>NW_024081052.1:1627796-1668100 GCF_003009895.1 Hyaena hyaena
AGAGAGAGAGGGAATCACAGACTGAAACAGGCTCCAGGCTCCGAGCCGGCAGTCAGCACGGAGCCCGATGCGGGGCTCGAACCCACGAACCACGAGATCATGACCCAAGCGAAAGCCGGACGCTTAACCGACTAAGCCACCCAGGCGCCCCTCCTTCATAAATTTTCTACAGTCTTCAGCATACAGATCTTTTATATCTTTGGTTAGGTTTATTCCTACGTATTTTGTGGTATTTGGTGCAATTGTGAATGGGATCAGTTTCTTGATTTCTCTTTCTGTTGCTTCATTATTATTGTATAAAAATGCAACTGATTTCTGTACATTGATTTTGTACCCTGCGACTTTGCTGAATTCATGCATCAGTTCTAGTAGGCTTTTTGTGGAGTCTGTTGGGTTTTCCAGGTAGAGTATCACGTCATCTGTGAAAAGTGAAAGTTTGACTTCATCTTTGCGAATTCTGATGTCTTTTATTTCATTTTGTTGTCTGATTGCTGATGCTAGGACTTCCAGCGCTATGTTAAACAACAGTGGTGAGAGTGGACATCCCTGTCGTGTTTCTGATCTCAGGGGGAAAGCTCTCAGTTTTCCCCCATTGAGGATATCAGCTGTGGGCTTTTTGTAAATGGCTTTTATGATGTTTAAGTATGTTACTTCTATCCTGACTTTCTCGAGTGTTTTTATTAAGAAAGGATGCTGTATTTTCTCACATCTTTTTTCTGTATCTATTGACAGGATCATATGGTTCTTATCTTTTCTTCTGTTAATATGATGTATCACGTTGATTGATTTGTGAATATTAAACCAGCCCTGCAGCTCAGGAATGAATCCCACTTGATCATGATGTATAATTCTTTTTATATTGCTGTTGAATTCAATTTGCTAGTATCTTGTTGAGAATTTTTGCATCCATATTCATCAGGGATATTGGCCTATAGTTCTCTTTTTCTGCTGAATCTGTCTGGTTTGTCAATCAAAGTGATACTGGCTTTATAGAATGAATCCGGAATTTTTCCTTCCATTTCTATTTTTTGGAACAGCTTGAGAAGGATAAGTATTAACTCTGTTTTATTTTATTTTTTTTCTTTTTATTTATTTCTGAGAGAGAGAGAGAGAGAGAAAGAGGCAGCATGAGCAGGGGAGGGTCAGAGAGAGAGGGAGACACCGAATCTGAAGCAGGCTCCAGGCTCTGAGCTAGCTGTCAGCACAGAGCCTGACGTGGGGCTCGAACCCACGAACTTTGAGATCATGACCTGAGCCGAAGTCGGACACTTAACCAGCTGAGCACCCAGACACCCCATATTAACTCTGTTTTAAATGTCTGGTAGAATTCCCCAGGAAAGCCATCTGGTCCAGGACTCTTATTTGTTGGGAGATGATTGATAACTGATTCAGTTTCTTCCCTAATTACGGGTCTGTTCAGATTTTCTCTCTTCACGTTTGAATTTTGAAAGTGTGTGGGTATTTAGGAATGTGTCCATTTCTTCCAGGTTGTCCAGTTTGTTGGCATATAATTTTTCATAGTATTCCCTGCTAACTGCTTATATTTCTGAGGACTGTGCAATAAATCCATTTTCATTCCTGATTTTATCTATTTGGGTCCTCTCTCTTTTCTTTTTGAGAAGCCTGCCTACAGGCTTATCAATTTTGTTTATTTTTTACAAAAAAACACTTGGTTTCATTGATCTGTTCTGCTGTTTTTTTGGTTTCTACATTGTTTATTTCTTCCCTAATCTTTATCATTTTTCTTCTGCTGCTGGGTTTGGGGTGTCTTTTACTGTTCTGCTTCTAGTTCCTTTAAGTGTGCTATTAGATTTTGTATTTGGGATTTTTCTAGTTTCTTGATATAGGCCTGGATTGCCATGTATTTTCCTCTTAGGACTGTCTTTGCTGCATCCCCAAGGGTTTGGATTGTGTTTTCATTTTCATTTGTTTCCATATATTTTTTAATTTCTTCTCTAATTGCCTGGTTGACCCATTCGTTCTTTAGTAAGATGTTTTTTAACCTCCATGCTGTGGAGGTTTTCCAGACTTTTTCCTGTGGTCAATTTCAAGTTTCATAGCATCAAGATCTGAAAGTGTGCATAGTATAATCTCAGTTCTTAACATATTTATTGAGGGCTGTTTTGTGACCCAGTATGTTATCTGTCTTGGAGAATGTATCATGTGCACTTGAGAAGAAAGTAAGTTCCACTGCTTTGGGATGTAGAGGTCTAAATATATCTGTCAGGTCCATCTGGTCCAATATGTCATTCAGGGCCATTGTTTATTTAGTGATTCTCTGTCTGGTTGATCTGTCCATTGCTGTAAGTGGAGTATTAAAACCCCCTGCAATTAGCACATTCTTACCAAAAAGATGACTTAGGTTTGTGATTGTTTTCTAAATTTTGGTGCTTTCAAATTCAGCGCATAGACATTTATCATTGTTAGCTCTTCCTGATGGATAGACCCTGTAATTATTATATAATGCCCTTCTTCATCTCTTGTTATAGCCTTTACTTTCAACTCTAGTTTGTCCTTTTTTTTTTACAAATAATTTACTGTCAAATTAGTTTCCACATAACACCCATTGCTCATCCCCACAAGTGCCCTCCTCAATGCCCATCCCCCCCCTCCCCCCACATCCATCAGAAAATATGGAACGCTTCACGAATTTGCGTGTCATCCTTGTGCAGGGCCATGCTAATCTTCTCTGTATCGTTCCAGTTTTAGTATATGTGCTGCCGGAGTGAGCACTAGTTTGTCCATTTTAAGTATGGCTACTTCAACTTTCTTTTGACTTCCAGTAGCATGATAGTTCTCCATTCCCTCACTTTCAATCTGAAGGTGTCCTCAGGTCTAAAATGAGTCTCTTGTAGACAGCAACTAGATGGGTCTTGTTTTTTTAATCCATTCTGATACTCTGTTTTTTAATTGGAGCATTTAGTCCATTTACATTCAGTGTTATTATTGTAAAATATGGGTTTAGAATCATTGTGATATCTGTAGGTTTCATGCTTCTAGTGATGTCTCTGGTACTTTGTGTTACTTGCAACATTTCTCTCATAGAGTTCCCCTTAGGATCTCTTGTAGGGCTGGTTTAGTGGTGATGAATTCCTTCAGCTTCTGTTTGTTTTTAGAAAACCTTTATCTCTATTCTGAATGACAGGCCTACTGGATAAAGGATTCTTGGCTGAATATTTTTCCTGTTCATCACATTGAAGATTTCCTGTCATTCCTTTCTGGCCTGCCAGGTTTCAGTAGCTAGGTCTACTACTATCCTTATGTGTCTACCATTGGATGTTAAAGCCCGTTTATCCTTAGCTGCTTACAGAATTCTCTTTATCCTTATATTTTGCCAGTTTCACTATGAAATGTCGTGCAGAAGATTCATTCAAGTTGCGTCTGAGTGGAGTTCTCTGTGCCTCTTGGATTTCAGTGTATGTTTCCTTCCCCAGATTGGGGAAGTTCTCAGCTGTGATTTGTTCAAGTACCCCTTCCACCCCTTTCTCTCTCTTCTTCTTCTTCTTCTGGAATATCTGTGATACAGATATTGTTCTGTTTGGTTGCTGCATCACTTAATTCTCTAATTCTTCTTTCGTGCTCCTGTATCAATTTATCTTTTTCTTGGCTTCCTCTTTTTCCATAATTGTATCTTGTAATTCACCTATTCTCCCTTTTGCCTCTTCAATCTGCGCTGTGGCTGCCTCCATTTTATTTTGTACCTCATTTATAGCATTTTTTAATTCATCATGATTATTTTTAAGATCCTTGATCTCTGCAGTAATGGAGTCTCTGCTGTCTCCTATGCTTTTTTCAAGCCTAGCAATTGATTTTATGACTATTATTTTAAATTCGTGTTCACTTAGGTTGCTTATATCTATTTTGATCAATTCTTTAGCTGTCACTTCTTTTCTTTTGAGGAGAATTCTTCTGTTTCATCATTTTGGCTAGTTTTCTGTCCCTTGTAAGTTTTAAAAGCTTGTTATGTGCTCTGCACCAGCGAGTACTGCTATATTAAAGGGGGCTCATACACTGTTCATGAGATGTTTTTTGGAGAGTGTTACTTGCTCTCTGCTGTTGTGACTTTAGTTATTTTATTTCCCTACTTGTAGTGATGTTTTGGGCTTTCCACCAGGTGTGCTTTGGGTTTGTTCCTTGCAGTAGCCCTGGAAAGGAAAACAGTCAAACAAACAGAAAACAAAAACTTGCAAGTGCACAAATAAAACAAACAATCAAACCAAAACAAAAGACAATCTAAAACCAGAAACCCCAGCTACAAGTAAAGAACAGGAGCATATACAAAGAGAGAAATGACAGGGGCGGGGAGAAAGAAAATGAACATTGACCAGGTAGAAGAGACCACAAGGCTTAATCCAGAGAAAGACAAAGGAGAACGAGGAAGGAAGCGAGGAAGAAGAAACAAAGATAAAGTTACCCAGAGAGACTATATGGACTGATGATTTCCAGAGAGAGAGAAAGGAAAGAAAAGAAAGTATAGAACATGCATCAAGAGAATGGATTAAATATGTCTGTTTAGGGGTGCCTGGGTGGCTCAGTCGGTTAAACGCTTGACTTCAGGTCAAGTCATGATCTCCCAGTTCATGGGTTAGAGCCACGCATCAGGCTCTGTGCTGGCAGCTCAGAACCTGGAGCCTGCTTCAGATTCTGTGTCTCTCTCTCTCTTTTTCCCCTCCCCCACTTGGAGTCTCTCTGTCTCTCTGTCTCTCCCCCTCTCAAAAAAAAAAAAAAATGAATAAAAACATTAAAAAAAATTTTTTTTAAATGTCTGTTTAAGCAAACCAGTAACCAGATTAACCAGCCTAGAGGAGGGAAGAGTTAAGAAAGAGAAAAGGGATTGGGGCGCCTGGGTGGCTTAGTCGGTTGAGCGTCCGACTTTTGCTTGGGTCATGACCTCGCGGTTCGTGAGTTCGAGCCCCGCGTCGGGCTCTGTGCTGACTGCCAGCTCAGAGCCTGGAGCCTGTTTCAGTCTGTGACTCCCTCTCTCTCTGACCCTCACCTGCTCACGCTGTCTCTCTCTCTCTCTCCTAGAAATAAATAAAAAACATTAAAAAGCAAATTTAAAAAAAAAAAAAAAAAAAGAAAGAGAAAAGGGAGAATATAGCTATATAACAAGAACTGACTTAGAGTTAATCCAGGCAATGCCGCAGTGCTGGTCTGGAGGAGGGGGGCCTTCTATTTTAGCAGCATGTATCCAGCTCCAGTAGATAAGCAGCTCTCCAGTGTGAAGGGGTGTAGTTTGGTGGAGGCGGCTCCTGCCTCCCCTATGGGCCCCACAGAGGATTCCTGAGGCCCCACCTTGGTGGTTGTGGGGAGAAATATGATGACCTCCCACCCCCCAGTACCTTCTTTAGGACCAGGTGTCCCAAATCATTCCTTCGGATCCCTCCTCACTGCCTCACAAGGCAGCTGTCTGGCTCCGCTTTCTCCTATGTCCCACACATAGCTGAGTTCCAAACTCCTACTCTACACGATAATCATGCTACCTGATATGTAATCCCCCAAGCCACAGCAGTTCAGGTAGAGGACTGGACTCTCGTGCTGCCAGCTGCAGCCCTGACGTACCACGAAATCTGGAGGGGACTCCCCTCCTCCCCAGAAGTGCAAACAGGGCAGCAGGCCCCAGCCCAAAGAAAGCCCTGCAGTTAGAGATGGGATGATAGGATCCCTCTCTGTTTGCCTCAGTTTTTCTCTTGTCTAGATATAGTCCTTCACTTCGCCAGCCACTATTTCTCTTCCCTTGGACTCTCTACAGCAGGGGATCCCTCCCCTCTGTGCCTTCCTTTTATCTCCCCTAGTTCGCAATCATGCACCTCTGGGGCCGTCTGGATTTCGCATTTTCTTCCTAGTAGACTCTATCTCCTTTCTCCCAGACTTGGGGTTCAGAGTCCTTTGCTTCAGCCCTTCTTTGAGAGACATGGGAACTACGGATCCCTCTACTCCTCTGTCATGTTGGCCCACAGTCCTCAGAACTTTGTTTTTTAACCTTTGGGAATCTTGAAAACTCCCCTAGTTTTGTTTTGTTTTTTAAGGTTTTTATTATTTTTGAGAGAGAGGGAACAAGCGGACGAGGAGCAGAGAGAGAGGGAGACACAGAATCCCAAGCAGGCTCCAGGCTCTGAGCTGTCAACACAGAGCCCCACGCAGGGCTTGAACTCATGAACTGTGAGATTGTCACATGACTGAGCCAAAGTCCAATGCTTAACCCACTGAGCTCCCCAGGTACCCCAGAAACTCCCCTAGTTTTTAGACCCAATAATTTAAAGTGTTGAAACTTAAGATTTTTTCCCAGTTCATTTTTATTTTAATGGTTATTTCTGAGAGAGTGTCATCAAGGGAGAGGCAGAGAGAGTCTGAGAAATAAGGATCTGAAGCAGGCTCTGTGCTGACAGCAGAGATCCCGATGTGAGAGTCAAACTCCCAAAACATGCGATCATGCCCTGAGCCGAAATCAGACACTTAACTGATTGAGCCACCCTGGCGTCCCAAAATACTAGGTTTTGAAACAAGAGCTTTAACAAGACATTAAGAATCCTTGCCCAGTAGACTGTATGTACACACATTGTCTTCTTTCCCCCCCTTTTTGCCTTTCAAAATTCTTTTTAGTCTTTCTAGCCACCTCATATATTTATGCCTTTATGAAGCTTTTTACTTTTGTAGTTCTTCAGCAACAGATGCTGTGTACCCAATAAACCTGCCATTTTTTGAGCACTAAGAAATAGGAGATCTAGTCCTAGTAAGATCACTTTATTTCAAGAAACTTTTTGCTATTAAAAACGTACTTTAGGGGCGCCTGGGTGGCTTAGTCGGTTAAGCGTCCGACTTTCGCTTGGGTCATGATCTCGCGGTTCGTGGGTTCGAGCCCCGCATCGGGCTCTATGCTGACTGCCAGCTCGGAGCCTGGAGCCTGTTTCAGTCTGTGACTCCGTCTCTCTCTGACCCTCCCCTGCTCACGCTGTCTCTCTCTCTCTCTCCTACAAATAAATAAAAAACATTTAAAAAAAAAAACAAAAAACGTACTTTATAGAGTGGGGTAACTTAAGTTGGTTGTCATGAAAAATTAAAAATGAGTCTTAGAACGCGGAAAATGTGTTTGTAAAAGTTGGTAATTTCTTCCTTCTTGAAGCCTCAAAAACTTGTAATTGATGGTTAAAAATATTTTCTGTGGAGATTACTTTATTTCATATTCTGACTGTTGACATTTGGCAAATTATTTAAGTGCTCTGAGGTTCCATTTCCTTATCTATAAAGTGGAAATTAAAAAAAAATTTTTTAATGTTTATTTTTGAGAGAGAGAGCGTGAGCAGGGTAGGGGCAGAGAGAGAGGGAGACACAGAATCCAAAGCAGGCTGCAGGCTCTGAGCTGTCAGCACAGAACCCGATGCAGGGCTCAAACCCACAAACCTCATGACCTGAGCCAAAGTCGGACGCTTAACCAACTGAGCCACCTAGCACCCTGGAAATTTTTTTTCCAGGGTTATAGTAGTCAGTGTTAAGTCATTGTTACAAGGGAAACTAAGAAGCCATTTAATCCACCTTTCTTTGTTATCTTCCAATCTTTAATATAAATTTTTTTAATGATCTTGAAGTTTTAAAATTTATTTTGAGGGGGAGAGAGAGCGAGAGTGAGCGCAAATACATGCACTAATGGGGAAAGGGTGGAGAGAAGGAGAGAAAGAATCCCAAGTAGATACAGGGCTTGATCCCATGACAGACCATGACCTGAGCCAAAATCAGGAGTCATTCAACCAACTGAGCCACCCAGATGCCACAGTATAAATTCTTATACTGTCTATTCCTTATTGGTACTGTGGAACTTAGCTTTACTAAGAAAATGTAGATTTCTGTTTCTTTTTAAACATTCTCTGAGACCAAATTTTTCAAGGGTGGGAGCTATACAGAAGGGACATTTAATGTTAATTGAATACTTACTGTTTGTTAGCCATAATCTAATTGAATTCTTGTATCTACCCTGTAAAGATCAAGTATTTATCAAGATTGAGAACACTGTCCAAGATTACACAAAATTAACTTTAGTGATAGGCATAATTCAGGAGCTACTTTAGGTCTTTCAGTAGCAACAGAATGTGGCATTTAACCTGGGGCCTGATTGATGACAGGGAGCAACATACACAAAAAGCAGATATGCAAGTCTTACAGGTGGAAAGAATATCTAATGTTTAGGCCCCAAGACCAGTTGGAACAGGAGGGGTTCAAGGACTAGGAAGTAGGCAAGCATAGCTAGAATACAGTGAGCAAGGGAATGAGGTCAGAGATAGATGGTTCCCAGACTTTACTCTTGCATTTATTCTCTGTATTGATAGGAAGTCCCTGGTGGGTTTGAAGGAGAGAAGTAATATACTCTGATTCATAGTTTGAAGAAATTGCACTGGCTGCTGTTTGCAGAATGTATTGTAGGAGGACCAGGGTAGAAACAAGACCAGTGGAAGAGACTGCTTTCATAGTCCAAGAAATGGTCGTGGACCGGACTAGGGAGGAAGAAGCGGAGGGACTCCAGATTTGTTTTGGAAATGGAGTTGATTGGGCTTGCTTCTGAATTGAATACAGGGGAGGAAAAGGAAAGTAAAAAAAAATCGGAGGTTGCTCCTACATAACTTTACTTGAGCAACAGGTAGAATAAACTGCCGTGCCTTGAAACAGGCAGGATTTGGAAGGGGAAAATCTAGAGATGTTTTAGAGGCTTTTTTTTTTTTTTCCAAGTTTATTCATTAATTTTGAAAGAAAGAGCAAGCAGAGGAGGGGCAGAGAGAAAGGAGAGAGAGAATCCCAAACAGGCTTCATGCTATCAGCAAAGAGCTAGGGGGTGGCGGGAGGGGAAGGGGGGTTGATCCCACAAACTATGAGATCATGACCTGAGCCGAAATCAAAAGTCAGACACCTAACTGAGAATGAGGTGTCTGCAGGCACCTCAAGGAGTTGGATGTGTAATCTAGAGTCTAGACTTTAGGAGTAAGGTATAAATTTGGGAATCATCAGCATATATATAGTATTTAAAGCCACAGAGTGAGATTACATGAGAGAACTGTAGATAGAAAAGGGAAGGGTCCCAAGACTGCTGATGTTTATAAATCTAATGAAGTAGTAGAAAATTTTTTAAAGGTATGGTATCTTGGGGTGCCTGGGGCACCTGGGTGGCTCATTCGGTTGAGCATCCAATTTTTAATTTCTGCTCAGGTCATGATCCCAGGGTCCTGAGATCGAGCCCCGCATTGGGCTCTGCACTGGGTGTGGAGCCTGCTTAAAATTCTCTCTCTCCCTCTCTCTTTCTGCCTCTCTCCCCCACTTGTATTATCCCTCTCTAAAATAAAATAAAAAGTAAATAAAATAAAAGGTATGGTATCTTAAAAACCAAGTAAAGAAAGTATTTCAAGAATCTTGTATTATTGAGAGGTCAAATGAGATGAGCACTCACAGGTGACCCTTCATTTTGACAAATGGAGGTGTTTAATGATTTTGAAGAGCAATCTCAGTGACATGTTTCGAACTGAAGCTTTGGAGTTGGATGAGGAGAGAATAGGGTTAAGAAGTGGAAACAGTGAGTATAGATCTTACGAAAGGTTCTGTGAAGGGGAGCCGAAAAGTGGGGTGATAGGTAGAGGGGACTGAGGGGCCAAATTAGGTAGGCTGGTCTTCTTTTAAATTTTACTTGCATGTATTCTACTACAAGGTAATTCTCTTATTACACTGACCTGTGGACTTAAGGTTTCATATGTGTTAACTGAATAGAAAACCATACCTAGGACCCCTCAAGCTATCCCTGCGGGTTACCCTAAGAGGCATTGGCAGCAGGAAGAAGTGGGATTCCCTCAGTAAGGCACATGCTTATTCAAAAATCCCTGTTAGTATTTTATTGTTGAGCTCTGGGAAGGCAGGAATAACGTATCCTGTCCTTCCTGCAAACTGCTAATGCTCCAGTAGGGAAGACCATGGTAGGTGTTCCACAGTCCGTGTTTGACCTTGGCCTTGAATAATGAACAAAAGGCACTTCAGTAGAGAAAAGTGCCTCAGTGCTAGAGTCATGACACTGAGCAGAGTGAGCGTGTGTGAGGGGGCTTGATGGGGCCAGTCATGAGGAGCTTGTGGGGGCGGGGAGGTGCAGAGGTGCTTTCCAGCAATTTAGGCTTGCCAGAGGAACAAAGCCAGGCTGCTTACTGAGTTCTGTTATCTGGTAATCAAATGGATTCTTCTAAATAAGAAGAAAAGAAGTGGTACAGATTTCCCCAAAATTGAGTCTATGTGGGCTTGTGCTTGCAAATTGTAGCCTTGTTTAGGTTTATACTGTGAGCCTTAAATTTGCCTTCTCACCTAGAAAGGTCCAAAATTTCCCTCATTGTTTCACCTCTTAGAATGAAGCATGCAATCAGTGTATTGTTGCATTCGGCTGTCTATTTAAGGTAACACAGGAAATTAGCAGTGCATTTTCAAGAAGAGCTGATTACCATCTGTTATTAGTAATCATCTAAAAACATCACTGATTATAAGCATTGCCAGTGGTCAGAGACACTTCTACTAGATGAGGAGGAGGAAAACTACATCATTTATATTACCCCTTACCCGTTTAAAAGAAAACGTCAATTAAATGATTTTTGCACTGTATCACTCAGAGTGCAGTAATCTATCCTATGCCCCAAACTGTCATTTTTCCCCAAATGTAGAATGTTGCATATTAAGTCACACTTCTTCTGAAACTCAATGGAAACCTGTAACTTGTAGTTTTGTAGCCAAGGCGGCCAACTCTTTGACTCTGTTGAGAGCCTGGCTCCTTGTACTCAAGGAGAGCTTGCTTCCATGAGTGCTTGATCTAGTGGTCGCTCATGGCTGCCATTCTCATCCTCACTGTGGGTACAGTAGTTTCACATCAGCAGCGTCTCTAGCATCAAGCAGGTAGAATACAAAACTAAAAGATCGCTGGTAGCATTTGTCACTTAGTGCAAGTTTTTATAACTAAATGTTTATCTTTTAATGGTGGTTAAACTATTGCCTCAATTTTAAAAGCGGATACTTAGGAGTCTGGCTAAAGGAAATTAGTTTAGAAGTTTTAAGGGTTTTAGGAAATAAATTTAATAGTCTTTAAGGGTTTCATCTAGGAAAAGATGCCATTTTTCTTTTAAGTGTACAACTTCCTTTTGGTAAATGACAGATTCTGAGTTTTGCCAAGTAGTGAAAATCACTGATAGTTCGGAACATGATACTCAGTAGAACGTGACACTCATGATATCATTCCCTTCTACGAGAGCACTTCCACTGACCTAAATTTAAGGAGACAGGAAGTTCTCACAGTGATAAGTACTAGGGTCTTAGGGAACAGTATCTAGTGTAATCATAAATAGCAGTGGCCCTAGCCAATTTTAGCAATTTGTATATCTCAAAATCTGGTACAATTTTAAATACAAGGGTGAGGATAATGTTGGAAAATGGGTTTTGTAAGTATATTACTGTTTTTTTCTAATCTAACTTGGTATATTACTGCTTTTTTCTAATCTAACTTGGTTAATTTTCATGAACTTAGTAGTTTTTATCATTCTCCTGAGCTAATTTTTTTCTATTAGTAAGGCATGTATGTATTTGGCCCTCTTAGTTCACATTTTATTCAGTGAAATAGCTGAGACACGGTGGGGAGGGGGAATCCAGTTCCCTTTGCCATTTTATGCACGTTTCAGATTTTGAGCATCACTTCACATTTTGCAGAATGGTAGTTCTTTCTCGGTATCTTGCTCTCTGGTTATGGTTTAAATAATGAAGTAAGAACAAGAAAGGTCTTTTCCTGATAGATGAGGATTTTGTCTATTTAAGTGATATTTTTCCAACCCCTTAGATACCTGTTCTCAAAAGTCTGCTAATAGCGGAGTCCTGGAAATGATTTTAAAAGTGGCCTCAGAGCAGCAGCAAACAGTGTCCTGGGGAAACCTAATAAGCTTCACTTGTGACTTCAAACTGGAATCCACATAGGCTTAGGAGGATAGTAACTCAGGGGCTTACAGAAGCTTTTTATTAAAGCTCCAAGAGAGAGAGGTAAGTGTGGGAGAGAGTTGGACAACTTAGAAAGGAAGATTACCTAATTTGTGGGGCAGAAGCCATGGTGCAGAGAGGTGCCAAAGGACCGTACAGTCAGCCTGGCATTTAAAGGATGCACCTGTGTGAAGAAGGAAGCGGGACGTGGATGGAAACAGCCCACATGCTATGGTGGCACAGATCTCTTTCTCTCTCTCTTTTCAAATAGGCTATTTAGAGCAGTTTTAGGTCCACAACAAAACTGAGCAAAAAGTACTGAGATTTGTCATATACAAACCACTACCCCCCCACCATTCTCACGCCACAACTGTAGCTTCCCCCTACTGTCACCATCCCTCACCAGAGTGGTATTAGACTGACACATCATAATCACCCAAAATGTGTAGTTTACATTACGATTCACTCTGCGTATTGTACTTCTAGAGTTTGGATAAATGTATAATGACATAGACCTGCCACTACAGTATCATGGTGCATAGTTTCGCTGACACGTGTCTTTTTGTCTTTCTGGCCTCATGGTGTCCCCTTTCAAGTAGGAAATAAGTTAAGCCTTTGTGATTTGTGAGGATCACATTTTTTAAAAAAAATTTTATGCTTTATTTATTTTTGAGACAGAGAGAAACAGAGCATGAGTGAGCATGAGTGGGGAAGGGGCAGAGAGAGAGGGAGACACAGAATCAGAAACAGGCTCCAGTCTCTGAGCTGTCAGCTCAGAGCCTGACACAGGGCTCAAATCCAGGAACCGTGAGATCATGACCTGAGCTGAAGTTGGACACTTAACCAACTGAGCCACCCAGGCCCCCTTATATTTTAAGTTTCATAAATCATCAGAATATAAATACCACTAAAGCCATCATTTGTCCTTCTAAAATGCAGTATTATTACTGAAAATTGTAAGGAAATCTTTCACATGTTTAGGAATATTTAAATATAAGATTAAATAATTTATAAACAACTCTTTTCTTGGAGCACCTGGGTGGCTCAGTCATTTAAGTGTCTGACTCTTAATTACGCTCAGGTCAAGATCTCACAGTTTGTGATCCTAGCCCCAGGGCAAGTTGTGCACTTTTACTTGGAGTCTGCTGGGTATTCTTTCTATCCCTCTCTCTTTGCCCCTCTCCCATTTGCTTGCGCTCTCTCTCAAAATAAATATTTTTTAAAAATAATCCACTATTTTCTTAAATCTTGGACCTTTTCACTTTTCTTCTGGGAGTCAGTTTTCACAAAACATAACTACTTCACAGGAGTGAGTATAAATGTAACTGAGTGATGTCCACATTCCAGGTACATGTGGGGCTGACGTAACTATTCAGATGACCATTTACCTACAACAGTTTCAAGCTCATGAAATACATATCTTTGCCTAAACAGAGTAAGTTTCCTATAGGTCATGGACTCTCAAGATCATTCTTAAATGTTCATTACCTATGAAGTCCAGGGGCTATAAAGTATGTGAGGTTAATCTTTAGGTTTGTGTCAGTCTTCTCCCACAGCGTCCTACCTTGCACAGTCTCTGAAGTGCTTTTCTTCCACAGCCCATGCCTAGTCAGGCAGACCCTCATCTCTTACCTGTATTAGTGTGGTAGCTTCTCCCACCTCTTTATCCTTTCCCACTCCTGTTGTACTTCTACCAGGTTTATTTTCCTAAAGGTGGAGGTTCCTGTTTGCTTCTAATTTTAGAAAAGACTTTCCACATCTGGTCTTTCCCATTTCATCGCCTTTTTTTTTTTAATTTTTTTTTTTTTTTTATTTCTGAGAGAGAAAGAGAGCGTGAGCAGAGGAGGGTCAGAGAGACACCTAGAATCCGAAGCAGGCTCCAGGCTCTGAGCTCGCTGTCAGCACAGAGCCCAGCGCAGGGCTTGAACCCACAAATCGTGAGATCATGACCTGAGCCAAAGTCGGACGCTTAACGACTGAGCCACCCAGGCGCCCCTCCCATTTCATCTCTTACTATTCACTATACTCTAACCAAACTGAACAATTTTATTCCCTTAAGACGTTTTCACACATTTTCCTGTGCTGTTTCTCCTCCGTAGAATGTTACATTGTTGAAGTGCGTCCCAAACAGTGTAATTATTTTGTTCCTTTATATTCCATGATATTTGTATCACTTGTACCATTTAACCTATTTTAACCTTATAGATACTTAACGCTTCCCTGTTCTCCATTACTGTGTAAATCACAGAACAAACTTCACATTGGACTTGACATTTACAGGTCACATTTCCATGGTAGTGACTGACATCAATTTCTCGAGTACTTAAGTATTATTACATTCATGACATATTTTCATTTCCGTCACAGGGCTTTTTGCAGGTTATGTACACAGACATAGATCTTTGTTTATGTAAATAGTATCATACTGTAGGTATTTTTCTGTTTTGTCACTTAACATGTGATGAAATCTTTTATATTCAGATATAGAAGTACCTCGTTATTTTTAATGACTGTATAATATTCTATAAAAACGGATGTTACCTACTTGATTTGAACATATAAGGAAACTTTTAAATGTTTGCTACTACAGATGATACTACAATGTACGTCTTTGCACACGTGGGCAGATGTACCAGAAAGATAGCTTCTTAGAACCAGAGTTACTGGGACACAGAGTATATATACATTTTTAACTTGTTAGTGCCAAATTGCCTTCCATGAACACAGAATTTATGTTTCTGCTAGTAGTGTGTGAAAGTGCCCACTTCTCCATGACTGCATTTCATATTATCAGCCTTTTTACTTTTTGCTAATCCACTGTAGCATAATCTTCTCACTTGAATTTACATTTCCTTGTTTACTAGTGAGGTCAAATGTTTTTTCATATGTTGGCTATTTGTATTTCTTTCCCAAGAATTGCCTGTTCAGATATCTCTTTGCCAGTTTACTATTAGGTTGTCTTTTTCTTAGTGATTTGTACCACTTTTTTTATAGATTTTGGGTGGTAATCCTTTTTACATACATTGCAAGTAGTTACTCCAAGTTTGTCATTTTACCTTTAACTTTCTGGTATTATTTGTGACATTTTAATTTTTATGTAGGCAAATCTTTAATCTCTTATTTATAGCTTGTCCCTTAGAAAGGCTTTCCAGTCTGGGGCACCTGGGTGGCTCATTTGCTAGAGCAGCCAACGCTTCGTTTCAGCTCAGGTCATGGTCTCATAGTTCGTGAGTTTGAGCCCCACATCGGGCTCTGCGCTGACAGTGTGGAACCTGCTTGGATTCTCTGTCTCTCTCTGCCTCTCTCTCTGTCCCTTCCTGCCTCTGTCTCTCAAATAAACTTTAAAAAAATTTTTAAAGAAGACTTTAGAGTCCTAGATTATAAAATTGTTTTCTTCTGATAGTTTTATTTAACTTTTAACTCTTTGATTCATTTGGATTTTGAGGTTTAATAAAGACAGTAATATAATTATCCCTCCTTCCAATACTATTGAAACTTTTCCCACTGATTTGAAATAGCAGTTATAAACTAAAGTTCTCTCTGTATTTTCGTTTATTTCATCTTGATTCCTGTCCCAGTATGTTGATTTTCTTATACATTATATCTGAGATGCAAACTTTAGAGTCATCTTACAGATTTCATTAATTTTTTTTTTAAATCTTGTTGGGAGTTCTGTTTGGATTGCATTTGATTCATTGAATTACTTGAGGAGAATGGACATCTTCGTAATATTAAATCTATTATGCACTGCATAGTAAGATTCTCCTACTTAATCAGTTCTTTTTGTTTTATTGTAAGTTTGTTCTATTTTATAGCTTTTCCCTCTACATCCTGTACCAGTTTTTTAGATTCCTGGGTATTTCATAGGTTTTATTACCACTATGAATAAGATCCTCTTTTCAATTATGCTTCCTATTGGATTTTGCTAACTACATAATACTAATAATTTTTTATGTTCATTTCTGACCACCTTGTTAGTCTTAATGGTTTTTCAGTTGATTTTTTAGATTTTCTCTTTTAAGTTTATTTATTTTGAGAGAAAGAGAGACAGCACAAACACAGGACGGGCAGAGAGAAAGGAAGAGAAAATCCCAAGCGGGCACACTGTCAGTGCAGAGCCCAACTCCGGGCTTGAACTCGCAAACCATGAGATCATGACCTGAGCTGAAATGAAGAGTCGGACACTTAACCGACTGAGATACCCAGGTGCCCTGTGATGAGTTATCTTATTTTTCGTCTTGTACTAGTCTTACTTACTTGTAATAAATGCTAGTTGGTCATGACATCACTGATACCATGATACTCCTTGGTCTTTTTAATTCTGTACCACTAAATTTGATTTTATGTAGACTCTATATCTGTATTCATAAGCAAAATAGGCCTGCACTTTTTTTCCTTTTTTTTTTTCTCTTCTGTTTTTCCTTGGTGTGTAATACTTTATATACTTGGTTACTAACATTTACTCATAAAACCTTCTGAGCCTGGTGGCTTTACAGATGGCATTTTGACTGCCTTTTTAATTTTAATTATGATATTCAAGGGCTCTTAACATCCTAACCAGTTTTCTCTAATTGGGGCCATTACTAATTTCATCAAACCTCATGGGGGTTTTAGTGTTACCAAGAAATAATTGGCATACATCACTGTCTAAGACAGACAGCCTGATGGTCTGATTTACATAATACTGTGAAATGTTTACCACAGTGGGTTTAGCTAACATCCATTGTCTCATACAGACACAATAGAAAGGGGAAGAAAATTTTCCTTGTGATGACAACTGTTAGGATCTCTCCCCTTAAAAATTTTCCTCTATATCATATGGCAGTGTTAGTTGTAGTTACCATGGTGTACCTTACATACCTAGTACTTACCTATAACTGGATATTTTATTTGTCCTTTTTTTTTTTTTTTTTTTTTTTTTTTAGAGAGCATGCCTAGCAGGGGAAAAGCAGAGGGGGAGAGGGAATCTTAAGCAGGCTCCACCCCCAACACAGAGCCTGACAAGGGGTTCGATCTCAGTACTATAAGATCATGACCTGAGCCAAAATCAAGAGTCGGACACTTAACCATCTGAGGCACCCAGGTGCCCCAAGGAAATCTGTATCTTTTGACCTTCTTCCTTCCAATTCTCCCTCCTCTTCTCCACCTCTGGTCACCACAAATCTGATCCCCTTTTCTGTTAATTTGATGTTTTTGTTTTGATTCCACATATAAGTGAGATCATACAGTGTTGTCTTTCTCTGACTTAATTTCATTTAGCATAATACCTTAAAGGACCATCCATATGTCACAAATGGTAGGATTTCCTCATTTTGTAATGGCTGACTAATAATCCATTTAATATATAAAACACATACTACACATTTTCATCCATCCATCGATTCACAGGCACATAGGTTGTTTCTGTGTAGTGGCTATTGTAAATAATGCTGTTGGGGCACCTGGGTGGCTCATTTGGTTAAGCGTCCAACTCTTGATTTCAGCTCAGCTCATGATTTCATGAGATCCACCCCTGCATCAGGTTCACTGACAATGTGCAGACTGCTTGGGATTCTCTCTCTTCTCTCTCTGCTCCTCCCCTGCTCTTGAGCACATGTGTACCTCCTCCGTCTCTCAAATAAATATTGTTTTAAAAATGTTGCTATGAACATGGGGATGCAGATATCTCTTTGACATAGTGTTTTCATCTCCTGGGGATATATTCCCAGAAGTGGAAATGGCTAGATCATATGGTAATTTTTAAATTTTTTTAGGATCCTTCATAATGTTTACCATAATGGCTACACCTATTTATAGTCCCACCAACAGTGCACAAGGGTTTCCTTTTCTCTAAATCCATACTAGCATTTAATCGGCTGTTTGTGTTATGGGTAAGGCCTCTTCTGGTCAACAATGTAGTGGGTCTTAGGGGAGTCAAAAGTTACCCATAGATTTTGACTGTTTGGCAGTTTGGCACCCCTAACCTCTGTATTGTTCAAGGGTCAACATTTTTTTTTTTTTTGCTGTTGAATTATAGGGGTTGTTTATAGATTTTGGATATTAACCCCTTACCAGGTACAGAGTTTGCCAGTATTTTGCCTTTTTTGTAGGCTGTCTTTTCATTTTTTTGAGGATTTCTTTTGCCATTATATGATTTCCAAAACATCACATTAAAGAACTTCCTTTGTTTTCTTCTAGGAGTTTCATGGTTTTAGGTCTTATACTTAAATTTTAGTCTTTACTCCATTTTGAGTTAATTTTTTTATGTTTATTTTTGAGAGAGACAGAGAGCAATCGGGGGAGGAGCAGAGAGAGGGAGACACAGGATCTGAAGCAGGCTCCAGGCTCTAAGTTGTCAGCACAGAGCCCTACATGGGGCTCAAACTCATGAACCATGAGATCATGACCTGAGCCTAAGTCGGAAGCTTAACCAACTGAGCCACCCAGGTGCCCCTTGAGTTAAAATTTGAGTGGTGTAACATAGGAATCCAATTCCATTCTTGGGGCGCCTGGGTGGCTTAGTCGGTTAAGCATCCAACTTTCACTTAGGTCATGATCTCACGGTTCGTGGGTTCGAGCCCCGCGTCGGGCTCTGTGCTGACTGCCAGCTCAGAGCCTGGAGCCTGTTTCAGTCTGTGACTCCCTCTCTCTCTGACCCTCCCCTGCTCACACTGTCTCTCTCTCTCTCCTAGAAATAAATAAAAATATATATATATATATAAAAAAAAAAAAGGAATCCAATTCCATTCTTTTACATGTTAATACCCAGTTATCCCAGCACCATTTGTTGGAAGAGGCTTGTCTTCTCCATTGAGTATTCTGGCTCCCTTGGCAAATTTAGTTACTGTTTATGCTTGGGTTTGTTTGTGGGCTCTAGATTCTGTTCTTCTGATCTATTTGTCTATTTTTATGCTAGTGCCTTATGTTTTTAAGACTATAGCTTGAGGGGCGCCTGGGTGGCTTAGTCGGTTAAGCGTCCGACTTTCGCTTAGGTCATGATCTCACGGTTCGTGGGTTCGAGCCCCGCGTCGGGCTCTGTGCTGACTGCCAGCTCAGAGCCTGGAGCCTGTTTCAGTCTGTGACTCCCTCTCTCTCTGACCCTCCCCTGCTCACGCTGTCTCTCTCTCTCTCTCCTAAAAATAAATAAAACATTAAAAAAAAAAAGACTATAGCTTGAAATCAAAGTGAGATGCCTCCTGCTTTTTGTTCATCTTTCTTAGGATTTCTTTGGCTCTTCAAGAGTCTTTTGTGGTTCTGTATAAATTTTAGGAGTGTTTTCTCTACCTCTGTAAAAAATGCCATTGAAATCTTGATAGGGATTATGCTAAGTCTGTAGATGGCTTTGGGTAGTATAGATACTTTAACAATACTAATTCTTTCAATCAGTGAACATTGAATATTTTTCCATTTATTTGTGTCTTCTATTTCTTTTATCAGTGAAAACAGAGTTTTCATGGTAGAGATCTTCACTTCCTTAGATTTATTCCTAAGTATTTATTGGTTTTGATGCTGTTGTAAATGGGATCAATTTCTATTTCAGAAAATTCATTGTTACATTATCAATTTTCTTAATGGTAAAATGGGGATAACCAAAGCTAATTCCCAGTATTTTTGTAAGGATTAAATGACCTGTGATTGTTTACCATAATTTTTTTTAATGTTTGTGTTTGAGAGAGAGCAGGGGAGAGGCAGAGAGAGAGAGGGAGACACAGAATCTGAAGCAGGCTCCAGACTCTGAGCTGCCAGCACAGAGCCTGATGCAGGGCTCAAACTCAGGAACGGTGCAATCATGACCTGAGTTGAGTCCAGAAGCTTAACCAACTGAGCCACCCAGAGGCCCCTGTTTAACATAACTTTGCTTCACATAAGGTAAATGCTTGTTAGTAGTAACCACTAATAACACTATTATTCCTCAAGTGGATTGAATGTAGTTTACTTTAATCTTCCCCTGCTGTTGCACAGTGGGGCTGTAAACTCCATACTGGAGAAAGATGATATAAAGCTAAGCTAATGATGGCCTGGCCAACAGCAGTAGGCCTCAACGCTGTGTGACACGCCCCTTGGTGAGTCTAGAGTTCTCTCAGGACTTGAGCTGCTTCTTGCAGTGCTGTCTTTCTGCGGACCCTCCATGGGCCAGGATGCACCACCTCTGTTGTACAAGGAGTCCGTGGCAGGGGCTGTGAGCGCAGCTCGGACACTCCCACCCCACCTGGAGCTGGCTGTCCACCTTGGGAAAGTTGACTATGGTTATGAAAGATCTTTCCGTTAAATGGAAAGATGACCTTTTTTTCAAGTTATATGAAAATCAGGATTGTAATGTGTAAATAGCTATGGATTACATGATTGGCACCAAGAACATTCTTGAGGGGTTTTGTTGTTTATTTGACAAATACTTAGAAGGTTTTCCTCAGTCCTTTTGAAAGAAGTGTAAAATGTCAGGCCGAGACAGATGTATCAAGTAGAAAATGGAGACATGTTGCATTCTCATTAACAAGCACAATATGGTTTTTTCCAGTCCTTATTACTTCACAATCCTTCATCTGATACTTAAAATGTATTTATGTTGAGTCATTTCTTTCTCTCTTGCTGGTGAACCAAAGATCATGAAATGATTCTGCAGAGGCAGTAGCATTACGTTCAGTTTCTTTTTTTGTATATATCAGATAAGAGGCTTGCAAATGGAAGTAAGTCCGCCTCACATCCTCTGTATGGTCATAGCCATGATGTTTGCCTTTTTGTCACTGATGCATCATTTATTAATTCATGAAACCTTTTCCAAAGAACCTAAGGGCTTTTTTATGAAAGGTGACTATAGTGAAAACAAAGTTTTTTAACAGGGTACTTTTTATAAATATTTCTTTGCCTCTTTTTAGTATTTAGAAAGTACTAGGTTTTTTTTTTTTTTTTAAGTGTTGTGGGGAGGGGATGGGTGGGCTGACAGGTCAAATGGAAATGAATGCACATATTTGGAGTTAGAATTTTTTAATCTTCAATTAGGAAGGGAAAATAAAAGTTTTGAGGTTCACCTCAGTTTAACCCTCCAAGTTGCTCTTTCTGAACCATAACTTCTGGTTGGTAAAATGCTCACAGATCTGAGGCATCAAAGCACTTAGGCTCACTTTCTGCAAACCTGAAGAGTAACAGAAGAGAAAAAAAGACAGCAGTTCCACAGTCGCATGTACATCCCCAGTCTATGGGACCCTGCACAAATGGCCTCCTGTCTTTAACTCCCTGCCATCCATTTAATCAGCAGGTCTTCCTATAACTGGTAGGCTACAGCGGCTACAGTCCTTCCAGTAAGATTTGTGAAATTTTAACAGAATAAATATTTGAGAGAGTAACCTGTCATAGTGAAAATGGAGAAAGGACAGGACTCCGGAGTACTGGGCGCATGCCGGGCTGTATTTGTTTGTAGCCAAGCAGGAGTGTTTAGTCCTATTTTTTTCTCTCTCTTCCTATATTCTCCTTTTATCATTGGAAGTAATCCGTTATTTCAAAACATTATATTACTTGTGTTATTTATATTATGTATTTCACATAATTTTAATATCTACTATTAAATGTACTTAGTGTTACCATTATACTATTTTTCCTTTTAAGTATCTGTGGCTTCTTTTTTTAGAGCTATCATGAAATTTCACAGTATGAAAATGGAAGAAATCAACAAAATTATTCGTGACCTTTGGCGAAGTACCTATCGTGGACAAGGTAATTTACATGGTTTGTCATGGATGCTTTTTCCAAAGCCCCCGTCCCTGCCGTTTTGCACATATGATCTCTCATTGTGCCAGTATTACCTCCTGGACCCCTTTGTGAACATCTCTTAGAGAGTCTAAGAATTCTTATCTTGACAACATCTTGTAACAAGGGGGAAAAATTGCAAAGTTTTCTATTCCAGAAAGCCTGACAGGACTTACATATTTGGCTATGGTACATATTATATTTAACTGATGACCTAATAGATTCTGTTGAAGTGTAGATAGGGAGAAGCTGAAATGTGATAAGAAAAAAACCAGCAGGAGGAAACTCTTAATAGGGGAACTCAGCAAGACAGAGTAGAGACAAAGGTTGAGACATCGGGGTTGCTTCTGCCTCGTGAACCCTCTCAGCCACTTTTAATGGTAATATCGCATTGTTTCTTAGGCTTACTTGATACTTGCAAATGACAAAAGGCTAGAATATAGGTTGCTCTGAAATTATCATCTTTTTGTGTCAGATATTGAATACATAGAAATTCGGTCTGATGCCGATGAAAATGTATCAGCTTCTGATAAAAGGCGGAATTACAACTACCGAGTGGTGATGCTAAAGGGAGACACAGCCTTGGATATGCGCGGACGATGCAGTGCTGGACAAAAGGCAGGTATCTCAAGAGCCTCTGGAGCCATGTGTCCACAGAGAATTGACAGGGAGAAACTAGTGTCCTTGCAGTGAAAGCACTCAGGGCTGCCGGGTAATAGACTCAGCTACCTGTTATCCTCTTCCAGTTCCAACCAGCATTTCCTGCAACCTTAGATAATCTTTCAGAAGAGGCTGAAATGTTGTCATATGATCAGCCTAAGGGAGAACGATTCGTTGCTTCATAATCTTCCTTATGAGAATAAAGTTACAAGACATACCTCTATTTTATGTGCTACCAAGAAAGAAAGAATGCAATTGTAATTGCAAGAGTGAGTCCTGATTTCAGAGCAGTCAGAAGTGGGGGAGAGGCGTTCACCAAACCACATCCCAGGTTGAGCCACATGAGGCATTAAAGTAAGTCTCATTGAAAAGTAACCCCACCACAGAACTGAGTCCCCATCCCCACCTAGCCTTGGGACCTGCAGACCCTCTAAAAGAAGAGTTTTGCTAGGGGAGCCTGGCCAGCTCCATGGGAAAAGCATGACTTTAGATATCGGGGTTGTGAGTTTGAGCCCTACATTGGATGTAGAGATTACTTCAAAAAAAAGTTAAGAGAAGGGTCTGCTAGACCAGAGGCCATGACATTCATAGCTGCCCTTGTGTCCCCTCTTCCCCTCTGCTTAGACTCAGCTGTTGGGCCAGGCCAGCCAGCCCTAGAGGAGGCTCGGAGAGGACAGCCTCTGTTGTTGGATAGGGAGCACAGACCACATCAGAGGAACCAAACTTTAGGAATCAGGAGAATTGGACCCGCATTCTTGGGGAACAAGGCTGGGTCCTTGACTTTGCATAGGTTTATAACCAAGATGTCACACGGATTCTTGAGCTTACTCATTTCAGATTAGAAGCAGATTTTATTTGATAAAATTCTAGACCCCTGATTTTCTTAACAAAATTTTAAAATTCTAGAAATGGATGCTCCCATTATATATTTTCATAAATAGTTTTCTATTTTTGCTTGAAGACAGTCCTGTATTTTGTTGTCAGCCCAGACAGCTGATACCAATTTAAGGCATATGCAGATTATTATCTTAATCATAGTCTGCAAAAATGACAACTTTGTGATCTATAACCAATATTCCTACTTTGGTGGTTTTCAGTGGTTATTATGAATAAGAAAATAGAGTTTGTAATATGTCCCTTTGTATTGAAAATACTTTGAAAATTTTCTGAGTAGATTTCCTATAGATAGTCTAAATTATAAAATGAGCAGTAATTGCTTCCTTGGTGTTGGGGAGAAGACAAACACTTTGGTAGAGGTTGGCCAGGAACTTCATTTTGACTCTGAGTATGTATGGGTGGAGGTAGGGCCTGCATTAGGGTTCAAATACAGGAAGGAGTGTCTTCCTCAAAGGGCCAAGCTATGAACCTGGCTTCTGCAGTCTTCCAGCCAGCCCTGGGCATCAAAGAGAAGCTGTAAACTGCTCTGAAATCACACCTCACTCCTTGATGCTCCTTTATTCATAGAATCAGGGGGAAGGGGAATGGACAGCTCATGCAGAAGTAGTAGATACTTCCTAGAGTACTCTGACATTCTTAATTCTATGTCCTGTGTGCCCTCAGAGAGCTTCAGCTGGGGCTGAGGGTTTGAGTATTAGGTTTCTATTAACCGGGGAAGTGCCTCGGAGTTTCAGTGCCTTGGATGTCCTATAGTTTAGCTTAAATAAAACCATCCTTTTATACCCCTGATATGCTGACCCGGGAATATTCTTTGTCTTGGCACAATACCTGGCACCCCACTGGGACCAGAGAATGTACATATTTAAAGGTAATTCAGAAAAAGTGGGTGAGACACAGAAAAAGTAGGCACATGACATCTTTCAAACAATCTCATTATCAGGAAAATAAAATAGGCCCTGATTTTTTAAGGTTGTTAAACAGTTACTAAAATTGGTTACAGATAAACAGTAATGCAAATGACAGCTGAGATAGAACATAGTTGATGGTTCACTTTCTGGAAGAGTTGAAGAGTCTCATCACCATTCCAGGCTCTCCCAAATAAAAGAGCAACAATTTACCTGAAGTCAGTGACCTGATGCCATTGCTCCCCTTCCCTTATAAAGACATACCTTAGGCTGGGTCTGCATGCTTTTCTGTGGTGGATGAGGTAAAGGTCTGTGCAGTCCAGCTCAGCTCTGATGCTTTCTTCCAGGTACTAGCCTCACTCATCATTCGCCTGGCCCTGGCTGAAACATTCTGCTTGAACTGTGGCATCCTTGCCTTGGATGAGCCAACAACAAATCTTGACAGAGAAAATATTGAATCTCTCGCACATGCTCTCGTTGAGTAAGTATCTCAACTTTGGGGGCAGGTTAAGATAGTAATGTATACAGTACATGTTTTAAAGTAACAAAGACTTCGTGGTGAAAACCCTGTCTGCATAGGTCTTTCTTTGGGAAGCTGGTTAGTGCCAGACCTTAGGCTTTGCCTTTGATAGTAAGTCTTCCGATGCTTAACAAGAACTAGGTGGTGAACAGCAGCCCCAGACACGCCCTACAGTCTCCCCAAGTGGGCTGAAGGGTTTCCTGGCTTGGTTTGCCCAGTCTGTAAACCCACCACAGGTGCCCACGTGGCATGTAGAGGAGTTAGCATGCAATGCTAAAACATTTCTAGGTGGTAATAATGGATTTTGGCCCATCTCCCTGGCTTTGTAAGGAAGGACAGCTCCAATGCACAAAGTGTAACAGTGGTTATGCGCCAGAAAGCTTTTGCCACATTCATGTGTGGTGGGTACAGACTCCAGGGATGGGCAGCCCTTCCTGTGCTGGCAGAGGAAGCACACTTTTCCCAAACTAGAGAAGCTATTTTGGGTGGGTACTCTGGCTCAGGATTCTTTCTGACAAAGATACTAGCAGGAATGGGGCGCCTTTCTCAGCCCCCTCTCAGTATGTGCATGACCCACATATAAGGGCTAATACTTTTAAAAAGCTCTCAGTGTATCCAGCCATGGGTAAGGGGTAAACAAATGATTAGTTAAAAAGTCTGATTTCGGTCTTCTAGCCAGTTACCTCAGCACATAATGAGCAAAAATGTTCCCAGTACACCCACTCAGGCCTTCTGTGTGTCATAGTAATGATGCATCTAGTGACTGGTGGTGGCAGAATTCTAAGTAGACCCAGCTCCTAAGAAGGTAGCTGGGCTTGCATATGTAATTTCCCTTGCCTGTACTTGTTTTTTTTTTTTTTTTTTTTTTTTCTTCCAGAGATAATTAGTAACAGGTCAGGGAAACCCCAGACAAAGGATTAAGTCAGACTCCTAAAGTTGAGCAGTTCAGATATTAAGGAAAATTTAGTAAAACATTTCTGCCTGTTTTAGTAAGAACAACTTTGTGTTCTGGAAAAAAACAGATCATGTATTCTCATCAGTCCCTGAGTCAGACCTAGACGAAGAGTCACTCTGTCACCTTCACTGTCTGTATAGGACAGAGGACTCCTACCTAGCTGGGCTGAAGGTCTGGGTCCACCTCTCCAGTTTCCAGCAGGGCCATCCTGTGTCTGACAAGGTTCTCAGTGTCTTTTTCATATAAAGGAAAGAATTATTTGTGCCCTTTAGTAATAAAATGTTCTAAATATATTGTTTCAGGATAATTAAGAGTCGCTCGCAGCAGCGTAACTTCCAGCTGCTGGTAATCACTCACGATGAAGATTTTGTGGAGCTCTTAGGGCGTTCTGAATATGTGGACAAATTCTACAGGATTAAGAAAAACATTGATCAGTGCTCAGAGATTGTGAAATGTAATGTTAGCTCTCTGGGTTCTTATGTTCATTAAAAACAGTCAAGAATTTGGGGCGCCTGGGTGGCTCAGTCTGTTAAATGTCCAACTCCTGCTCAGGTCATGATCTCACTGTCGTGAGTTTGAGCCCCAAGTCAGGCTCTGTGCTGATAGGATTCAGTGTCTCCCTCGGACGCCCTCTGCCCTTCCCCCACTCATTCTCTCTCTCTCAAAAATAAAGTAAGTAGAAACATTTAAAAAAATTTTTGATAGTCAAGATTTTGCCTTGGAAGCAAGTCCTCAGGCAGCTTTTTATTTCATCTACCTCCAGGCACCCTGTCAGGCCTGGGGGCTCAATAGCAGCACCACTGGACCCAGCCACCCTGTTCCCTTCCCAGCACTAATGAATGATTCCTGGTAATACCTGAAGCTGTGTTACTTACCTTTCACTTTTCAAAGCACTTTTGAGAAGTTGGTTCTCACTGCCTTGATAATGAATGATTTGGGCATTACAAAAAAAAAAAAGCATTGGGGCACCTGGGTGGCTTAGTTGGTTAAAGTGTCCGACTTCAGCTCAGGTCATCATCTCATGGTTCGTGAATTCACACCCTGCATCAGAAACTGCTGTCAGCACAGAGCTTGCTTCAACTCCTCTGTCCCTCCCCTCACTGCCACTCCCCTGCTCTTCTCTCTTTCTAAAATAAACGTTAAAAAAAAAAAGGGGTTAAGTGTTACTTCTCAATTTCTTGGATATGGTTTTTAAAAACTTAAGATATTAATAATTAAGATATCATGAGGTTTTAATATTCGGCTCAGCTCCATTTTATAAATCCAGGCAGTAACCTCCCTCACTGGGACTCAGTTTATCAAAGTAAAATTAGAAGTAGTCATATGGGACATCAGGGTTTGAAAGGAACCTAAAGTGTCATGTAATTGTAACTCCCCACCTTCCCTCCCCCACACCCCTGCCAGGTAGTCATCCAAACCTAGGCTCTCTCTAGACAGAGGAAGTTCTCCACTGTGCACATCCACCCTTGGAAAGCTCTGATCAAGAGCAGGACTCCCTTTGAGGCACGATCTGCCATCATGAAGAAGTCAGGGGCTTTCCGTATATCCAGTGGCCACCTCTGCCTCACCATCAATCCTGATGGTTCCCCAAGTATGCGTTCCGGTGTGGAAGGCAGCAAAGCTCACTCATGGAGTCACCGTCTCCTCCCAGGGCGCCCAACCAGACCTGGAGGAGCAGGCCTCATTCTCATTCCAGATGCAGTTCCAGTGAAGGTCCAAGCACACCTTTTCCCTTGGGAAAAGAGAGCTTTGTTTCTTTTCCCCAAGCAGTACACAGAATGCCACCAAGCCACACACTTATGAAAGACTTTGTGGAGTTTGCTCTTTCAGAGTCTTGTCAGTCATGCAGCAGAAGCAGTTTTGTGCCATCTGCACATCTGATGAGCATATGGTACAGATAGCCCTTGTCAGCCATAGTGCAGGGACAATTTAGCCCTAACGTCTTAAGGCCAATAGGCCGAATGAAGCCCTCCAGAGATACCACAGTCCTAATCCCTAGAACCCGTGAATGTTACCTCATTTGGCTAAGGGGACTTGACAGATGTGATTAAAGGGAAGGATCTTGAGGAGGGAGGATTATCCGGGTGGACCCTAAGTGTAGTTACAAATATCCTAAATAAGAAAGCAGAGAAGGCGCATGTGGACAGATGCAGAGTCCTGTGCTGTGAAAGTAGAGGAAGGCGAGCCAAGCAATTCAAGCTGCCGGGAGAGGCTGATAAAAGCAAAGGAATGCTCTCCCGTCAGAGCCCCCGAAAGGAATCAGCTGACAACTTGATTTAACAAGCCCAGATTTGGGGTTTCTGACCTCCAGAACTATAGAGTAGATTTGTTTTAAGCTGCTTAGTATAGGCTCATTCACTACAGCAACACTACAGTATCCATTGTCAGTCATTTCTGTGTACCTCAAGTGATCTTACAGTTGACCCTTGAACAGCATGGGCTTGAAATGCATGGGTCCACATATATGTGGGGGTTTTTGCCGCCAACAGAGTACTGTAAATGTATTTCCTTTTTCTTATGATTTTTTAGTGTTTTCCTTCCACGAGCTTACTTTACTTTATGAATACTGTATACAGTACATAAACAGAATATGTGTTTATCAACTATTTATCTCATCAGTAAGGCGTCCAGTCAGCATTACGGCATCAGTAGCTAAGTTTTGGGGTAGTCAGAAGTTACAGGTTTTTGATCGTGCTGAGGGGCTGGTTCCCCTAATTCCTGCATTCATTGTTCAAGGGTCAACTGTAGTCACATATTATATTTTGGGAGAACTGAAAAAAGAGTTACTGAAGTCATTTTGTGTTCTGTTATGTACAAGAATCCTCACCCAACCCCTGGGCCAAAGTCCCAAGTAGCACAGCCACCACTCCAGCCATCTGCTTCCTGTCCACTGACTGACACGTTTCAGTAATCCTAATTCACTTTGAAAAATTAAAATTACCCGTTTACCACACTAACATGAACGCCACCAAGGTACCATGGGAAACAATTGACCAGTCTCAGAGCAAAGATCCAGGAAATTGTGAATATATAAAAGCACTTCAATTCCAGCCATATGTTAAACATACACAATCATCGAGATGTTTTTATCCCGAGAATGCAAGAATATTACAAAGAGAGAACATCTGTTCATAAGTCACCACCATGATAAAGCCAGGGGGTAAAAATTCTGATAGACACCAAGCATGGACCTTTTTTTTTTGTAATTTAACATCTCTTAGCTTTAGCAAAACCCTTAAAACTACCGTCGTCTTAATGGTATTTGTGTCAGTAAAATTAAAGTCCTCTTAATAGCAAAAGATGAAGCATTTCCCACTAAACAAAAGTGTTATCTTCTATCAAAATGTTTCTGAAAGCTCTAGCCACTGCAACATGGAATGACAAAGACAATACAAGATAAATATGGACAAGGAGACACAGTTACTTACGAATTAAAAGATTTCCCATTTCCGCTTCCCATTCCTTGGCAGCCCTTCTGACAGTGGCCGCTTTCCCCTTCCCCTTGTATCTGTGGAGGTGCCCTTCCTACTTCTCATTGCTGCCCCTTGACCATTCTCCATTAAACAGCCCCCTCCTTCACACATGGGATGAATAGACACCCCAGTGCAGAGATGAGGGGTAGGAGCCAGTGTCCCAAGCACCACCACTCACTAGTTCTGGGACTTTGGGCAAGTAATTTATTCTTTTACCTCTGATTCGCACCTCTACTGGGAGGCTGTTAAGAGCATTACGTGCCTAGAACCACTTATTGCTTAGAACTGCCTGGCACACAAGTAATTATGGTAAAATTGGATTGCGACGAACCTGTTCTGTGAGTGTTCCCCAAGAGAAGCAAACATTTCTCATAAATTCTAACATGATAAACAAGCGAGGTCTTGCAATACGAGTAGCATGTGATGCCAAACATCACATGATCACACTGAGCCAAGAGTTCTCTCTTGCTCGCTCTCACTCTGAGCCACTGTGGGTGATGGTCTCCCATCCTCAGATACTTGGTCTCAGGCTGTGGTATTTGGCAGAAATCAGTGATTTTTCAGAACGTTGGAAGGTACCCACAACTGGCACTAGTATATTTTTTGTCATTTCAAAGCACCTATGGACAGTCCTTTGCTTTTGCATACAAGAGTGAGCTTAGGAATGGTTTACTTCGTTCTAAGTCAGGCTGCCTGCAGATACAGACCCTTTCCTCTGCTGCCTTATTGCCAGCTACATGAAATACAGTGTATGCCAAGTTTATTAATACCATACTGTAGTCAACAGCTATGCGAGCATATACAATGGCCCCCATGCAGAAAAAGGTTGAAAAGAAAGGTAATAAGGAGATGTTTACAGTGGAAGTTAAGAAGGAAATCATCAAGAAATACAAACGAGGTATTGGAGTGGCGGAAATTGCAAGATTTTATAAAAGTCTACATCTGCGCCTCGTCTGCAGAGGAGGAGAGAGGAATCCCTCACTTCAGATGAGATTAGGGAGAGGTGTACAATGTGGGGAACAGTGCAACATTCTGTAGAAAAACACTGCCCAGATAAGGCTGTAGCAGTGCAAGCGATGAATCTCTTTCACAGCAATGCAAAGTCACATTTCCGTGAAATCCTCCAAAGGAGGCAAAATCAACTGTCATTGGATACGCTCCCTGTTAAAGTTGCACGAAAAGAGAAAGATTCTACTGAGCCAATAGATAGCTGTGATTCCGTTAATGATAGTCAAAGTGATTCTACACGATAACTCTTCCCCCCCCCCATCTCCCTCACACAAGCCATTCCGGGGCAGGTGAGCTACTGGCTTGCCGTGAGCACCTTCCATAAAGCTGCCTTTCACAGTTTAAAAACAAAAACAAAATGTAGGAAACAAAAGACTTTTGCCAAGATACAGATAACAGCAGCACAAAGAAGGGGGCTGGAGCACATGGCAAGTTCATACGACAGAGGCAGGGCACTGACAGCTCTCTCCACAACCCTCTAGATGCTGACTTCTCAAAAGTGTGTCCACTCCAGATCTTGTCAAAACTCCTGACTCAGAATCAGCTGCCTACTGGGCATCTAGCTGCCCTTGAATATCTAACAGACATCTGAACTTTTAAAATGACCAAAGGCAGTCTTTCCCCAGAACCTCCGCCTTCCCATAGGCTTTCAGCTAAGGGCAGCTCCAGTCCTTCCGTTGCTCGGGCAAAAAATCTTGGCGTCATCTTTCATATTTTATCTCACATCCCACATCTAACCCATCGGTTTAGTACTCTGGGCTCAACTTTCAAAATGTAGCCAGAATCCAACCATCGCTTACCTTCCAAACCACCACCGCTCTGGCCCCAGCCCCCTTCATCTCTAACCTGAATCATCCGAGGAGCTCCCTAACTGCTTTCACTGGTCCGCCCGCCCCCCACCCCCCCGCACTTTGTTCTCAACACACGGTCAGTCATCTCTGAAAGAGTAAATGGACTCAGCAACTCTGATGCCACTTCACATACACAAATCAGACAAATACACACATATATTGTAGATGGTAAGAGCTGAGTTTCTGACTGTTAGAGAAGTAGGTTCGTGTATCCTCAGGAAAGGGGAAAGGCTAGAAGAACCCTGAAGTATCGGGCTGAATCCGAAGTATCGGTGTAAATTTACAGTTTTAGTATATGGAGCGCTTCTACTTCCTTTAGCGGGGTAAAGGAGGGGAGCAAGGGGTGGGGGAGCAGGTGGGGAAGAAGGGAACAGTTAGGACTGTGCAGCTCTGCTCCTCCCTAAGGGTCATGAGAACCTCGGACAAAGCTGTTACACTGTTTCAGCACTTTGGAAGGTAACTAATGGCTGCAATAAGCCGAGGAGTGTTTAATCAAGGAGAACAAGCTCAGTGAGAAAAGCCGGTGGCCTAGTTTCCCCCTCCCTCCCCCCAACGCCCCTCACTTCCCCCCTTCCTGCCCGCCACCTTCTGCGGTAGCTTTGAAAACCAGAAGCCCCCACGAGTAGAAAAACACCGGCAGTGACTGGAAGGGCCAGAACGGACTGCAGTCTCCAACCCCTTTTGCCCCAGAGGCCCGCTGAGCAGTGTCACCGAAAACCTCCCTGATCTTTACTGGAAGGGACTCCAGCTGCCCTGCAAACAGCCCCAAGTGCGTGCGGCAGGCCATCCCGGGCAGCGGTAGCGGGCAGGCCGCGCACCGGCCTGGGGGAGCGGGACTAAGGGGGGCCAGCCGCAGGGGGACCCCGACACCTAAAGACGAAATTTGAGAAATTTGAGGAGATGTCTGTGGGGCCGTGGACAAGCTGCCACACATTCCTGGGAGTCCACAAGTTCATGTAAGAGTCACGGCCTTGGGGGTGCTCGGGAAGGCCCCTGGGAAGACCCGAAGCTCTGACCTTGAAACTCCACCCAGACACCCCGTTGAGGCGGCGGCCTAGCTGCCAAGCGCGGGCTGGAGCCCCGACGACACGACAAATTCTCCCCGTCACACAGACGGGCACAGCCTTTCGACAAAGGGCTGGAAACGTTTTAGTTCAAGACAGTAAATGAAATCACTGTCCAATCATTTACTTACCACCAAGCTGAGAAGTCGGTGACCACACATGACAGAGAATCCGGCTTTACAGAGTTAGCGCAGGGAAGGAGGCTGCAGGTTCAAGATGGCGATGTAGGAAGACCGTGAACTCCCCTCCGCAGACTCCCCGAATTCACACCTATTTGTAGACGGTTCCTCTTGAGAAACAACTGCGGGCTGAATGAACAGCTTCGGCACAACAGAAGTGGAACCTCACCCCTGACCCTACGGAGCGCAGGGCGGGGAGGGGGGGGGGGCGGGAGAGTCGGGAGAGAGCATGCGCAGATTCAGCTGCTCTGAGCTACAGAAAAACGCCCTTGATTTAAAACAGCAATTAGATGGGGCACCTGGGTGGCTCAGCCGGTTAAGAAGCCGATGCTTGGGGCACCTGGGTGGCTCAGTCGGTTAAGCGTCCGACTTCGGCTCAGGTCATGATCCCACGGTTTGTGGGTTCGAGCCCCACATCGGGCTCTGTGTTGACAGCTCAGAGCCTGGAGCCTGCTTCGGATTCTGTGTGTCCCTCTCTCTCTCTGACCCTCCCCTGCTCACGCTGTCTCTCTCTCTCTCTCTCAGAAATTAAAAAAAAAAAAGGAAGCCGATGCTTGACTTCAGCTCAGATCGTGAATCCACAGTTGTGAGACGGAGCCCTGCATCAGGCTCTGCGCTGAGAGTAGAACCTACTTGGGATTCTCTATCCTCTCTCTCTCTCTCTGCCTCTCCCCACCTCTCCCCTGCTTGTGTTCGCCCTCTCTCAAAACAAATAAGCATTAATTAGTTAAAAGATTAATTGATTAATTAATTAAAAGAGCAACTAGAATATAAAATATCAAGTCCGGGAACTTCGCCAAAGGGCAGGGGAGCTGCTAGAACTCTCTCTGGCTTGGAGGGCCCGGCTGGCACCTCGATGACGTGGATGGCAGCAGGATCTGGGCACCATACCCGGCCTGCTTTCTCAGTGAGCCCTAGGCCTTTATCCCACACCAGCCCGAAGTACCCCCGCAGGGGGCCCCAGCACGGCGCACGGCAGGACACCGCTGCCCAGCGCTCACTACACTCGCGGCCATCTTGCCAAGGTGACAGGGCTGCAGAGTTCCTGGGAGCACTCCGAGCCCACGCCGCTTCGGCTACAGACCACCTGCTCCGGCACCTGCTGTGTGGAGGACCACCCGGCCCACACCCACCTCCATTCCAGCCACCCCACCGGGATGCCCCCTGCCTGGAGCACCCCAAGACCCCCTGGCTTGCACCCACGTCAGCTGCAGCTGTGCTGTCAGGGTACCTCTGTGTGGATAGCCTCGGGGCCACCCTGGCCCACGCCTGCTTCAACCTCAGCTGTCCCCCCAGGACAGACACTGGAGATGACCGTACACAGGACCGTTCTTTCAAGTACAGGACAAGTAGCTGTTCCACCTGCCCGACAGAAACAAACGCAGGAAGTCAAACGAAGTATCAAAAAGATATTTGCACCCCACTGTTCACTGCAGCATTATTTGCAGTAGCCAAAACATGAAGCAACCTATACATCCACTGATAGATGCATGAATTTTACAAATGTCACACACACACAAATATTATTATATTATTCAGCCATAAATAAGCAGGAAGTCTTGCCATTTACAACAACATGAATAGAATTTGAGGGCATTATGCCAAGTGAAATAAGTCAGAGAAGGACAAATACTGTATGATGTCACTTATGGTGGAATCTAAAAATAAAAACAAAAACAAGACTGAGCTCAGTGATGGTTTCCAGAGGTGGGGGTTGGAGGAGTGGTAAAATGGGTGAAGGGGATCAAAAGATGGAAACTTCATTATAAAATAAATAAAGGGCACGTGGGTGGCTCAGTTGGTTAAGCATCAGACTTTGGCTCAGGTCATGATCTCACGGCTTCTCAGTTCAAGCCCAGCATCGGGCTCTGTGCTGACAGCCTGGAGCCTGCTTCAGATTCTATGTCTCTGTCTCTCTCTGCCCCTCCCCTGCTTGTGCTCTGCTTCTCTCTCTCTCAAAAATTAATAAACATTAAAAAAAATTTTTTTAATTAAGTCATGGGGATGTAAGGTACAGAATGGAACTATAGTTAGTATACTGTCATGCATATCTGAAAGATGTTAAGAGAATAGATTTTAGAAGGTCTCATCATAAGAAAAAAAGATTTTGTAATGATGTATGGTGATGGATGTTAACTAGACTAAGTGTGGCGATCATTTTGCAATATAGACAAATACTGAATCATTAGGTCATACACCTGAAACTAAATATAATGTTACATGTCAGTCACATCTCAATTTTTAAAAACAAAAAGAGGGCCCCTTCAGTGGCTCAATTGGTTAAGTGTCTGCCTCTTGGTTTTGGCTCAAGTCGAAAAGAGGGCCCCCTCAGTGGCTCAACTGGTTAAGTGTCTGCCTCTTGGTTTTGGCTCAAGTCATGATCTGACAGGTCATGGGTTCAAGCCCTACATCAGGCTCCATGCTGACAGTGTAGAGCCCCCTTGGGATTCTCTCTTTTCTCTCTCAGACCCTTCCCCCTCACACATGCACTCTCTCTGAAAATAAATTTTAAAACTTAAAAAAATAGGGGTGCTTGGGTGGCTCACTCATTAAGCATCTGACTTTAACTCAGGTTATGATCTCACAGTTCCTAAGTTCAAGTCCCACATCAGGTGAGCTTGAGCCCTGCTTCAGGTGAATGCCACTTCTCTCTCTCTTTCACTTTCTCTCCCTTTCTCTCTCTCTGGCTCTAGTGGGATTCTCTCTTCCTCTCTCTCTCTCTGCCCCTTGCTCACTTGTGCCTCCCTCCCTTAAATTAAAAAAAAATAAAAAATAAAAGCTTCTAAGAGATTTACACTTAGGTATATCACAAAGTGTCAAAAAAAAAAAAAAAAAGAAAAGAAAAAAGAATCTTGGAAGTGTCAAGAGAAAGTAGCCAAACAGTCTCCATAAAATGAAGAACTGATTTCTCCTCAGAAAAAACAGAGGTCAGAAGTCAGTGGGTATGACAAACTAAAAGGCTGAATGAAAAAGACGGCAACCAAGAATTCTATACCCAGTACAACTATACAGAGAGATGTAGATGTGGAAACGCAGATCTGTCCCCACCTACTAGAATGTATCTCTAAGGTAAGGACTGTGTGTCTGGCACACAGTAAGCACGCAATAAACTTTTACTTAATGAGTGAATGAACTTGTAAGTACTGTGTGAAGTATTTGTAACTATTCATTTAAAATATGTCTTCAACGGGCACCAGCGTGGCTCAATCAGTTGAGTGTCTGGCTCTTGATTTTGGCTCAGGTCATGATCCCAGGGTTGTGGGATTGGACCCCATGCTGGGCTCACACTGAGCATGGAGACTACTTAAGATTCTCTCTCCCTCTCTCTCTCTCTCTCTCTCTCTCTCTCTCTCTCTCTCTCTCTCTTTGGCTCTCTAACCCAGTCATGCTCTCTATCTCTCTAAAAAAAAATAAAATAAAAATTTTAAAAATAAAATACATCTTCCATACTAGGCTGAATACTTACAAAGCAAAGATTTCACTTTCAGTTCAGGAATAAAGTACTTATCATACACAGATACACCTGCAAGAATGAGAGATACCAAGATGTTACAGTGATTATTCTCTCTGGATGCTGGCTTGTGGGGGATTGTTCTTTCTTTGCACATCTGCACTTCACACAATAACATTTTTGTGCAATTTTGTAAAGTGCAGAATAGTGACAGTGGAAAATGCTCTTTATATATTTTAAGTGCAACAAGGCAATAAAAGTTATAGAATGTATTTTCCTGTTTTTGTAACAAAATATAAATGTGCTTTTAAAAGGACTGTAGTTACTAAGGTGTTGTCAGTGCCAAAGGTGCAAAGATTCACATTTGCTTCTCACTGTTTGTCCCTTCAACAAATTCTCTACATTGAAACAATATATTCCAAGTAAATGCAATGGAATTGGGACATTATCTCCCACCTGATGATATGGCAAAATGACAGGAACCGAATCTTTAAAAGGTTTAAACACACCAAAATGTGAGAAAAAGGAGCAATAGCATTTTGAAAGGTGGACAGCAGCCTGACAGCAGGCACACCGTGTGGCTAACCCAATCCGAAACCAGCCACGGAGAAGCTGGGACCTGAAATGGTGGAGAGATTCCCCACAATGCTCCAGAAGTGGTAGAGGACCAAGCACTTACAGATGAGGAGTGGTGAAAACAGGATGAAACTTGGTTTAAAAAGCAATGAGAGGGTGCCCGGGTGGTCCCATCCTCTGTCCCCCTCTCTCTGCCCCCCCCCCACTCCTTGCACTCTCCCAAAGATTTTTTTTTTTTTTAAAAAGCAGTTAGATCCATTTCCATTCCTCAAAGTTAAAGGACTCCACTCCAGTAGCAACAGAACTGTTGTTTCTCTGAAGAGGCCATCTGGAGCAAGAAACACTGGGCATGGTTGAAGGTGGCCTCATTGTGCTCAAATCAGGGCGCTAAGTCAACAGTGAACAGATGCTGAGATGCCCTCGCCCCGCCTTCTGCCTGCCCCTGGCTGCCCAAATGCCGTTGGCCAGGCTAGAGACGGGGAGAGTCTCTGCTGGGGAAGCTGCCCTGGCAGCCGAAACATGACCAAAGAAGCTGGTGTGGGAGGCTCCCCCTCCACCACACTGTGAAACACAAGCCAACGGCCCTGCAGGGAACCACCCCCTTCACACACACTCTCACACACACACACACACACGCACACACGCACACACACACATTCTCTCTCTCAAAGTTTCCAATCTGCTATTACTCCCTTACTCCTCAGCATGAGCAGGGAATCTAGGATCACCTGACATCCAGGGAAAGCCTATGACATGAAAGAAAAAGATCAAATTAAATTAAAAAGAAAAAATGTGAAGGAAATAAAGACTATGTGTGTAGAGGGAAACTTAAAAGTTCTCAGATTGCTAAGGTATCCTATCAATGAAGCAAAAAATGGTGCTATTAGACACGCAATCATATTCAGAGAAGAATACAATACCCTTGGCACGGAATATAATCTTACAGAAATATCCCAGAGAAGACAAAATTTTGTAATGGAAAATAATGGAAAAAAAATAAAAGTGCTGCTCCAGGAGGCATCTAATCAAAATATGGTAGTTCCAGTAAGAGAGAAGAGAAAGAATAGAGAGAAAAGCATCATAAAAACAATTTTAAAAAATGTTCCAAGATCTCTAAGTGTGAATATAGAAATATCATTTTATAAAGATATGTGACAGAGGCGGCTGGGTGGCTCAGCTCAGTCGGTTGAGCTCTCAACGTTTGATTTCAGCTCAGGTTATTATCTCAAGGTCACGGGATCAAGCCCCACATCAGGCTCTGCACTGAGCATGGAGTCTGCTTGGGATTCTTTCTCTCCTTCCCTCTGCCCCTCTCTCTCACTCACATACTCTCAATCTCTAAAATAAACAAATAAGTAAATAAATAAAGATACGTGGAAAAAAAGCAACTTGCAAAAGGTATATAGTATGCTGCACCATATGCAGGAATGAGAAAAAAAAAAGCTTATAGTCACACCTTCTTATGTTTACATAAACTAGGAAAGGATACACCAAAAACCTAATAAGAGTGCTTATTGGTGAGTGGGTTTGCTAAGCGAAATTAGTCAGTCAAAGAGAGACAAATATCATATGACTTCACTCATGTGAGGACCTTAAGATACAAAACAGATGAACATAAGGGAAGGGAAGCAAAAAGAATATAAAAACAGGGAGGGGACAAAAACATAAGAGACTCTCAAATATGGAGAACAAACAAACAGAGGGTTACTGGAGGGGTTGTGGGAGGGGGGATGGGCTAAACGGGGAACGGGCATTAAGGAATCTACTCTTGAAGTCACTGTTGCACTATATGCTAACTAACATGGATGTAAATTTTAAAAATTTAATTAAATTAAAAATAAATAAATAAATAAATAAAAATTTGCTTGGATTAATTACTAAAAAAAGTAAAAAAGAAGTATAACTAATATACTAGTAAAGGGGAGAAAAATGAATAGTATAAAGCGCTCAGTTAAAACCACAAAAGGCGGGGGCAGCTGGGTGGCTCAGTCGTTTGAGCATCAAACTTTGGCTCAGGTCGTGATCTCACAGTTTGTGACTTCTAGCCCCACATCAGGCTCTTTGCTGTACCTCTCCCACTCATGCTCTCTCTCTCTCTCTCTCTCAAAAATAAAAAATAAACAAAAACCCCACAAAAGGCAGAGAAAGAGTGGTGGACAAAAATAAGAACAAGGATGACAAATAGAGTCAATAACAATTTTGGTGGATATTAATACAACTACATTAATAATCACTTTGAACACCAATGGCCTTGGGGCGCCTGGGTGGCTCAGTTAGTTGGCCATCCGACTTCGACTCAGGTCATGATTTCACAGTTTGTGGGTTCGAGCCCCATGTCAGGCTCTGTGCTAACAGCTAGCTCAGAGCCTGGAGCCTGCTTCGGATTCTGTGTCTCCCTCTCTCTCTGACCCTCCCCTGCTCACGCTGTCTCTCTCTCTCTCTCTCTCAGAAATAAATAAAACATTTTAAAAAAAATGAACACCAATGGCCTAAATGCACCAATTATTTATAGATTGTCAGAGTAGGTCAACAAACAAGACCCAATTATAAACCTATTTTAAATATAAAGACAAATCTAGAATAAATGTTAGTAGATAGAGGAAAATGTACCATGATAACACTGATTTTTAAAAAAGCAAGAGTAGCTATATTAATACTAATAATTTAATAATTCACACAAAGCAGACTTCAGAGCAAAGGAAGTTATCAGGGATTTAAAAAAAGAGCATTACATAACAATAAGGGAGTCAATTCTCGAAGAAGGTATAACAATCCTTAATATGCATGCTTCTAACAACACAGTTTCAAAAGGCATGAGGCAAAAGCTGCTAGAACTAGAGTACTGGATGAATCCAGTATTATAGCTGACAACTTCAACACCTCTTGAGCAGAAATGGGTAAGTCCGGTAAGCAGAAGATGAGTTAAGGACAGAGTTAAATCCAAGAGCATCATCAATCAACTGGACCTAATGGACATCCATAGACAATTTCATCCAGCAACGGGATACACATTCTCTTCAAGCTCACACAAAAAGTTCATCAAGACAGAGCACCATTTTGAGCCAAAACATACCTTAACAAATTTAGAAGAATAAAGATCTTCCTCAACTTAGGATGGGGTTACAGCCTGGTAAACTCATTATAAATTGAAACTATTATAAGTGCAAAATGCATTTAATACACCTAACTAACTGAACATGATAGTTTAGCCTAGCCTGCCTCAGAACACTTACATTAGCCCACATGTGAGCAAAATCATCTAACACAAAGCCTATTTTGTAGTACACTGTTGAATGTATCATGTAATTTATTGCATACTATCCTGAATATACAAAAACAGAATGGTGGTATGAGTATGGGTAAGTTTTAAGTGCATCTGTCGATCACCCTTGTGACCGTGGGGTTGACTGGGAGCTGCAGCTCACCTCCCCTGCTCAGCGTTGCAAAACAGCAGGATGCCACACAGCGATAATCTGGGAAAAGGTCAAAATTGAAAATGTCAAGTGTGGTTTTTACTGAATGTGTATCATTTCCATATCACCGAAAAGTCAAAAAAAAATCAGAAGTCAAACCACTGTTAAGCTGGGCACCATCTGTAGAAATCGTACAGTGCCTAACTCTTGTGGAATTAAATCAGAAATCAATAAAAAAAAAGATAGAAAAATCTCAAAATATGTGGAGATTAAACAAAAAATTTCTAAATAATACATGGATCAAAGAAGTAATCTCAAGGGAAATTAAATACTATGTTGAACTAAAGGAAAATGAAAACACAAGTTGCCAAAATTTGTAGGATGTGATGAAAGTAGTGCTTACAGGGACATTTACAGTACTGAACACATATATTAGAAGAGAGATAAAAAAAAAATCAAACATCTAAGCTTCTGCCTTGGGAAATAGAAAAAGAAGAGCAAATTAAATCCAAAGAAAGCTGAAGAAAAGAAATAATGAGAATTAGAATAGAAATCAATGAAAGTGGGGGCGCCTAGGTGGCTTAGTCAGTTAAGTGTCCAACTTTCGCTTAGGTCATGATCTCGCGGTTCGTGGGCTCGAGCCCCGCGTCGGGCTCTGTGCTGAC
>NW_024081053.1:0-403146 GCF_003009895.1 Hyaena hyaena
AGGCAAACCATGAGAGACTCTTGAATGCTGACAAAAACTGAGGACTGCTGGATGTGGGGGGGAGGAGGGATGGGCATGGAGGAGGGCACTTATGGGGATGAGCACTGGGTGTTATGTGGAAACTAATTTGACAATAAACTATTTGTAAAAAAAAAATAATTAGAAAAATAAAAATTACTTTTGTTTAAAAAAAAAAAAAGAATATGTCTGTAAAATTGGTTTAGTCCTAACTTTGATTTGAAATATCTTTTGAATAGGTAGTATGAAGATAAACTTTAGCAAGTGCATGTCCAAATTGAGACAAATTCTTCTAACAGTTGCTAATTATAAAAATAATATGATCCTGAAAATCATCACAGATGGAAACTGAGTCGAATTGTATTTTTTCACTTGAAAGAAGTAACTATAAACAAATGATAGGTACTATTTCTTTAACATGGAGAAAATAATTTTAAAAATTACTCAACTGCATTTTGCCATATTAACAACATATAAATGAATACATCTAACATAGATAACTGTATGCATTTATAAATTTAGAAAGAATTAGGTAGAAAGATAAAGCTGGATATTAATCTGGATCCCAGTCTTTGATATGTATTTATTAACTTGGTAAATTATTTAAAATTATTTTCTTTTTTAAAAAAAATGTTTATTTATTTTGAGAGAGAGAGACCAAGAGAGCGTGAGTGGGTGAGGGGCAGAGAGAGAGGGAGAAAAAGAATCACAGGAAGGCTCTGTGCTGACAGCCATGAGATCATGACTGTGAGATCAAGACCTAAGCTGAAATGAAGAGCCAGACGCTTAACGAGCTCAGCCACCCAGACTTCCCTAAAATGATTTTCTTAAATAATCAGTAGTTTAATAATTTGCATGTGGAATTGAAAATTGTGAATTCCATGGGGAATGTAACAAGACACCCAGAAAGGAAATGTTTTCTAGGATACATATGAAACTGACAGATGGAGAAGTTTACCTTTATACCTGACAATATTAAGATAATTGTCAATAAACTGAAACACTACAAATCTGGCACATAAAAGTAGATATGAATTGGGATGCATGTAATGCATTTGGCTAGTACAGATACGTGATAGCTAAAGCTGAAACTTAAGTGGTTATTATTAATACTATTGTTAGCAGCGTTACAAGATAGGATTTATAAAGTTAGGAGGAGGAAGGGGTGCCTGGGTAGCTCAGTCGATTGAGTGTCCGACTTCAGCTCAGGTCATGATCTCACAGTTCGTGGGTTCGAGCCCCATGTCTGGCTCTATGCTGACAGCTAGCTCAGAGCCTGGAGCCTGCTTCAGATTCTGTGTCACCCTCTCTCCCTGACCCTCCCTGTTCACACTGTCTCTCTTTCAGAAATAAATAAAACATTAAAATTTTTTTTTAAAAGTTAGAAGGAGGAGGAAAACAATTCCAAGCAGAGGTAAAACAAAGTTGGACACAGTAAATTTAGATGAGAAATTAAGGATGAGAAAATTTGTAACTAGATTGTAACAAGGAAAGCCTTTGAGAATTCAGAACCTCTTCCATTCTCTGCCTGTTCAGCTTCGAGCTAGATGTCTGGGCCTTCTGGCCTCCAGTAAATGGGAGGAAGGGTAGATAATTGAAAGGACTCATGAATATTGGAAGGGGCCATAAGTTTCTGGAGAAAGAGAAGTTAAAAGTGTGCTTGTATTGAGGAGACAACAGACATCAATAATTGATTTTGAGTAGGAAGCACAGACGGTTCCGAACGAGAAAGACAGGTGAAAGTGGAAAGGTCAGAGAGGAAAATAGACAGAAACTGTGTTCTAAGAAGTTGGGCTTTGGGGAAAATAGAAGAGCAGATAGAAGTTTAAAGCTTTGCTCATGATGAGTGAAAGTGTGTTCCCTGTACCCTTTTCCCCTTACTGCCAGGCAGTAAGTAAATATTTCAATTGCTTAACATTTTTTTAGATGATACATCTTTTAGAAAACCTTCACCTTAAGAGAGTTACGATGCTTTAACTGCAAATAATGGATATTGAGATATAAAAAGTATTGCCAGTAAAAACGAAAGAGCAAAACACGTGAACAAAAAAGACTTGATTATGGAAAATCACCCTTAAATGGCTAATGAAAATATGAAATGATGTTCAAAGTCTTCACTGATATTTCAGAGAAAGAAATTAAATCAAATGGGATGCAATTTTATAATCATATTATCAAATTTAAAATTTGTTTGTTTTCTATGTTTTAAAATTCCAAGAGTTGGTTAGAAGGAGGCAACATAGAAACTTCTGTTGTTGGTAGTGTTAACTGATCCAAACACTTTGGGGAATAATTTGGCAACACCTAGTAAATTTTAAGATGCTCATAACTTATATCCAGGAGCTTCTTTTATAGGTCTCTATTCTAGAGAAAATCCCACCATATGCCCAAGGCCCAAGGAGACATATACTGTGGTGTTCATTGAACCATTACTTGCTTTAGTTAAAAAAAAAAAAAAAAAAAAAAAAAAAGACGTCTGTAAGATCACATTAATATGTGATGTATGTTATTTATTCACCCAATGAAACTTTACATCACAGTGAAAATAAATGAAATAAAGCTACATCAGCATGAATGAATCTCAAAAACATAATGCTGAGGGGAAAAATAGATACTTAAAAACAGAATATCATTGTTGTGAATTCTTGTAATAGAGAGTAAGATGGTCTCATTCTTTGGTATATACAAATGGAATAAAAGATTAAACAATTGCATATAAATGGCCTCTACCAATTCCATCTGTGAAGAAAGATGGGGAGAGGAAAAAGAAGGAAAGTGGGCTTTCATGTCTATGCCATTTTTTAAATTTAAGGCAAATATCACAAATGTTAATATCTGTTACATTCAGATGGCAAATAGGTAGATGTATGTTATGCTCTTTTCTATATGTTTGAAATATTTTAGAATAAAAATGGCTTTATGAGAAAGATAAGAGGAAAAGAAACAAAACACACACCTCTAATTCTTAAAAGATTAAAGCTAGAGACTAACATTTCAGAAATATTTAAACTAGTTTCTACTCTGTTGGGACTGGAACCAAAAGTTTTGTCACATTATTTTTGTGATTGTTGCTTGCCTCATGGCACTTTTATGCTAGATTTTTATTGCTGATCTTCAGATAAGTATGCTTATGATAATATAAAACATGTTGGATCATAAAATTACCAAATGACAGATTCCTCCACTTTTACTGTGATAATTTGGTTCTTTTAATTGATTAGTGTGTGACTGAGGGTGTCTAGATGAGTGTATTGCTCTTCTTTCCACTCCATTCCCAAAGTATGGAGAACGTGGAGGAAACACAACTACCTTGCACCTCAGCGTGGGGGAAAATCTATCTTCCTGCTCTTAGAAAATTCACATTCCTGCTGAGATGCCTTAGATATCAGAGCGACTCCTCCCCACTGAGGTACATGGTTATCAAAGTAGATTTGTAACTACAGTGATTGCTAATAAAGCATTCTTTAGAAATTGCTACAGGGGCATCTGGGTGGCCCGGTCGCTGAGAGTCCAACTTCAGCTCAGGTCATGACCTCACAGTTTCTGGGTTCAAACTCCAAATCAGTCTCTGTGCTGACAACTCCCTCAGCCTGGAGCCTGCTTTGGATTCTCTGTCTCCTTCTCTCTCTGCCCCTCACCTGTTTGTGCTCTGTCTCACTCTGTCTCTCAGTAATAAATAAATGTAACAAAACAAAACAAAACAAAACATTAAAAAGAAAGAAATTGCTACATGATGTGTTTATACTTACTAAGTCATATTGCTTACAAATGTGAATGAAAATGACCAAAAGTATTTTTGCAGTTTCCAATTAAATCAGTACATAGGTATAGCAGAAAAAACAAACAAACAAACAAACAAACAAACAAAAACACAAAAAAACCCCATAATGACTATTTGTAAAAACCGCCGATTAATGGCCAGAATTATCCACAGATTAGGATTCTGGATGAAACTACACTGTCCACCTCAAGGGTGAGCCCTTTCATTTGTTCTTCCTAAGACCTGATACTGTTAATGGTGAGATTAGAGTCTACCTATAATAGACGTTTATATGTGTAAATGGGGAGAACTAATAATATGTCATGATTTTATGATATCTTATGGCCAGTTTAGTGGTCCACATAAGTTGTCCTGGAGAACTAATCATATTATTTAGAGAGCCGATGCTGCCCAGGAAGTGAAACAGTTTTCCTCATAACAAGCCTCCCATGAACCTGACTTACTGTCTCAGGGCTCATCTCTAGGGAACTCTGACATTCAGTTTCAAAATCATTCAGACTCCCAGGGCTGCCCACAAAGGCTCTAACGATGGTGATGATTTTCATGGCGTGGGCACTTGTCACAGTGAACTAAACTGAGACCATTCTATATTTCACATTAGCCCTAGAACAGCTTTTGATGTTAGCAGTGTTAATCACAACCAACTTGGGATGGATTCAAAGTGACCTCGAAGAGCTACATTGTATATCCTGTTATCAGTTCCCTGGGGGGAAGGCATTATGTGCTAACACATCCACATCAATGGCAAGCATGTCCTTTGATTACCCCTTCTGTGTACAGACTTCTGGCAGAGTCTATGACTAACAATGGGGCTGCATCTAATGTTCTCGTTAATGTTGTCTGGGGATAGCACTTCAAAACAGAAAAGGATACATTTTGCCCTAGAAAAGATGTTGCCATAATTATCATAGCCGTTGGATCAGTGAATTAAGTCTTATAGAAGCCGTACCTCTTCTATACGTATAAGACTATACGTATATACGACTATAAGACTTAATTGTCTCTGCAGGAAAAAAAAAATAAGAAATTTTATTAGCTTGTATGTAAAAATTCAGATTGGGAGAAATAAAATGTAAAAGTGCAAAAAACACACAAGTTAGGAATGTTTCTTTGCAATTATTTCTCATTTTCCAGGTTGACAGTAAGACCTAAGGTGAACGCAGAAGATAATACACAATGGAACCACACTCTTTATGCACTTACAGCCACACATAAGGAATTAGTTTTATTCACTCATCCTCATGGATATCTGATGTATATCTTCAAAAGGGATGCTGTTAGTGGTATGAGAACCATGTCTATATCATAGGGATTAATCCACGTACATTTCAATTCCCACAGGGGAGGATCAGAAAAGAAAAAAGGTTTTAAATTTGACCCTATACAATGTTAATTGTTAAAAAAAAAATCGTGTGTGGGAGGGAGCTACTGGGTTGTAAAGGACCGATACTCTGAAAAGTCTGTGGCTTTCTGACTTTAAATTCAAGGGCTAGTAAGTAAGAAATTCTCTAGAACTTGCTAATTCAAGAGCAGTCTGTAGACCACAGACAGCATCAACATCACCTGACAGAATTTCAGGCTCTATTCCACACCTTCTGAATCAGAATGTGCATTTTTACAAGATCGCTGAGCACTTAGTTTAAAAAGTACTACTCTAGAAGGAGTTAAAGAAAATTTCAGAAGAGTTTCTAGAGAGTTGTTTACTTTCCTAGAGGGACAGATGGCTGCGAGGCCTACCTGACATTTGTGTCAGAAACTAAAAGGCTTAGAGCCCCCAGATACTCACAGTCAACAGATCATCATTATTATCACCAAATGCATGAGTGACTGAATTGTCTACTCTTCCAGGAAGAAAGCATCTTTTATCAACATCGGTTTTGTTGGAGAAATTTCTATTACATTTAAATTATGATTGGTGATGATAGCAACACATCAAACAGAGACTGTTTCAGGCAAAGACTTCCAAAGAGTGTGTGATTAATTACCTGGGGAGAAAAAAGACCCATGAAGAAAAGGCTTCTCATTAGGAATTCCAGACCTAGCCCATAGGTCCAAGAAAACAGGAAAGCTATATTCTGACTGAATGGAGATGTAGTTTCTCTCAGGACGGGATAGACAGAATCAATCTATACCCTAGAATACATTATTATGCTCTTAACTAATTTATATCTCATAACATTTTTCCTAACAATATGATAAGTCATTGGAGTGTTTTCAATTAATATAACATTACAATGAATTTCTTTATGAACAACTATCATATAGATACTGTAGGGAATATATAAATCCCCATTTCTACCTTAATTTTAATATCCTGAATTATACCAAAACATGTGGTATACATTAGACTCCTCTGGTTGAAAGTTATGGGAACCAAACTTGAAATCTCTTAGAAAAAAGAACAATTTATTAACTGAGAGAATACAGGAAAAGGCTTAAACAACATACACAACTTTGGCAGGATGCAGGGAGAATTTAAAACCAATTGGAACCAGAACTGAGAACATTTCCTAGACTTTCTCTGAGTTTTACCATCTTTGACTTTGAGTGAGTTTCATTTTATTTAATTCTATTTTTACTTGAAACAAATTTTGTCTTTGGGTTCAGAAGCAAGACAATGGATTCTTCTGAAGTCTTATTTCTCTGGTTACTACCATTGAAGTGAGGTTGACAGTACCTTCTATGATCTTAAGTTCAAAATTTCAGATAAGATTTAGGTTTTCCTGTTTGAGTCAGATGCTTTTAGAAAATCAACCAACTTTCATGCTGAAGGGGGTCCTTGTTAGGATTGGACTTTTACTTTGAAATGAGAAGTTATTGGAGAGTAAGAACGTGACAATTCTGCAGGTACTAATAGTGTGGAGGGAAAATAACAGTTTTTTATAGACAGATGGACAAGACAAAATAACTATAGAATGTATACATATAGTGACTTTTAAAATATATGCCGTACATAAATCACTTCTTCAGAGGGACAGATAAATGTTATTTTTGAAATACTGTAAGCTATAGCTTTAAAAGGAATTTCCTAAATAACACACATCTAAATTAGTAAGGAAGAACTAAGACTTCCACTATTTTCAGATGGTGTACTATATATAGAAAGCCCTAAAAACTCAACCAAAAAAAAAAAATATTGGAACTGATGAATAAATTCAGTAAGGTCTCAGGACACAAAATCAATATATAGAAACCTGTTGCATTTCTACACACCAATAATGAAGTAGCAGAAAGAGAAATTTAAAAAAAAAAATCCCATTGGGGCGCCTGGGTGGCTTAGTCAGTTAAGCATCCGACTTTCACTTAGGTCATGATCTCACGGTTCGTGGGTTCGAGCCCCGCGTCGGGCTCTGTGCTGACTGCCAGCTCAGAGCCTGGAGCCTGTTTCNAGCCCCGCGTCGGGCTCTGTGCTGACTGCCAGCTCAGAGCCTGGAGCCTGTTTCGGAGTCTGTGTCTCCCTCTCTCTCTGACCCTCCCCTGCTCATGCTGTCTCTCTCTCTCCTAGGAATAAATTAAAAAAAAAAATCCCATTTACAATTGCACCCAAAATAATAAACTATAGAGAAACAAACTTAACCAAAGAGGTAAAAGACTTGCACTCTGAAAACTATAAAACATTGATGAAAGAAATCGAAGATGACACAAATAGAAATCCCAAAGGATTGGGAGAACAAATATTGTTAAAATGTCCATACTACCAAAAGCAATATATACATTTAATGGAATTTCTATTAAAATATCAACAGTATTTTTCACAGAACTAGAACAAATAGTTCTAAATGTATACAGAACCAAAAAGACCCCTAATAGCCAAAGAAATCTTGAGAAAGAAGAACAAAGCTGGATGTATCACAATCCCAGATTGCCAGACATACTACAAAGCTTTAGGAATCAAAACAGTATGGTACTGGCACAAAAGTAAACACATAGACACATGGAACAGTATAGATAACCTAGAAATTAATGCACAATTATATGGTAGATTAATCTATGACATAGGTGGCAAGAATATGCACTGGGAAAAAGACAGTCTCTTCAACAAATGGCGTTGGGAAGACTAGACAGTAACAGGCAAAAGAATGAAACTGGACCACTTTCTTACACCATACACAAAAATAAACTCAAAATGGATTAAAGACCACAATATGAGAAATGAAACTATAAAAATATTAGAAGAGAACACAAGAGGTAATTTTTCTGATGTTGACTGTACCAACATTTTCCTAGATATTCCTTCTGATGCAAAGGAAGCCAAAGCAAAAATAAACTCCTGGGACTATATCACAATTAAAAACTTCTGCACAGGGAGGGAAACAATCAACAAAACAAAAAGACAACCTACTGAACGGGAAAAGATATTTGCAAGTGATATATTAGATAAGGGGTTAGTATTCAAAATATATAAAGAACTTATACAACTCAACACCAAAATCCCAAATAGTCCAATTAAACAAGGGCCGAACCATGAATAGGCATTTCTCCAAAGAAGACATACAGCTAAACATCACCCATCATCAGAGAAGTACAAATCAAAACCACAATGGTATCACCTCACACCTGTCAGAAGGGCTAAAACCAAAAACAAAAGAAGCAACAAGTGTTGGCAAAGATGTAAATAAAAAGGGACCTTTGTGCATTGTTAGTGGGAATATAAACTGGTGCTGCTGCTGTGGAAAACAGTATGGAGGTTTCTCAAAAAAAAAAATGTATAATTATCATTTTGTCCAGTAATTCCACTACTAGGTATTTACCCAAAGAATCTGAAAACACTAACTCAAAAAGATATATACACCCTGGTATTTACTGCAGCATTATTTACAATAGCAAAATTATGGAAGAAACTTAAAAAAATCCATCAATTGATGAAAAGAAACAAAAGATGTAGTACGTACGCACATACACACTGGAATATTACTCAGCCATAAAAGAGAATGAAATTTTGCTATTCGTAACAACATGGATGGACCTAGAGGGTACAATGCTAAGTGAAGTAAGTTAGTCAGAGAAAGACCTATACCATATGATTTCACTCATATGTGGAATTTATGAAACAAAACAAACTAACAAAGAAAAAAGAGACAAACAAAAAACCAGACTCTTTAAATATAAGGAACAAACTGGTGAGGAGAGGTAGGTGGTAGGGTGAGTGAAACAGATGAGAGGGATTAAGAGTATACTTATGGTGATAAGCACTGAGTAAGTATAGAACTATTGAATCACTATATTGTACACCCGAAACTCACATAACAATGTATGGTAATTATATTGGATTTAAAAAATAAAAATAATAAAAAGGACATTTCTTATTTACAGTATATGAAAAGGCAAACAAATTATTACAATGTTTAATTTTAAGTTTTGTTAGATTATGCTACAAGGGAAGTTTATATAATAATAAGAGACCAATTATGTATTGTTAAAAGACTGATTAAATAAATTGCATATAAATACTATAGAATATCATGCAGTCATGGAAAAAAAGTAGTTAGACTGTGAATGCTATGGAATGAATGAATGAATGAGGTCCTAATGTGTGGTTTAGAAATAAAAAAAAAAAACACCTCATTGAGTGCTAATATCAAGTTGCATGAACATATATATATGTGTATATATATATATAATTATACACACATATATATTGCATGATTCTACTTACATTAAAAAGTATTAGTATATAATAAAAATAATAGTAGTATGGAACATTAATTAAGCACTTATTATTCTCAGGCACTGTTCTGTACTTTTTACAATTATTTCCTAGTTGCTAACTGAATATGCATGACAACCCTGTGAAACAAGTTTCAGGTGTACCTTATGACTGTGGGTATAATTATTATCCCTACTTAGAGGAGATAATTGATGGAACCTACCAGTGTGACTCTAGTTCCTGCATGCTAATGCATTTTGCTATGGACACTGTTAAATATGTGTATATTCATTCATCTATCCATCTATTCTTCCAATGTTCACTGACTGCCTCTATTAAGGCCCTGGACTAAACTGACTAAAGTCTTGTCCTCACAGAGCTTACACTCTGGTGGAGGAAGGACAGATAACATGCATACAATATATATGATCTTCTATATGATCAATGCTGCAGAAAAAAAAAAAAAAAAAGAACATGGTTAGGAGATCAGGAAAGTCAAGGTCAAGACTGCTGTTTTAATTAGAGTGACGTAGGCCTTGCCAAGAATTTCATAGTTGACAAAAAACTTGTAAGAGGTCAAGCAATGAGCCACAGGGATATCTAGAAGAAGACCTTCCCAAGAAGAGGTAAGAGGTAAGAGCCAGTACAGTTCTTTTGTGATTGCACTAATTTTCTCAGCAAGGTAGGAAGCCATAGGCTTGTTTTGCCTGGTATATTCAAGGGACACAGTGTTTCCAGAGTCTCTGGGGGTGAAGTGACCAAGGAGGAAAAGCAAAAAATAATGTTGAAGAGGTAAGGGGAGGAGACAGAAAATGGAGGGGGTGGGGGACACGTCATAGAGGGCATTGAGGCTGTTGTGTGAAACTCCCTTTAACCTTTATGCTAAATTAAGACTTTAATACACTATCCTTAAAATGAATTATGATATTCTAGTTCTATTTACAGATTTAATCAGATTTTTATTGTACTTTTGTCGTTTTGTTTTAGTCTGAAGTGCTTCTTCCAATATTTCTGGTAAGGCAAGTCTAGTGGTAGTTAACTCTGTCAGCTTTAGTTTATCTGGAAAAGTCTACTTCTCATTCATATCTGAAGGATAGCTTTGCCAGATAGAGTATTCTTGGCTGGCACTTTTTAATCTTTCAACATTTTAAAGATGTCATTCCATTCCCTTCTGGCCTGTAGAATTTCTGCTGAGAAATCTGTTGATTGCTTAATGGATGGAGGGTGTACCTTTGAAGGCTACAGCCTTTTTTTTTTTTTTTTTTTTTTTTTTTTTTTTTTTTTTTTTTTTTTTTTTTTTTTTTTTTTTTTTTTTTTTTTTTTTTTTTTTTTTTTTTTTNTTTTTTTTTTTTTTTTTTTTTTTTTTTTTTTTTTTTTACCCCTGTCTGCCTTTAAAATTCTTTATTATTGAATTTTGAGTTTTAATGTCATGTGTCATGGAGAAGTTCTATTTGCATTGAGATAATAAGGTATTCTATTAGTTTGGTGGACTTGTTTATCCAGTTCTGTCCTCAGGTTTGGGAAGTTCTCAGCTATTATTTCTTTAAATATGCTCTCTGCTCCCTTCCCCTTCCCTTCTCTTTCTGTGATACTCATTATTCTCATGTTGACTTTTCTAATGGAGTCAGATAGTTCTCATGGTGTTTCTTCACTTAAAAATATCTTAGTTCTTTCTCCTCTTCCACCTGACTCATTTTTATATTTCTATACTCTATCTCTCTAATTCTCTCTTCTATATTATCTGCTCTATTTCCAGTGGATCCTAGTGCATTCTTGATTTCTTCTATTGAGTTTTTCATCTCCAGAATTTCTGCCTGATTTTTTTAGAATTTACAATTTCAATCTCTTTGGTAAAGTACTCCTTCTGTTCAAATTTTGTATCTAGATCACTGTATTGCATTTCTGAGTTCTCTTGTAGCTCATTGAATTTCTTCACAACTATTTTAAATTCTTTATCAGTTAGATCTCAGTATTCCATGTCTTTGGGTTTGGTTTCTGGAAAATGTTCATTTTGTGATATCCATATTAACGTGTCTTTTCATGTTGTTTGATAAGAAGTGCCTCTGCTGTGGCATTTGAAGTAGCAAACATCTTTCCTATTTAGGTTTGTTTCCTTTGATTCTAACAGTTCAACCAATTGATAGTTAGTAACCCTAACCCTCTTTTTTCCAGAAGGTGGCGCTAGAGCATAAGTTTTCAATTTCTCTTATTGCTGATTCCACCCCTAAGATGGGTAACACACACACACACACACACACACACACACACACACACACACACACGTGAAGGAGGTGTGTACTTAGCACTTGGGGCTTTGAATGTGACCATAGTTAGCAAGGGTATCCTCAAGGTGAGGGGATGGTGTCCCACAGTTCTATGGGCAGGTCTTCTGCCTCCCCAGGCAAACAGCAGAAGACCCTTCCCTTCAGCGCTCTTTTGCGTACTTCCTTTCCTTCTGGGGCTACTTCTCACCCTCACCTCTCAGTTACTCTTCCTTCAGTGAGAGTAACTGGTTCCTCCCGTTTGCAGTACATATGCGTGGCCACATGGAGGAGGCTATCCCCACTCTCTGTTTCCACCCTCCACCTCCTCTGACAGAAGAGTTGTGCTGCTCACTTGCAGATGTCATACCTTTTCTGCCATCACGTCCTCTGCTGACACTGACTCTGCCACTAGCTGTCCCACCTCTTCACCCACTGAAAGTGGGTCCAATCCACCCGCTTTGCTGAATAGACGGATGCATATCTCCAGTGTTTCATATGCTGTGTGGAGACACTTCTTTTTTTTTTTTTTTTTTGGTTATGGAGAAAAAGATCAACTTATGCCACCATGATGCGGATATAACTCTTCGGGTGTCCCACACAGACTTCTAAGACAGGGACCTGTACAGAGTGAAGGGCCTTCATAGAAATGTCTATGCGCTTGGGTATCCACAGACACAGATAAACAGACGTCTACAAGGTGAAGCCAAACCACAAATAGTGGGAATCCAGGGAGAGTAACGATGAATACAGGGGAGAGGCTAAGGGCTAAGGTAGGATTCTTAGTTTATATTTTCTTATTTGTATTTTTTAATGTTTATTTATCTTGAGAGAGAGAGGGAGAGACGGAAGGAGAGAGAGAACTCATGCAGGCAAGAGTGAAGAAGGGGCAGAGAGAGGAGGGATAGAACCCCAAGTCGGCTCCATGCCGTCAGCGCAGAGCCCGACCAGAGCTCAAACTCACTAATTGTGAGATCATGAACTGAGCCAAAATCAGCCGTCGGGCATTTAACCGACTGAGCCACCCAGGTCCCCCTCTTAGTTTTTATTTTATAAATGTTCATTTTATTTGATTTTTATAATAAGCTGGCATTATTTTTATAATTCATATGTACATTAAAACAGATGGCAAATAAATCAACATTTCTTTTTTTTTTGTCTTTTTTTTTTTTTTTTACAAATAGTTTATTGTCAAATTAGTTTCTACATAACACTCAGTGCTCATCCCCAAAGTGCCCTCCTTCATGCCCATCCCCCCCTCCCCCCCACATCCATCAGTCCTCAGTTTTTGTCAGCATTCAAGAGTCTCTCATGGTTTGCCTCTCTCCCTTTCTCCCACCATTTCCGCCCTTCTTCTCTCCCTTATGACCCAGCAATAGCACTGCTAGGAATTTACCCAAGGGATACAGAAATGCTGAGGCATAGGAGCACATGTACCCCAATGTTCATAGCAGCACTCTCCACAATAGCTAAAACATGGAAAGAGCCTAAGTGTCCATCAACAGACGAATGGATCAAGAAGATGTGGTTTATCTATACCATGGAATACTACATGGCAATGAGAAACAATAAATCAACATTTCAATGAAGAAATAAAAATATTTGTTTCAATATGTGCATGCAACACCTGACTTAAGTCAGACTCCGTGCACATTGCTCTCTGTATTCTCAGGTTACCGAGGCCCCCCTGCTGGCAACAGCCCAAGTAAGAGCATGGACAGTTCTGAGGCGGAGGGGGAGCCTTTGGCTCTATGTCATCCTGGGAGGGGTTTGGGACTTCACACTGCTGAGCTTGACTTCGGAACTCGGAGGGACAGGGCTTTGTTAAGATCCTCTTAAAAAAAATTAAGGAGCTACTAGTGTACATTTTTTAGAATGATGTTGTCAGCCTGGGTCAAAGGGGGCAGTGGTGTAGCTAATGTTGGGCTTTTTTCCTATCCTCAGCAGAATTTTACTTTTGTGAGACTGCAGTGGCTACATAGTGTAAGTGACCCAGCTATCCTGAGAAAATCTTGCCGAGACAGTTGCACTGGAGTTCACACCCAGTAGCCACCTCATTTCTGTTTGGTTGTGTGCCCTTGAATAACTACGTAAGAGTGAAATGTAACTCATCTCCTCCTGAGACTCCCTAACTCTTCTGTAGCTCTGCATCTGTACTGTGACCGTAGCAGAGATGTTTGGGAACTTATTCACAAATTTTCCCTTCTTTGCCATTCATAGTAACAAGCTCATCTCTTCATTAAGTCCCACATGGTTATTTCATATTGCCTTTCTAAAAGTCTAATTAGGATCTTGATAAATTGTTATTAGTTTTCTTTTATTATAGCATGACATCAATGTATTCAGAACATGACTCAGAGCATGAATCCAAAGGAGAGTCTTAGACGTCATTATCAAAAGCATTTTAAAAAGCAGAGAAATGCCAGCATGCAATGAAAGAATATTATACTACAGACTAAGGTTATTTGCTGATACAAAAGGAATATATTAAGTACATAGATACATCTTTCCCAGTTTTTACTGATGTCAGTGTCATCTCTTACTACTTTTCTCACTGAATCCAAAGAATTATGCTGAGATCTTATATTAGTTTACTCTTCTTTAGAGTTTAAGATTCCTAAATACTTCTTTCTTCTTGAAACTCCTGTGTCTTCGGGCCTCAATCAACTTATCCTTCCTTGGCCCTTCACTTAAACCTCTAACTACTGCTTCATATTCCCTTTTATGGGATTTTCCCAATTTTAATTAATTAATCCACTCATTAAATCAGTTAAATTTATTGAACATGAATAATTGATCAGTGAATCCACTCCTTTCAAATCTGTAAATTCAGTCCCGGTGTTTCTCCTGACATGTAGTTACTCCCTGACTCTGAACAGCTACACGTGGGTATTTCTTGTCCTTCTTTCTGTCCATCTCCCCATCCGTTCATCATGCATATGTACATCATCTATTCTTACGCGCTAATCGTAAACAAAATGAGACAAAGACCTTGCCCTCATAATATTTGCAATACATATGAAGATACAGGTAATAACAAAGTAAGTAAATCTGTAATAGGTTTGGATTGTGATAAATGCCCCAACGAAACAATAGGTGTAAAATATTAGAGAATTGTGAAAGGGAGGTTATTTTAGACAGTGTGATAAAGAAAGACCCCTAAACGATGGCATTTATTTTAGACTAGAATGAAGTACTGGAGTGGGAAAATCAAAAGACTAAGAAAATAGTGTTCCAAATCAAATGGGCTTTCTTTTTCACACAAGGGAAAGAATGTCAGTGAGGCCAGAATGGAATGTGTTAAGGGTAAGGTTACAAGATATATCACAGAGCAGATACCACTGAGATAAGCAGGAATCACGCCCTATGTACGGGAATTTGCATTTCATTCTAACAAGATGGAAAGATACTGGAGGTTTTAGCCTAGAGTTGACATTACCTAATTTACATTCCTAAAAGTATACCTGGGTTAAAGAACGTATTTTAAAAGGTCAGAGTAGAAAAGAAAACAATTAGGAATCTTTAGTCACCTATTTGAATTCTCTGTTGACTCACTATTGCAGCTCAGCTAAGAGATGATAATTGGTGTGGGAGCGCCTTGAAAGGAGTCCTACTTAGGCCAGAACAGACAGGATTCGCTCATGGATTGGAAATCGAGGATTGCGAAAGAGAATAAGAAATCGAGAGCTTCTTGGTTTTGTCATGAGTAACTGAATGCATTGATGTGTTGCTTACTGAGCTGCATTGGGGGACAAACAGATCTGAGATTCAGTAGAGAAGGTTAAGATTTATATTTTAGATCTCTATGTTTGAGATGTCTTTGACACTTCCAGATAGGAATATCGTGTAGGCAACTGGATAAATGAATCTGGGGCAGAAGGAAAAGGTCTAATATGAATATATTAATTTGGAAGTCATCAGCATATAGATGACATTTAAAAGACAGTATTGGATAAGATCATCCAGGAAATAATATAAATATAGAAGAGAAGGGCTCTGACTACTGATTTTTAGTGAATGCCAACACTTAGATTGGGAAGGTGAAGACAAACCAGCAAAGGAGACTAGGAAGGAGTTGCCAGTAAGGTATTAAAAATTTTTTAAAGGACAGAAAAAAAAAATCCCAAGATAGATATATTTCCATATTAGCAAACAGATGATACAGAGACCTCCCCCACACATGATAAGTCAAACTACCAAATAAAATATTTTAAAACGTATTGCAATACATAGTGGAATTTGCAGAAACTTACAGGCAACCCAAGAAGTCTAGATTTGATAAGGAAAGTTAAATTCACAGTAACAGCCTTCAGTGTATGTCAACCTCACATCTTTTAACTGCTTAGAAGAGGACAGGACAAAACACCTGGGATCAGAAGTATGAGAAAAGGCAGAAGGTGTAATTCAGTTAGTGGTAAAGTACGGAAATCTGCATCTCATTGTAAGGAAAAGCATAGTAGGTAGGCACTTGTGCCTGCCCATCTTGGCTTTACACAGAAAAAAAAAAAAAACATTAAAAAAATGATAAATAATTGGATTGGCTCTCTCAACTTTCAGTTGTTCATCCTCTTTGTATTGGAGAGGTTGGAAAGCTAAAATCTGTATTTTTAGGCTCCTTTGCAGCCACAGTCGAAGTGTCAATTCATACAAGTTTAGAAGGTGGACATTAAGCTGGAGCCTTTTTCCTGTGGCAGACAAAACTATCACAGAGGAATCTGCAGCAGCTGGAGTCCATGTTTAAATACATAGGATCCAGCTTCTTCAGGACAAGGCAGCTGTGGCATGCCTAATGGTGGTAGCAGTAAAAGTATATTCAGGACTTCTGTATGGTAGCTGTGATGGTGTGATTTTGAAATCCACATCTAGGCACATTTCCTGATTTCCATGGTTTTGGATCTTCTAGTCATGTTTTTAATTAAGCACCTAATCCATGAAGAATATTCGTATCTGTTTGAAATACACGTAGGGTTTTCTGTTTCTTCCAGCAAATCCTGACTTTCAAAATTTACCTTAGAAATTCCTATCTATAAGTCTCCATTGCCTCTGTTCTGAAGCTGGACTTCAAACTATCTCTATGCATTAAAAATTCCAAAACAGTTTAAATATTTCAGTTTATAGTGACCCCCTCAAGTGACTAACAGAAGCAAACAAAATTGATGCTTGGGAATCCACTTTAATTTAGCCCTTCAATAAATTCAGAAAAAATATCCACAGAGTTCACATTCAAAAATCTTTGAACAAACAAGGCAATAAGTGACTAGGAGTGACGGCCAACAAAAACAAAAAGTTAAACAAAAGATTACACTGTCAAAATAAGAAAGAATGCTATTATTGGTGTTATCAGATACAAACCATCTAATGAGCATATTTAAGATATTTAAAAAGAGACATGAGAAAATGAAAGTCTAACTAAAGAATAAAGTATCGTCAAAATTTATCAGATTTGAAACAAAAGATAGAACTTTAAAAAATGAAAAAAAATGTTATAACTAGAAACTATAGTTTAAATAGAATAATGCATACAATAGATAGTTAATCAACTATATTATAAAACTAATGAAATTATCTAGGAAAGAACAAAAAGATAAGAAATGAAAAGTATGAAAGAGAGCTTAAGAGATGCATAGGGTAGAATGAGTAGTCTAATAGCATAATTGGATTTCCAGAATGAGATAATAGATTGAGTTTGAAGCTATACTAAATACTTGTGAAATTTTTAGAATTGATGGAAGACACAAATCTCAAGAATAAAAAATGCCTATGAATTCCAAGTAGGATAAAATAACCCACACGTAGAAATACCATGGTCAAATTTCAAAACACCAAGACAAAGAGAAGATTAAAAAAAAATGTTTATTTACTTTTGAGAGATGAGAGAGAGAGAGAGACAGAGACAGAGACAGAGACAGAGAATGAGTGGGGGAGAGGCAGAAAGAGAGGGAGACACAGAATCTGAAACAGGCTCTAGGCTCTGATCTGTCAGCACAGAGCCCAGCTCTGGCTTGAACTCACACACCACAAGATCATGACCTGAGCTGAAGTCAGATGCTTAACTGACTGAGCTATCCAGGTGTCCCAAAGAGAAGATTTTAAGAGCAACAGTTAAAGCCAGAAATAGTAGAATGATATCTTCAATATGCAAACAACGTATTATTAAATTAAGAATTATATAGAACGTTCAAATATCTTTCAAGAATATAAAATAAATACAATTCAGATTTCAATGATTGAAGAAGCTTATTAACACTGGCCTTCACCAAAGGAGTTTTTCTTTGGGAGGGTTACTTATTTTTGAGAGAGAGAGAGAGAGAGAGAGAGAAAGCATGCATGAGGAGGGGAGGGGAAGAGAGAGAGAATCCCAAGCAGGTTCTGTGCTCTCAGCACAGAGAGAGCCCAGTGCAGGACTCCATCCCACAGACTGTGAGATTGTGGTATAACCCAAAACCAAGAGCGAAAGCTTAACTGACTGAGACACCCAGGTGCCCCAGGAACTTATAAATATTACTAAATAATATATATGCCTAAGTACTTTAGGAATAAAAAAAACATACGATTGATCCAGAAATTTCAGGAAGATTATTTAATTTAAAATATTAACTTATAGATAAATCTAAGCAAACTATTGATTATAAATAAATAAATTAATGTTTTACGTGTTGAGTACAAATTAAAATAAAATTAAATCTCTTTATAAAAATAGCTTATAAGTAATGAAGAAGCAATGGGAATGAAAACAATCTAAGGTCCTGGCATTATTTGAGAAGGGAAAAATGTTAACTATGGAACTAAATGAAACACAAGTGAAATTTCTAGACTAACTTTTAAAAGCATAGAAATAATCAGTTACTTCCAAACACCCAATGGAAGAAAGAAATTTGGAATGAAGGAAATGAAAATCTAGAAACTAAAGTATCTATCTCAGAAGTTAATCAAAGAAAGTACATCAAAGGAAAAAAAAATTGGCAAAGTGTGAGGTATGAAGTGATTAGATTAGTTTTAAAAGACTTCATTATTGGAAATCTTTCAAAAAATAGGACGGAATCTAGAATGATACATGTAATCAAATCAAGTGTATTTTTAACACGTTTTGTTTTTACAGCAAACACATTAAAGACTGCATGTCCACAACTGTACACATCCTCTCCCCTAAAACTGCTGTTTCCATAAAGTTTTTCTCATTGAATAACTAGTTGCTAACTAGATTCCAAAATAGCTCGAAAGCAGAGGCCTTGGTAAAATATTTTGTGTCAATTTGCATATATCAGGCTGTTTGTGATAATTAGGGAAATGCATGCTACAGTAGTTAAGTCTTTCAACTTTACCAATTAGAAATACCCATTTGCAGTAGACTCTATAATGGGCAGTCTTGAACACCCCACTTTGGGAATAATTCTCTCAGGGGCTGGAAATTCTGTAGGATGACGGCCCTTATTAGACATCCTTCATTGTGGATTGAGTCAGCTGAAGAAAACCACTTCTTTCCTGGGGACACTATGTTCAATTATGGATCACACCAAAGATAGAAATGTCATACCAGCTTCCCCAACTTGGGACCCCTCTGAAGGGGGAGGTCTACCTTGGGACTGTTTGGGGAAGCCTCACTTCTCCTACAAAATTATGTTTCATTCTCATAGATGTAGATCAAGAGAGAACTTTGCAATAAATGTCCTGAATGTTAATATATGTCTTAGACTTTGCTTCCATGAAAAGCTAATCTGGAATGCTATTGAAATATTAAAGATGTATTCTTTTAAACTGTTTGTATGAGATTGAAGATGATATTAAGGAAAAAAAATCATAAATTCCATTTTTTTTCTCTCTAGAAAGCCAATTGTTGAAGATTTGCCAGCACATCACTCCAAATAAACTTTGTCTCTCTTTCACACCTCGTTGGAAGCATAGATCCAAGTGGCTGCCACTGGGTATGGCATGGCCTCATACCATGACCCCACAACCCCTTATCCCCACCAGCTTTGACACCAGCAGAAAGACAACTGTGGCTTAGCCTGGCCAACTGAATATTGCTGTTGGACTTGGACTCTTAGGTGAGAAATACACAGATAGAATGGTTGAAATATTCTGTATGTACTCTTTAAATAGGTGACTTGTATGCTGTGTGACTTATATCTCAATAAAGCTGTTACACAAAGATTCTACATGATTATTCCTGTCATTCCTGCTTCTGAGCCTTGACGGGCAGTTATGTTCCCTTCTGCCTCCAAACTGAATTCTTGAGACTCTCACTAAGGAGTCTGGCATTAACTCATCAAATTACTTTTTGCTTAAAGTAGCAAAAGTCTTTTTTGAAAACGTTTTTTCTTTTCACTTGCAAGTTAGAAACTATAGCATATGTAACATTAATTATAAGTCTATATTAATTACAATGCAACAAGTTTGCTTGTTTGGAAGTAACTTATTGTCAATATAGTCTAACATTAATTCACAAGCTGGCAGCATATATTTATTATCTGTAGTTCTTCCAATAACTTATTTTTGGAAGGTTGTGGTAGTTAATGTTTTTTCCCACATCAACAGATATTTTAAAACATGATACTAGCCGAATTCTCTGAAAGTTGATTCCTGATGGTAACATAGTATATGCTTTCCCTTGCTAAAAGAAAAAGAGAAAGAAAGAAAGAAAGAAAGAAAGAAAGAAAGAAAGAAAGAAAGAATGTCATGCATTTTTTTTTATTTGGTTCAATGGAATCATCAGATTTACAAGGTTTAGGAAAAAATAATCACATATGCTATGAAATCACGTAAAAATATAAATCACATTTTTTTCATTAAACTTGATGTTGCCCAGACTCAGATTAGATTTTCTTTGCCAAATGCTCTAAGACAGTAGTAAGAGCTTGAGAAATGATACGGAGAATTCATTTTTTAAAAGAAAAAAAAATGACCTAGTGTAGCAAATTTAAAATAAAGAAGTTTTGAATTCACATTCTTCCAAAAGTCTAAATCTATAGTCTAAATATATATATATATTCACACACCTTCTGTGTGTGTGAATTTTTTCCCATTAGTGGATCTATGTATTTCCAAACTTCCTAATAAATTGACGAAAACTAAAGGCTTTTTCCAAGAACTTCCTGAAAGGTAACAAGCTGGGGTGGCCCTGTAAAAAGAGAATGGCTCTTCTATGTCTGTTATATATATATACTTAGTAAGAGAAACTTGTGCACTTGACATCCATGTGGGACATAGACATGTAACTGCTCACTACTTGAGAGAGAATAAGAGAAGGTGATTGTCACACTAAAGTAAATGTCACCCAGAGGGTGGACTCCGTGTATGAAGAGTTGACTCACAGGAAGCATACTTCTGCTCACTCACAAAGAAAACAAATGGAATGTGATACAAAACATGTAGAAATTTCTATTCTTCTACTAGGAATGACTTAAAAATGACAATAGGAAATGAAAAACAGCTTTGCAATTTGGGAATAAATTCCTGAAAGAAAATCTGTTTAATGCACAAAACAATTTCTCCAAATTTCAGTATTATTAGAACTGGGGCAGACACTTCAAATTGTATATGGCACAACATCATAACATTCTCTTCTGTAAGCTGTCCCTGGTCTATTTGTTTTTTAAACAGCTGTCGACTTGTTCTGTCTCATCAATTCTGGTACTTCAGGATTAATTCTCACCATTATCAGTGGCAGAACATGATGGTACAATAAGCCAAAATGACTAAACGCATTGTAAGAGGAAAAAAAAAACTGAGGAGAATAAAAGAGAATTTCTATGTAAAAGCTAATCCCTTATGAACAGCATATTTAGAAACTGTCTGCAGGTAATTACATTCAGGTAACCTGATCTGAAAATGCCAAGTTCACACAATGGTTCATTTAATTCCATCTGGTGTACAATAATACATTCCTTAATGGACACATTGATTTAAAAGAAAAAAAAAACACAGATATCACAAGCCCACATTTGCTTGGTAATTATAAAATATCGCACCAAAAATTAGACTCTCAAAAATGATCTTGCAGTGCTTAATCTATAAAAAAGGAAATTAAGATAATGGGTTTAGACTTGTCATTACCTAAATCCCTTCTTAGTTATGATCTATTTTCTTTGTAAGAAATATATAGGTTAATCTGAAGAATTGGGACATGACTTCCGACATCTAGAGATGGAAAAAAAAAAACAAACTGATTTAGAATATAGAAGACTTTAAAAGTATCCAAATGTATTTTAAGAGAGATATTTAGCTCTTGGAATAGAGCCATCCACTCAGGATAGGAATGGCACAAAAACAGTGCCTGTGCTTAGCACAGCCATTAATGGTCTCCTTTAGGTCATTAAGATGGTCCAAGAAATTGGCTTTGTAGACTAAAGGATCCTCTATGATTCAAAGCACGTGATGAATTACTTAAGGGAGAAAGACCTCTATTTGGCCTTTTGAGAAATATGAACTCTGCCTTTCAATGCCTTGTCCATCAAAGCTCTAATCTTGATACCCACTCAAAACCTCCCTTTTCTTAATTCTTCTTTTACGGAAAGGAACAGAGTAAATGCACCTCCTGTGTGTGTGAACTTTTTCCCATTAGTGGATCTATGTATTTCCAAACTTCCTAATAAGTTGATGAAAACTAAAGGCTTTTTTCAAGAACTTCCTGAAAGGTAACAAGCTGGGGTGGCCTGTAAAAAGAGAATGGCTCTTCTATGTCTGTTTCCCCTCCTCTGTTAGCGATACCTCACTTCTCCATCATGCCTAGACCACCTTCTCAAACTACAGACCTCCCTAGTCTTAGGCTCCTTCTTCTGGATGGGTTCTAGAATAACTACCTTCGATCCTATGCCCTACCACATGCTACTAGCAAACTTTCAAGTCTCCTCATCAGAAACTAGGTTTTCAGTTTGGTTCTGTCAGATCTTTGCTAACTTAAATATGGTTAGGTAATTTTATAAATTCAATATGTAAATAGTTATTAGTGAGTAGGCAGACAAGTTATTTTATGGTGGTTCTCAAAATGCATTCCTTTAAGGACCTCATGGTGTCAGTGCCTGAACCTAAAGAGGGGCTCTGTTAATAAATTAACTTACTAAGTAAATTACTTTTAAACTCTCATATAGGAGAGTTTGAATCTAGTGCCTTTCAGGATAATGAGAAAAGATGGTTCATGGTTTCTGTCATCTATTCATTCATTAACATCTATTCACTTAATAGATATTAAGTGCCTATAGTGTGTCAGGCCCAGTTCTTAGCATTTGGGATAAAACAATGGATGTAACAGATAAAGATTCCTACTCCTAGAGATAAATGGGATAAGGGAGTGTTTCATGCAGTGAATGAGACAATGAACAGTGCATAATAAGTATTTATTTTATGTTAGATAGTGAAAAGTGCTATGAAAAAATATTAAAGCAAGGGAATGGGGAATCAGGTGGAAATCAGGTGTAGTATTCAGTAACATAATTAGAGCAGACTACATTAGAAGGGAAACTTTAAGGAAACACTAAAAGAGGTAACAGAGTTAGCCAAGCAATTCTGTGGAGGAAGAATTCAGGCAAAAGCCTTTAGATGAGATTGCAAATGGAGTGTTCCAACAAACAGCAAGGCAACCGATGCCTGCAGTGGAATGACCTAGGGAAAGAGGAAAACCAGGAAAAAATGTAATTGGGAGGAGAGGCAGAATGGAGTCTTCTGATGTTTGATCTTCTAGGACACTGGAGGGGCTACAGGCTTTTATTCTTACACTGTAGCTCGAAGACATATTACTGGGTGGCAGGCTAGTGGCGGTCATGTTTTGGGACAGGCAGCCTATTTGACACAATAGATGTTTGTGTGTGGGGCTGATCTTTGCAGCACGTGTGCATCCAGTCAAATGACTGCTACCATCACAGCTTAATCAACTGCTTCTGATGGGAATTCTAAACCAACCCACTTGCTAAAATTTCAAGTAACTCAATCTGGTTTGGCTTAAAGATTCCTTCTGTCTTTGCATAAAAGCTTTGGGGATATTTAGTAACATCTCATAAGTGATTATCATATTACTCTAAAAATATTCTGCTTCTCTGTAAATTTAATGTTCAATGCCTACTCCATGCTAATACTTAGTATAAGACAATATTTGAGTCTGAGTTCATCCTAAGGATGGAAATCTGAGTGTTTGTTTTGTGCTAGAAAGTCCCTTGCATCTTTCCTCTTGTTATTAAAGGGGTAAGCTGCACACAGTAAGGAAGATTTAGAGCAGCTGGTAACAATGAACTATATACTCTCCTTCAGAGCCTACAAGACACCAAGGTAAGTATCCTTGTGGATGTATAGAAAAGATATACTTCATCATTTCAGCTGGCATTATTCCAGGGAGTTTTGTTCTGTGGCATACTGCTGTGAGGAGGGAACGGCGATTATTACTTCAAGCTTTTCCTCTGCAGATGGACCCTTTGGAAGCATGACTGCTAAAGGAGAAAAGAGTCACAGCTCTAGAGTGACAGCTTTCTCTCTCCATTATGTCCTTTTTGAAGACTGCGTAGCTCAGAATCTGCAGAATATAAGGCATTTCTAGTAATGTCAATATCTCTTTTTCCCTGAAGATCCTTTTCCCATTTGTCTGTTTCCAAATAGCCCTACATGAAAAAAACAGGGGTATATAACTAATAGAGAAATATGATTTTCAGATAAAAATCTTACTTTTTCTCAATGATTGATAAACCACAGTGTATCTTAGTAGCAAACATAAGTTCATTTCCAGCTACAATTTTTTTTTTTACATTTTAAGCTACAAAACAAGCTTTTATAACTACAATTAAAATTCATATTTAAGCATTTGTCTTTGGTATATATCTTCTTCTATGAATTATAGTTATTAATGAAACTTCCATGATTTCCTATACACTTGGGGCTTTAAATGCATATTTAAATATTAACGAGGCTCTGATTAAGATGCAGAAACATGTGTAAGTGAAACTATGGAAATACTTCGCTCTTGTCTTGTCTTGCTTTTATATTATATTCATCAAAATTCCAATTAGCAATGTGAGAATGCAGCATGACTTCCTATGCGAATTCTAGTTCACTTACAACACCTCTGGTTTAAGGAATTTGGGAAAATAAATATTTTTAGCACTGGGATGAAAAAAAGTTTAGTTTAATAGCAATTTCAGGTGAATTTTAAGAAGTATCCTGCCTCGGCAGATTGAAATTTTATTCCCTAACTCTCATCTTAGGCTTTTAGAATTAATTTTTTTAATGATGCTTTTTTTTTTTTTTTTTTTTTGGTCTTAGGCTTGTACCTGCTACTTCACTCGGTTGTTTCATCATGTTAATGATCTCCAGGTTGCAGGCTTCATCCATGTATGGAGCAGCTGTGTCTGGAGGAAATTTGGTTCAGAGGCTTCAAAACACAATTCATTCTTTAGTCGGATGCTTGCTTTGTAAAGCGATGTAAACTCATCACTTTGGGATATAACATAAAACTTAAACTGCATTTACACTAGTGATGCAGTAACAGGGATAGGATGTTTATACACCTACTGGCAATTCCCTTCAATGCGTTGGTCTTCTATGAGACTGTAAGTTCTTTAAGGCCAAGGTCTGTGTCTGCTCTTTGCTAGATAAAATGATGATGAATAGTTACATGGAAGGAAAGAGGAAATACAGAAAGGATGCATTTACCTTTATCTTATAAAAGATTATGGAGAACAGTGCCAGGGACCATATATATTTAAATATATTCAAATCTCTCTCACTTGAAAAATATCAGCTTGTCACATTCTTATAGTTATCAATTTCTCTTTCTCTTGCTCTGCCAAAATCTTGAAGCACTGACAATTCTCTGTCTACTCGTTCCTTATTTAAACTTTTCTAATCTGTTTTTTTGCTTCTATAAATTCACCAAAGCAGCTCACAGTAAGATCAACAATGACTTCAAGTCACCAAATGGCCATTTTAGTGTCCTCATATTGCCTGAGCACTTGACAGCATTGGCTTTGCTGATAACCCTTTCCTTCTTGAAGGACCCACTTTATACTCTATTGTTCATCCTCATGTATTGTTGGTCACCTACCAATATCCTCTGAATGCTCACCTTCCAATAACTTTCTGTTAAATGTTGATGTTCCTCAATACTCTATCCCATGCTACTTATTTTCTTTTTCTGGGTAATCTTGAAGACATCCATCTCCAGATATTTAACGTAATCTATATGATGATTGCTCCTAAATTTTATACTACCTTTCAGAGGTCTTACTGTTTATTCAACATCAGTCCTTGGGCGTCTCAAAGGCTACCTCTGAGAACTGAGACTAAATGTGTCAAACCATCTTAATTGTTTGTTTCAGTAAACTTTTACAAAAAAAAGATATACCTATAGTCCTATAACTCCATTGCTTGCTTCAGGAAATTATTACAGATCAATTTAGAGACAGTAGCTTGCTCACTTGAGAAAGTTTATTTATCAAGACTGGATTCATGAACTTTGCTCTGTCCATCAATCCTAAACTAGTATGTCATGAATGTTTTCCAATTCCATTAAGTTCTCTGTCTTGGGGAAAAAAACCAAAACCAAAACCAAAACCAAACAAAACAAACCTACCTTAAACTTCTTGATCCCAGAACTCAAAATTAAAAAAAAAAAAAGTCACTTCTGACTTGGCCCTTTTGAGACACTAAGATGCTTTCACAGGATAGTTCCTTATAGCTGTAAGTTTTAATACATTTATTTTTGCTTTATTAATAGATGAGACAGTAATTATTGGAAAATTCAACATCTCCAGCTCAATGTGCCCACGAGCAAACTTGAGGACTTTCCACAAGTTCAGCTCATCTTTTATTGTCTTCTACTTTAATAAACTCATTAAACCAAAAACTTATGGGTCACTTCCTTTACTCACTCACCTTTGAATCACCCAATTTGCATTGTTTTAGCTCTCCAGTAAATATTAGTTTACTAGATAGATAAGACAAAGATGGTAATGCATGCAGTGTCTCATTCTTCTCCTTCCAGTGAAGTTCAGGTCTGGAGACCTGGAGAGGTCAGATGGGGTGTCAGTGGGGAGCTGTGTGCCCTGTGCAAGTAGTAGAGCATGTATATTCTCTGCATATATAAATAATTAATAAAAAAGTTCAAAGTCTATCTTTTGAACTACCAATGTTCAAAACATTGATAGTTTTACTACCAATGTACCACAACAACTGTATACAACTTTGATAATAAATACTCTTGCCAGCAATGGGTGCAGTCCATTTCCCCTTCCCACACGTGTTGTGCCATTGCACAATTTTATCTAAAGGAGTTTGTTTACTGAGCCCTTACAGCTGCTACTCTCATTATTAGGAAAGCTGCCACCAGGCTGTACTAGGGTGTATTGATTGCACACTTCTTTTTTTTTTTTTTTTTAATTTTTTTAATGTTTTATTTATTTCTAGGAGAGAGAGAGAGAGAGACAGCGTGAGCAGGGGAGGGTCAGAGAGAGAGGGAGTCACAGACTGAAACAGGCTCCAGGCTCTGAGACGGCAGTCAGCACAGAGCCCGACGCGGGGCTCGAACCCACGAACCGCGAGATCATGACCTAAGCGAAAGTCGGACGCCCAACCGACTAAGCCACCCAGGCGCCCCTGATTGCACACTTCTTTACCAAGTTAGTGCTGCACTCCGGAAGTGATGAACATCTTTCATTCTTTGTAAGAGAAATATAAAACCATAGGCTTCTCTTTGCATCACACCCTCCAGTTTCAGTCAACCATTCAACAAATATTAACTGAGCACGATTATATGCCAGGCTCTGTTCTAGAAGCTGACAAAATAATAGGAAACCCAAAGGAAAACATCCCCACCTTCTAGGAGCTTAAAATCCTGAGGGCAATTCAGACAATAAAGATGATAATATATGTGTGCGCACACACACAACACACATGTACATAACACACATGTTGTTAGATAAAATACATAATATACTAAAGAGAAAAAATAATTTAGAGAAGAGGAGAGGAGGTGGATATGTGGGGAGAATATGGACATTTTTACAGGGTGGCTGTTGGTTAAAAATCCGTATGTAGCTAAGTAACCACTTATTTATTTTAGGTATTAACTCTCACCCACCCTCAGAAAAATTCTTAAAGTTGTTACAAGACCAAATTTCCTAGAACAAGGGATATTTTGTACTGAGCTATTTTCATTACATCATGCAGTCAGGACAGCCACTCCAATTGCTTATAGTTCTGAGAACAATTTTGGTGAAAGTGTTATTTATTGGTGATGGCCATTTTATGAACTTAGTATGAAAGTCTGGTTTTCAATGGATCCCCCCAAAGTATTCACAAAGAACTTAATTCTATTTTTCTTCTTTTCCTTTCTCATCACTGACCTTCTGCATTATGTAAATTTATTCAAACCTATTTTTAGGCTTTAGAAACCCTTTAGCAATGTATGGAAACAGAGACTCTTCCTTGTTTTCATTAAATACAGAGTGTTGAAACATACCCCAAAGTCCACTTTTACTGAATTTACAATTTGTGTGATAAGGAACAGTGGTTTGCTCTTGGAGATATTTCAATCAGCGAGGATCAACAGGCAGGAAAGAAAAAAATCTGTTCCATCAAGCCATTAATTCTTATGGAAATGAATGTGAACTAGGGAAACAAGGAAAGAATTGATCTAGAGCTGTAATTGGTTCACAAGTCATGCCAGCCACTTCTGGTCACCACCAAATCCAGTTCAGGTGAAACAGTGAAGCAGGCTGAAGATGGGCTTTGTCAAAGGACTTGAAGTCAAACCACCACTTGTGGTCAAACCCAGTTCTGAAAAGAGGGGAGGAGACTTGTGGAGCAGTGAACTGGCTTCCTTCACTGAGGGTGAAGAATCCATTTTGGTGTTATGGTTACTTACATTTGTTAATTAGTAACTGTGAAATTTAGAAAAAAAAAAGTGTTCAAGGTTTTGCCTCTTAATGGAACAATTATTCTTTGGCTAAACTCAGTCAGATCACTATGTTGAATTGCCCGCATGATCTGCATGTGTAATGTGAACAGGACTCAGACAGAAAAGTTAAAAGATCAGAAAGAAATTCATACAATGGGGTGTGTCAAGACATATTTGTGAATACATACATGTTTATAAAGCTAGTTTGAAAACAGATACAGCTGGAGTAAAAGTGATAGTAAGATCATACCATATTCCCTTTTCCATATAAATGTTCTTTATTATGTACATTATAGAAAAACAAGGAAATGGAATGTCTAAAATGGTTTTAGGTAGTCACAAAATGTGAAATACTTGTAATGGAATTATTGGCAATGTGGAAAGTTGATTATTGTATTTAAGGTAAATTGCATTCTTTCTTTTTCTTTCCTTTATTTTTTTTCTTTTTTGAGTATCAAGGCTATTAGTTGCAAAACAGTTCACAATCTTAGCTTTAAAATTTAAAGCTACTAACTGAGCAATTTGCTTAAGACTTTCAGGGTCAGAAACTGAATAGGGGCATCTAAGAAGAATCATGACAATGTAAGGTAAAGGTCAGCTCAGACAGGGATTGTTTAATCATCTGTGAAGTGCTGTGAGTAAGTATAAATTCTAAGGTAATTTAGGCCAAATTAGTAAGAAAGGAAGAAAATGACAAGAAAAAATTAAAAAGCTAATGCATTTTGTAGAGTATTTGCCAGATAAAAATAGGAGACATTTAATTTCACTTATTGTTACTACCATTCACTTTCCTGGAAAAAAAAATGATTCTAATCCTCTTAAACACACACATACACACAAAACACAAGGAGTGTACTTCCATTCTCTGAATAGGTTTACTTGATCATTCATAAAGATAATAAAAAGACCCTAAGTAAACATGATCAAAGTTTCATCAGTTCTTTGCATTGGGTATAGAAGAAACTTACGCTGAATCTGACATATAAGATGCTTGTATTTCAAAAGGAGAACTATTTTAAAAATGGGATGTGGAAATCTTCACACTGACCTAGTTTACTACAGACCAGAGGCACAGTCATAGCTGCTGAAATTTTGAGTCCAGAACATACTATAACATAGGCAATTGTAAAGAGACAAATAATATTTAAATTTAAATTTTAATATATTATGCAAATCTTAAGCACTTATTATACTAACCAAGGAGTCATTGGCTTGGGAAAAAAGCTTAAAGGAAAACAGGAAAATGTAAGAAACAAAAACAGGGAAAAAGTCTTGCCAGCTTGTTTTTCAGAAATTTGAATCTATTTAGACCAGTGAAAATGAAGTATTACATTAATTTGCTTCTGCATATTATTGTTAACCATAGTAAACAATTCCCATGCTACTAAAAATGTAGCATATATTTTTAAAATAGCAAGTTGAAAGTATATAAAGTTATCAGTCAGCGGAAGGCATCTACCACTGACACAAGCCAGATTCTTCATAAAGATTTTATTTCATCACATTCTTTGGTGAAGTTCTCCTTTCTAATAGCTTCAGAGAAACATCTAGCGGGTAGGCTTTGCAGAGTTTGCACCACAGATTGTAATTTTCGTCCAACCTTCTCTTTCTCTCTGGTGAACACATCTCTGACCCTTCCAGTTCACTGTACTCGAGAACTGAAAATCAATCTTCAGCATAGTATGCGGAGGATTTATCATACAAACTGTTGAATTGAAAGAAATGAGCAATATCGAGCTTGAAAAATGTTTAATAAATTAAACGTTTCTTTGTAGGCCCAATACCCAGAAAGCACTATTCTTTAGTAAAAGGCAAAAGATTTATATGATCTGAAGAGAAACCAGAGTATAGAAAGCACTATTCTTTTGGTAGTCACAACCCATTTTTTTTTTTTTTTAATCATCTCTAGCTTAGCCTGGACAATTGATTCTCTTTCAGATAAAACATTTTTTTGTTGTTGTTCTATTGTGCTTTTTAGTTAAGCAACCTAAGAATAGAATATCAGTAAGAAACATCCACATGCTACTGAAATGTGCATAAGCAAAGAACAGATTCATATGGACTTCAATTAAATAGAAATCCAAGCCAAGTTTTAAGGGAAAGCAAAGGAAAGATGGACTCTAGGTGGGGGAGATAGAGAATGTGGCCCTTGGAACACCTGAGACTTGAATCATGAATAGATTATTAACTTGTGATTTAGACATTTGATTCCAAAAGTACCCTTATGGATGGATTAGATGTCTGTTATATCAAAGACAGATAATTCCATGGGAAAGTTATTAAAATAAAATAGGCAAGAGGCAATAAATGTCTAATACGCCATGGGTATTAAATGTGAAATTGTGCTGGCTGCTCTTGTTCCATCACCTTGGTTAGATCAGTCCTTTTTTTTTTTTTTTAAATGTTTTTTATTGATTTCTGAGAGAGAGAGACAGCATGAGCAGGGGGGAGGTCAGAGACAAAGGGAAACACAGAATCTGAAACAGGCTCCAGGCTCTGAGCTGTCAGCACAGAGCCCGACGCGGGGCTCGAACCCATGAACCTAAGATCACGACGTGAGCAGAAGTCGGATGCTCAACCAACTGAGCCACCCAGGCGCCCCTAGATTTGTCCTTAATTGGCCCTCACATTGAAATTTCCTCCTTATTTACATTCTCAACTCCAACAATTCTTGCAATAATAATTCTCTTTATATTTTTTCTATCCAATATTTTCTCTATCCAAATAATTGTACTCTTCCTAAGAAATTTTTCTCGCATTCCCACTAGTTAGGTTTAGTGCTTTCTACAAAACCTCTCTCAGCATTGGAAAAACCTCCTAAAAAGTTCCCCACTCCAACCTCAGAATCAGCACCTACGCCTGTCCCCTCACCCAGAGGTTCCTCTCCTCTCTCTGCTAAATTCGGCTCATCTTCCCTTTGACTCACACAAATTGGCATGTTAGCACATTTTTAAAAAATTGACCTAGTAACTGGATATTGAGGTTGATTCCTTTTAAAATCTTTTAAGTATTTAAATTCACTTTCACATGTTCGCAGAGTTATGTCCCTAAAATCTACAGCTACATTCAAGCCTGGTTCTGCAATCATCTTTGGAGAGAAAGGAGCTCTCGTTACAGTCGTCACTTCCATAGGTTTTCCCCCAAGACATCCTCCCCCCTTACATAAAAGAGGCAGACGTGCTGTTCTTTGGAACTATCAGAACTCTATTACTTCCAGATTAATTACTTGCATTAAAACCTTTAAATAAATAAGTAAAAATTATTTCTGCATCCACAACAGTCCACCATATTATAAATATGACCATTTTATTAAAGCTGTCAAGTACTACATTCAAAGAAAAGCCTGCTAGAACACTGCAGAACCACCATTTTGGAAATCACTGTTTCAATTGAGCAAACATTCCTTTTGCAAAATTGTTGTTTACATGCACACCAAACTGTATTCTCTCTGTTCACTAGAGTGATACATTTCTACCATAAGACAAACCTTTGGCTGTCCATGACACCCTCCATGTAGCTTATTTACTGCACTCCTTCTACTTAAGTTAAAAAGAATATTGGATACCTGCTACATACAAGGCAGTTAGCATGTGGTATTGTTTAGTTATCATTTTCATAGCTGTGTCCTATTTGTTTTCAAACAAGATACATATACTTTAGTTTAATGAAAAAGGCCTCTTTACATTCTTGGTAGTGTGTGATAAAGTACATAAAACAATGCCCTCTTGCTGAAACTGGTATTATTTTCGTGATTCTCTTTGCAAAAGCAACATCCTTTTTTTCTTTCTTATTGAACATCAAAGCACTTATCAAAGGCTCTGAAGTGTGACCAAATCTCAATTTTCCCAAAGAGAAGCTATACTTTTCCTGAGGGGAAATAAAAGTACCTCTAACAAAGACCATGTATATGTGGTACTATCTTCTCTGTTCCATTAGTATTTTAAATCTCTCTATGCATCATTCTTGTTTTTACAATTTTCCTAATATATTAAATTCCCAGTTAGTATAAAACAGATCACAGGTTTCTCTCTTACAGGCACATTTTAAAACATTCTTTTCAAGGCAGTCTTGATTCATATACTGTTTCTAAATTTTATTTTTATTAATAAAGAAACTGAATTTTATCTTTTGTGAAAATAAAATAAATATACACATGTTTGCTTCTAGGTAGACCATATAAATGCCAGTAATATTTTAAAAAATCTATTATATCATACTTTATAAAAGTCGCTTTGCAACATTTAACAACTATTTGGAGGTGACTGAATAAAAAAGCAAAACACAAACTTTGAGGGAAAGAGAATATAACTCAACCATGAGTATACTTAACTTGAGGTATTATTTTTTAAAATATCAACTACAATTAGTAAAACTTAAAAAGCAACATTTGTGTTATGAAAACCTAACACGATTTCAGTTGGCATGGCTCTGTTAATTCTTCTCTTATAATGCTAAAAACAAAGAAAAGAAAGTCACAAGATTTCTGAATAATCTAATTAGTAATATAAGTAAGTGATAACTGATAAGTTTAGACGGATGGATAGATCCATAAACATATTTTTACAGGAAACACAAGTCTGTGAATCAGAGAATTTCTCACATAGCATCTCAGCACTGATTCCACATGGGATGGTAGGAAAAGAGCCTGATGTTACCCTGTGTGTTCACACAGTGGTGTTGAACCACAGGAGAATTACGAAACTCAGAACTTTCAATTTGACGGCTGGCACACTGGCCCTTCCTACCACCAGACAGAGACCATTACTCTGGAATGCAAAGGAATCTTCTCTGGGGAGTGGAGGAGAAACTCTCTACTTTCACCGTGCTGGACTGTAAATAAATGGCTCTGAGAAACACAAGTTTGTAAATCTCTCTGGAGCAACACACAATCTAGCTTTTAGGGCATATTTGCTATTCGATCATTCTTCAATCAAGTTTTGCCAGCTTTTTATTCAGAAAGCCAAAACTGTGCAGTAACATGGAATATTCATGTCAAATTGTCTCTCAATGATATCAATAAGAAAATTAGTGTCTCTTTAAAATACTGTGTAGTTGGATACATTATCAGTTTTATCTGGAAATAGGTATAAGTTCAATAACCTGGTTTATTAAACCTCCACTGAAAATATTATGTTTTATACTTATATTTGTAAACATATAGAAGATGAATATATATATTAATAGTCAAATTACTTGAACATAAAATTTACCTGCCATTCTGTATTTTTTGAGTTCTCTGTGTGCAATAAAAACTAAACACTGTAAGTGGAAAAACTGGACACTGTATTTGAATTGCTCCTTTAAAGTTACTCTGCAAATTAGCGATGGAATAGAACCGGAACACGGGATTTTTTGAGGCCCCTGGGTGTTGTATCAATGAGGCCAATGGAACCCTTAGCTACAGTCTGTTCCAAGCAAATGGTACAAAATTCAGGCTTTACTCACTTAACTGCCTACATTTATCTCCTACAGAGAAGACAGTATTACAACTGTTTCAACTGCTTAAGCCCTGTTTTAGCATAATTTGGAAGCCTGCACTGTACTTGATAACTTTATAATACTTTGAACAGCATGTATAATATGCTTAATTTTAATAATGTAAGATGTGAGAATTGAAGAAATCTAACAGTTAAAGCATTGTTGAAAAACTAAAAATGTAAGAACACATTTTATTATTTCAGGGTAAAAATAAATTTTCCCATTTGCAAGTCATTTTTCCCTCCTCTGAACTGCAGCTTTTATCAGTGTGTTTCATGGCCCCTCTCATGTATTTTATTTTGTTATTTTTACTAGGCTCTAAGTTATTTGGTGATATGTTTGTATACTTCAAAGCTTCTAACAAATAACCTGTTGTAGGTGGCTCTCAATAGTTGCTGAATTAATGAGTTTTATTTTTATTTTACCATCTTTTGTTTTCTGATTGACAATTGGTGATCTAGGTGAAGCTGTCTTTTAGTGGAAAGTATTTCATAACAACAATAATAATGCCACAAAACAGAGGTGGCTGTAATCACTCTAATTCAATAATAAGTAGCTACATAATATGAGACATGGTAAACATATCAAATAATTTTGGTGATACTATAAGCGGTCACTTAATAATATATCGCGTTCTATAACTAAGAATAAAAAACAGTTCATGTGGTACTTTGATAAACCATGAGACAGAATGTTCAAATTAAACAGCTGTTGTTTTAAAATAAAGTTAACAAAAAAGATGACCATTTTTTCTCTTTTGTTTTCTGTTATCAGCATCAACATATTGTTTTCTTTTTACTTTCCTTTCTTTCATTTTTAGCATCAACATATTGTTTTCTTCAGGGTAGCAATGATTCTAAAAGGCATTCAATGTGTACACAGCATCACAGTGCTTTTAATTTACTTAACTATTTGTAATATGCTGTTATTTGTATTACCTTTTAAGAAATCTCAGTCTAAACATGAAACAAATGAGAGAATAACTGAATTCTTTAATTTGGAAAATTCAACCATGGATAAGCTTGTTATTCTTCCCACAATGATTTCAGGTTAAAACTAGAAAATTTCATTTAAATAATTGAGATAAATTACTAAATGGTGCACCCCAAAAGGTTACTTGGAAGTAAAGACAATTTACTGTTAAACACTCAAAATCTTCTGAAAGGATAACATACTTGTTTCTTATTCAGAAATACTTCATGTGTATGTTTAGGAATTTTTTGCATTATGGGCCAGCAGTTCTCAAAGTATGATCCCAATAGTTTTTGAACAGTTCTTCAAAGCCAAAAATATTTTCATATAATACAAGGATGTATATATATATCTTTTTTTTTCTATGTCAACATTTGTAACGATGGAGAGAAAACAGTGGTGGGTAAAAGTGTTGTACCTTCACACAAATCAGGGCCAGGTACTAACTCTACTGGTGGGTGTGCTATCTTAACTACCAAGCAATCTCAGTTTAAAAAGAAAAAAAAAAGAATGTCTTTGATGAAACATTGAACATTAAAAATTTTATTATAACCTGACCCTTGAGCACATATCTCTTCTTATGCAATCAATGCTTACACAAAGGAATTCAGCTACATACAAGTGTGATAGTTGTTTTGAGGAAAGACACCTAAGCCAGTTGCAAGTGCAAAACTAGCCACTTTTTCCATAGAACCCCAGTTATTTTTCTTGAAAGTTCTACTCACAACCACAAAAGTTATTCGGACTTGTGCATTTAGTAGGCATTTTCTCAAAAATTGGAAAGGATATTTCTTCAAGGGATGCAATTAACATTTTATTCATTCATTCAACAACTAGTTACTCAGTGCTTATAATTCCAGGGTGTCAGAAGATTTTGTATTCTTTATTGTTTTTTTTTTTTTTTTTGGTAATAAGGTTATTGTTAATTTTGTTGACATTTAAAGTAACACTATAGAATATTTTGCATACCCAAATGGCTAATTTCTTCTGAATATTTTCTTGTCATGATTATTTTACTTTTTTTTTTTTTTAAATAATGTTTATTTATTTTTGAGAGAGAGAGACAGAGCACAAGGAGGGGAGGGGCAGAGAGAGAGAAAGAGAGGGAGACGTAAGATTTGAAGCAGGCTCCAGGCTCTGAGCTTTCAGCACAAAGCCCAACATGGGGATTGGACCCACGAACTGGGAGATCATGATCTGACTCAAAGTGAGAAGCTTAACTGACTGAGCCACTCAAGTGTCCTAAGTTTCAGGTTAACATTAATTGAAGGATTACTATGGGGTAGTCACTACTCTAAGCATTTTGTATATGTGGTCCCATTTAATTTCCACAATTCTGACTTTGATGGCATTATGATTTTTAAGTAAAGATAAAAGAAAAGAGACATAGGGGCGCCTGGGTGGCTTAGTCGGTTAAGCGTCCGACTTTTGCTTAGGTCATGATCTCGAGGTTCGTGGGTTCGAGCCCCGCGTCAGGCTCTGTGCTGACTGCCAGATCCTTGACTAATTTATCCCAGTTATAAATAAATTTATATAATTTATGTTCTGCTTAAATTCTAACCTGTAATTTCTTTGCTAGCTTCAAAATGCATCTATTTATAGTAGAGAGGTATCCCTTCTTTCTGAGGGTGGGGAGCTTTGAGTCCATGTGTGTCTTCTTTATTGAGTATGAAGATACTAGTATATAGGGGCGCCTGGGTGGCTTAGTCGGTTAAGCGTCCGACTTTCACTTAGGTCATGATCTCGCGGTTCGTGGGTTCGAGCCCCGCGTCGGGCTCTGTGCTGACTGCCAGCTCAGAGCCTGGAGCCTGTTTCAGTCTGTGACTCCCTCTCTCTCTGACCCTCCCCTGCTCACGCTGTCTCTCTCTCTCTCTCCTAGAAATAAATAAAACATTAAAAAAAAAAAAGATACTAGTATATTGATGAAAAGCATGGACTTTGAAAGCAGACCTGAATTTGAGTACTGACCTCATCATTTATAAGCTCTGAAATTTTCTGCAACTTTCTTAAACTTTGACCTCAGTTTCTCTATCTGTAAAATAAGGACAATAGTTGCAAGGACTTCAAAGTGTTAGGATTAAGATTATTTATGTAAACCTATTAATAATTAATGGCACACAATAAGACACTCAATAAACATTAGTTATACTTGTTCATATTTATACATGTATCCCTATGCCTTCAATATCTGGAATTCTTAGAGAAGGTGCAATACAGAGTCATGAAAAGAAATAACTTGGAAGTAATTCAATAACTTGAAAATAGTCACTACAGGAGAAGACTAATAAAGCTGGCATTTAGGGATACCTAGATGGCTCAGTCAGGCTAAGCATTTAACTCTTGGTTTCCACTAAACATGATCTCATGGTTTCATGGCTTCCAGCCCTATGTCTGTCTCTGCACTTAATAGCGTGGATATTACTTGGGATTCTCTCTTTCTCCCTCTCTCTTCCCCTCTCCCCACTTGTGGTGTCTCTGTTTCTCTCTTAAAAAACAAAAACAAAAACAAAAGGAGGCATTTAATTCCCATATTGGAGAAAGACAACTAAAAGGAGATCATCTGTAAACTAAGACAATTATTTTAGTTTCAAACAATAGCAGAAAGTACTCACACACTCATTAAATTGAATTGATGTCGTGAAGCCTAAGATACCCACTGTAAGTCTTCTGAGGCTGATGCCCAACCTATTATCTCCCCGTCTCTCCCCCTACCTGCCCCTCCTAGGCCTTACCTGTTTAGCATACTCAGATGTAGATACTGCGAATATCTGCAGCTCTGTGCCAGGACCTTAACTGCCTACAGGGCAGGCCACTAGTGCCTGAGAATTAAAGTTCCTGGGAAGAGCCCACAACAGACTGATAGTTATCAGGAGGCATAACTGAGGTGACTGCTCAGCAGGATTAAGTTCCAGTTACTTACAGTGGTCACCCGCTTGGTAACAAATTCCTTATTCGGTGTCTTTCTTTCTCTATGTTACTTCTGCATTTCTGTCAGTGTTTTCTGGGATCACCTCTCTGATAAATTAGTTGAATTTGAATCTTTGTCTCAAGATCAGAAACACAAAGACTACCTATATTTTTCATCACTGTATTTATTCAGACTTGAATATAGTTCCTGGGACATAATACATACACAACAGATATTGGTGGAATTAACTGATTAGTTCTCAAAAGAAAGGGCTACTTGAAGTCATCATAGTCATTTTAGTATACCCAGATCCTGGCAGAAAGCCTGGCAAAAAGTATGCACCCAATTAAGGGAATAAATGAGAACATAAACTTGCCAGTATTGTTTAAAGAAAAAACCACTCTGACTACTAATAATGAATATATTACTACTAACAAGGACAGTGAGAACTGAATAAAACTTAAATCTAATACGTAATAAAAGTTATTAAAAACAAAGTTATTTAGCTATTTAATAACCATATTTATATTCATTGACCAGGCTAGCATTAAATTAAGGTAGAAACCTTTGCTATAGAATCTTGTGAATTACATTTCAAAAATGTACACAGATATTTCAACTTATTTGCAAACTCCACTTACAAGTCTATAGCCTACAATGACCAAATGGGATAATAAAAGGAGGGGGAAAAGGCATTAACTGATTAATTGATTGGACAAATATTTATTAAATGTCTAGTAGGTGTCAGTCATGTCCCTACACCCATGGTTTTATAGTTTTTGCCTGAAATTTACAGTAGGAAATACATTTTACATCAAGACCCATACACACATGTATAATGTATGAATAGATATGCTCAAAACTAAAAAAAAAATACTACAGCATACAATATGTATGTTTACTACATTTTATTTGCTCTGAAAAAGTTTCTTTTAGTCTGCCCTATTTCTTTTAAAAAAAAACTTTACAAATCCCATTAATCTGATTTTACTACTTACTAATGGGTTCCAGCTGACATTTGGAAAAAAAAAAACCCACTAGATATCAAAATTAAAATGATGAGTCAAAACAGGAACCATACTTCTTTGAAGGATATTAAATAAACACAAATCAGGTAATTTTAAAAACCGGTGTGATTGATGCAGAGGTACGTGGAATGAAGAAGGGTTTGGGCCAGGATGATCTAAACTAGTATGGGGGCAGAAGGTCAGGGGTGGTAAGGAAAGGTCTCCTCAAGAACTGGTAATTAAGTGGAAATTTAAAGAAGGGTTGAAGTACAATCTGAGGATGAGTTAGTTAGACCATCAAAGGTCTTTGTGAAAGGCTAGATATGAAGAATGAGGAAGAAGGATGTATCAAGGTACCTGCTAGATAATTGCCCAACTGTATAGGTGATGGTGGTAGCTGCTGAAAATAGAAGACTAAAGAAGACCTGATCTGTAAAGATAAGGTGGGAGATCACACATTTGTTATTAAACATGCTGCTTCTGAAGTTATCTAAGAGCCAAAGGCACAGAGGCACTTACGTGTGGAGATCTAGATTTCAGAGGCAAAATCTAGGACTTAAATGGCAATTTATGAATCATCTAGGTATGGATCAGTTCAGAAAAGAGCCGAAAACATTAACAGAACCTGACAATATTATATTCATTCACTTATTTACACTTTGTATGATATCATGAGGGATTTTTTTTAATATTTATTTTTCAGACAGAGAGAGACAGAGCATGAGCAGGGGAGGAACAGAGAGAGAGAGAGAGACACAGATTTCAAAGCAGGCTCCAGGCTCTGAGCTGTCAACACAGAGCCCGATGTGGGGCTCGAACCCATGAACCATGAGATCACGACCTGAGCCGAAGTCGGGCCCTCAACTGACTGAGCCATCCAGGCGGCCTTCATGAGGGAATTTTAATAGGCTTTCAGATAAATTGTGTGCTGAAAACTGGTGAAATGAAGTAGAATGATACTCATAAAAAGTTTGAGAAGACTAGTTGTGCTATGAAACCAGTGTGAAAAAGATAGATGCCCATGATGATGATGGTGATGATTGACAGTGATGAAAGTATAAACCAATACCAAATGTCTGGCACAACATTAGGCTCTTTTTGTGAATTATCCTAATTTAAAAAAAAAATTATATGAGGTAGATAAGAAATCTAAGAAATAGACACAAAAATAATTAGCCCAAGGTCACAAATCTGATAAAGCATGTACATGGATACTTAAAATGAGCAAGTCTATCTCATTTTAGAGACCAAATTCTTCCTTCACCACTTTATTATACTGTTCCCAAGTATAACATCAAACAGCCAAATGCCATCAGGCATGATCTTTGAACATATGTTTTCTTCCAGAGAAGTAATCTTTTTTTAAGTTGCTGTACCATATCAATTGTATAAGTAATTGCCTTTTCAGTTTTTTCACCTGTAAAGGCATATTTTCCTAATATATGCACAGCAGTTAAAATCTGTTACTTTACAAATGCCTTTAAGAGATAATAATAAAATTAGCATTGAAGATCTTATTTATAATTTTGCAGTTCATTGACTAATTCATTCAAAAGCATTTATTGTGTACCTTCCTGTGTATCAGGTGCTGCTCTTATGTGCTATATACCAGACAGTCTCATGCATAATAGATATGATAATTCAGAATCAATTAGTTTCCTAGACCTTGTTGTGAATTATGGAAAAAAAAAAAAGTAAGAGATTCTTCTCATAACAGCTCCCCTTTCCTCCAGATATCTTTTATACTACATGCCACAGGTAAAACAGGGCACAAACATTTTGGAAAGAAACATTTTGGAAAAACTAGCCCATGAGACTTTAAATGGCAAATCTAATATACCTATTAAGAATGTAAAAGTAATGTAATTCAAAGTTCTGGAAAACAATATAGAAGGAATCACATTCAGATATAAGAAATCTGACTTGCAGGCCAAACATATTCAATGCTTTCAAAATGTATTGGCTGCAAATTTCCATAACAAAGACCTATTCTTTTAAGGCAAAAGTAAAAAATAAATTAAAAAGGACTGTAGAATGTTGTTTAGACTCATGAAAGCTATGCCTTCTCTATCTATTAAGCTTTTGCTCAAGCCACAACAAATAATAATATTAACCTGCCATAGGAGTTTTGCTTAATTATTGTAAGAGGAATGAATGGGGGCGCCTGGGTGGCTTAGTCGGTTAAGCGACCAACTTTTGCTTAGGTCATGATATCGCGTTCGTGGGTTCGAGCCCCGTGTCAGGCTCTGTGCTGACTGCCAGCTCAGAGCCTGGAGCCTGTTTCAGAGTCTGTGACTCCCTCTCTCTATGACTGTCCCCTGCTCACTCTCTCTCTCTCTCTATCTCTCCTAGAAATAAATAAAAACATTAAAATAAGAGGAATGAATGGATATGCATGGCTAGAGAGTGAAATACATAGTGTTGGAGTCATGTAGGTCTGTTTGAAGGATGTGTATGTGAGGAAAAGAAGTCCTGTGGGTGTTTCCAGTGGATGGAATTTCCATCCTTTCCTCAGCCATTGCCCATTTCTTTGTTCCTCTTTACAGAAACATTCTGACCTAAGTCACTGTGCTGGATTGACTCCAAAAAGGCTTTGCCTCTGTAGTAGGTTGAATAATAGCCACCCAAAATATGAGGCGGAAGCTGTAGAATGTTGCCTTATATAGAAAAAGGGTCTTTGCAGCTGGGATTAAATCAATGATTTTGAGGTGGGGCATTATACTGGTTTATCTTATCGAGGAGGGAGACCATTAAATCCAACCACATTTCCTTATCAGCATGAGGCAAAGGGAGATTTAATACACACAGAAGAGGAAGCAAAGCAAAGATGGAAGCAGAGATTGCAGTGGGGCCCCACAAGCAAATGCACCTCCTGACAGCCTGCCCTGCTGAATTCAGACTTGCCAAGCCATCCCCATAACTGTATAAGCCAATTCCTTGACATAAGTATCATGACATATATTTCCTGCTGGTTCAACTCTGACTGATACACTTGGCTTCAAAGACACCCCTCTTGCTTTCAGTCTTATTTCACCAGCTGCTTCTTTCCATCATCCTTTTTCTCTTTCCTCCCCCTATTTCTCTTATTGCCTCCCTAAGCCCAGAGCTCAGTATTTGGACTCCTTTTCTCTATTTTACTCACTCAGTGAATGAGTGATACCTTTTATGCGATGATCCCTTGCATTTACTCTTAATCTACAGCCTGGACCTCTTCCCTAAACTCTAATCTTAAACACATAGTCACTTACATCACCTCAGGTGTCTAACAGGCACTTGGACATAACACATCTCACTCTGAATTTCTCATCTTTCCACAAAACTTGCTTCTCTTGTCTTTCTTCCTTAGTAAATAGCATCAATCTTTCTTGCTGCTCAGGCCAGAGACTTGCAATTGAACATAACTTCTCCTTTTCTTTCATTCTCCTGCCCAATATATTAACAAAGTAGAATCTATCTTTGAAATGTATCCCAAATGGGACCACTTTTTCTTGCCTTGCTCCAAAATGCCACAATCTTTTACTTATATTATTGCACTAAGCTCTTCAATAGTCTCTTTCCTTCTGTTCTTGGACTTTCTCTCTCAATCTTTCCCTCTCCCTCTCTCTCTCATCCATAGCCTAGCTAGCAATCTAAGCTATTCTAAAATATGAATCAGATCACATCACTCCTCTGTTTCAAACCCTCTGGTAGCTTCCTGATTCAGAGTAATAGCCTATTGTTTTTATTTTATTTTTTTTTGAGAGAGAGAGTGAGAGCACACATAAGTGGGAGAGGGGCAGAGAGAGGGGGGGGGACAGAATCTGAAGCAAGTTCCAAGCTCTGAGCTGTCAGCACAGAGCCCGATGTGGGGCTCAAAGTCATTAATGGTGAGATCATGGCCTGAGCTGAAGTCGGACACTTAACTGACAGAGCCACCGAGGCCCCTCAAACTTAAGTTCTTTTAATGGTTTATTAGTCTTAGTATGAATCACCTCAACCTCTGACCTCAACTCCTATAACTATTTTTTCTTTCCCTTAGATCCATGCACACTAAGTCTGTTTCTTGACTTTGAACAAACAAGGAAAGCCTTTGCTTGAAGGAATCTGAATTTGTTGACTCCCATGCTCTGTTTCCCATAGTCATATGTCCACACAGCTTGCTCTGTTAGTTTCAGCCCAGTCATTTACCCAAATATCACTTTATCAGTGATGCCACTAGTCAAAATAAAAACTCTTTCCTTTCATGTACATTCCATCCCTTGCCAATGGTTTATTTCACTATTTTTTTTTTCTCTTAAGCTTCTGTTTCCTAATACTAGAATATTAGTAAGCTCCTAAGGTCAATCTTCTTTGTTTTGTTCTCTGCCATATCCTTTGGGATCTAATACAGTGCCTGGAGCATAGTAGGTATTCAGTAAATACTGCACAAGTAAATGAATGGATACATGTGGATATCTTAATGACTGGATAAATCCATAAACCAGTGTGAACACATATAATAACATTTAACAAATGCATGTGAACTATACTGGGACTTAAATTAAATTAAAAAAATAAATTTAAAAAGAATAGTCCAAAAAAAAAAAAAAAAAGAAAAAGAACAGGACAGCCATAAAATCTCTACCAGCCTCAGCCTTTTGTGTCTTATTTTTGTAATGTTGCTTATTAGATTGGTTGACCCATGAATTATTTCAGAGACAATCATTTTATGTGCTGTTTTCTGTAATAAGTGTATCACTATGTAATTATTACCTATTAGATCTTTTTTTAATCTGCTTGATGTCAGAGACTCAAAGATGGTACAAGATAAAAGAAGAGAGGACACAGAGCTTAGAGCAATGATACCATAATTGGTTTTGGTTAGACATTCAAGACAAAGGACATGGGCTACCCTAGAAGTCTCAGAATTCACTTAATTCAATGTATCTTATTCTAGTTACTTACTCGTATAGAATGTGCCTGAATTAGACATGGCAGTATATAGCTGTGGGAAAGTAGGATATAGAAGCACTGCCTATAACCAGATAAATGCTCCTTGTTTCATTTGGTAAGAAATGCCAGTACAGCAGTGACTTAGTGACTCCAATGTTAATTGAATGAGTATTTTACCATAACATTTTCTGACTTGGAGCCACAGTAAAGTAACTGTATTAAAGGAACATGTCCTGTGCATGAGGAGGATGGCTGGTTAAAAGCACTCTAAAGGCTTTCGCTGATTATACTCAGGGGTGCAGAAACACTGATTTTCCTCACATGGATGACTAGTTTGACACCTTGTTGCTTAAAAATTGCTTATGTTTAAAGTACACTCCACAGCTAAAGGGCCATGCAGATGCCACATTATTGAATAGCATATGGACAACTCCAGGGCTGTTAAAAATGATCACACCGACCGTCTGTTTTTACTGGTGCTTACTGTATTTAGACAGTTCTAAGAGAGAAGATTACGCCTTACAATGTAGCTCAGGGGACCTATATTGAGAAGGAAAAGGAAGCAGGGAAGGCACTTGTGAACTTGCAAAAGAAACTATGTTTCAGTAATGACCTCTTTCTTAACAATGTGGCAGTTTTGAATCTCAGAGAGGACAAAAATCTTTTAAGATAAAAACTATTATTTGAACAATTTGCAACTAAATTTAGAGCCTCTACTGAGCTAAATTTGGTGGCAAGGATGGAGTGACTAACATTTTCTGTTTGGATGTTTAAACTCCCTTAGCCACTGACACAAATTTATCTTGAGTTTGTCTCCAACTTTGGTGTAACCTCAGAGTTCTACTTGGGAAAGAAGGGTCTGAACAATTGCTGATCTTTTCAGTAACAACAGTGATGGTGTATTCTCAGTGACCCATTGCGTCTTAGGTCTATTAATACCCCACATCTTCTTTCATTAACACACCTTTAATCCCCCCCCTCCCCCGCACCCATCCCAGCTTTTGAATCGTCCACAGTGTCAAGCACCATGCTAAGCATACAAGATATCCTCATCAGTCCTTGGTGAGGAAAACAAAACCAGGCATAGGGTGCAAGATGCAAGGCTAAGTGCTGCAGGGATGATAATTCCCTGTCCCTTATGTTTGTATCTCAAAGATATGGGGACAAGGACTGTTTCTCTAGAAATATACACTACATGAAAAAAAAATATGGACAAATTGTGAAAAAAAAAATGTATTCTTAGGGACGTCTGGGTGGCTCAGACTTCGGCTCAGGTCATGATCTCATGGTTCATGAGTTTGAGCCCCGCATGGGGTCTGCTGCAGTCAGCATGCAGGGACGGCTTCAGATCCTCTGTGTCCCTCCCGTACTCACAGTCTCTCAAAAATAGATAAACATTTTTTTAAAAAAGGAATTCTTAGTTTCCTCCAAGTATGTAAAATTAAAAGTTGTTAATTACTAAAGCAAATAAGTTTATGGATATCACCTAGTGGAAGGCTCTACCAGTATCATGTCAGATGGTGCTCCAATTCAACCATTCTATAAAGGCTAATCAAAATTTTCAAAGCTCACTTTGATTAAGGAAAGAATGGGCAAAGTCTATGCATTTCTCACACTAACAAAAGAAGCATAATCTTTGGAAGAAGTTACAGGAGCAAATAATAGACATCGATGTTTTATATCCTTTTCAGTCTTAATATCTCTAAATCAATCTGAAAATTCAAATGATTTTTATTAGTGTTGAAAAGCCTAACAGATGTTTGCCTTCAGTACCACACGATTACATGCTTGCTGTTTAGGTCAACTTTACAATCTAGTTTTTGAAATGATAACAATGGGGCGCCTGGGTGGCTTAGTCGGTTAAGCGTCCGACTTTCGCTCAGGTCATGATCTCGCGGTTCGTGGGTTCGAGCCCCGCGTCGGGATCTGTGCTGACAGCTAGTTCAGAGCCTGGAGCCTGCTTCAGATTCTGTATCTCCCTCTCTCTCTGACCCTCCCCTGCTCGTGCTGTCTCTTTCTCTCCTAGAAATAAATAAAAACATTAAAAAAAATCAATGAAATGATAAAAAAATAGATCTTTCATTTAGTGTTTAGTTAGGGTAAGCCAGACACAGTCAGGGCCATTTAAGAAAGTCTTATTATTTTCCTCACTTTATAGATTAGAGGGTATGAAGTTAAATAATTTGCCCAAATGAATGCACTTACCACATGGCAAAGCCAAAACTGTAACCATGGCCCCTTGACTTTAAAGCCTGTACCTTTTCTTTAAGTTTAAGCATTTATTTGGGGGCAGGGCAAGGAGTGAGGGGGGGAAGAGAATCCCAAGCAAGCTCTGTACCATCAGGGCTCGACATGGGGCTCCAACCCATGAAATGTGAGATCATGATCTGAGCATAAATCAAGAGTCAGATGCTAAACTGACTGAGTCCAGGTGTCCCTAAAACCCGTACTCCCAACCACTGGCCTGATGATTTTTGACACCACCACTCCCCATAAAATGGGGAATGAGAAAAAGGAAACAGTCCACTGGCTTAGAGCTTTTAGTTGCATATAAATAAAGTAATTAAAAAGTAGCTAGTGTATTCTTGATTTCTTTCATGGTAAATTGTGAATGAAGACTCTTAGTTTGTGTTCAGAGTATATGGAATTGCAAAAAGGATAATCAGCTTACTATCTGAAAATGTTACCATGAGCAAAAATGACTGTAAGGTAGCATAACATCAGTTTGGTTGACTACTCATCTTGGTTGAGTTTCTCTAAAATAATAATGTAACCCACTTTCATCAATACTATAGCATTATCCATATGTGGGCATGTGCTTATTTTGAAGGCACCATAAAAAATAACGCCTATAAGAATACCAAAAATGCCAAATGTGCCAGAGTTCCTGATGTCTTCTGAGGCTTGGAGCTGCTATTTGTTGCAGCTGAACATCACTAATCTCTCCAGGACACTGCAGTGTAGTAGACAAACCTGAAATCATGGCTGGGGAGAACAGACATGATTACTAAAGCAAAGGCAATTTTTAGCCTGGAATCTCTTAAGTATGGATACTTAGTATTAGAACACAGAGCTCGATTTGAACATTAGTAAGGACATCTGAATCAGAACTTTAGTTTCCCTGGACCACATGCATTTCTCATCCTCATAACCTATCCACCCCCTCCTCACTGGTCATTGCAGCCAGCAAAATGATATTGGGAGGCCAAGCTTTTGCTAAAGGAGAGGTGGCAGACTGTTGCAGTTAGGTGCATTGACTCTAGAAGGTCACTGTTTTGTTCATATCCCTCCCCTGCTGTTTGCTCTGCCGTTGGGCAAGTTATTTTACCTCTCAGTGCTTCCCTTTATACATGTGACAGCTCCATACTGTGTTATAAAAATTAAGTCCTTGTCTACAAAACACTTGAAACTACTTCATATGTAGCTGCCTTATAGGAATGCTGTTATTATATATTATTATTACTATTACTCCTCAGATATGAAAAGGATACTATTTAAGACAATTTTTAAAAACTATTTCATCCCTTTAGTGGGTCATGAAACTAGTTTAGCTGCTCTTGATTTACATAAAAAATGAAATACAATCATATACAATAGAGAAAATGATATCAGGATTCAATGTCCATAGGATAGGTAAATATTAGTTTATGGGACAAATATATATATGTGTTGTCAGATGTATCAGAAATGTATTTATTAATGACAATCTGGCTGAAAACACAAATAAAAACAAATCTGGCTTAGTATTATCATACAGGAAGTGTGGCAGTCTTATATCTGTGTGAAAGGAAATTTTAAATTTTTGCTGCAGTTCTAACTTCAAGCATTTAATTCATTCATAAATTTAGCACTTAGGCAACATTTTCTATGATGCAGGCACGACACTATGGTCTGGAGGAACAATAACAAGAAAATTTGACTTGACTCTTGTCCCAGGGGACCTTACAGCTTAATGGGAAAGCTCTCTTTGTTAAATAAGTTATACACTAACCACCAGTTATGAAATATATTATTCTAATTTCTTGTAAATATACAACACTTACATAATCAGCAAAAATAAACTCATGGAAAATTATAAAGTAAAAGAAAATAATCTCACCAAAAATTAGGAGTAAAAGGCAACACTTAAAAATGCATACAAAGCTGAGTACTCCCTACACTGCTCTATAATTAACTGATGGAACAGAGAAAAACTGCAAGTGTGGTTTGGGATACTTGTTTCTAATTAAATTTCTATTATAAGTTATTATTTATACCATTTAATTTTCATCAAATTGTCTCTACTCCACTGCCTCATAATAACTTACATAGCATACTTAGTAATTCTTTAGTGAAATCAATTAGTATCTCTTAAAATTGGTATATAAATTTAATGTAATTTCAATTAAAATCACCATAGTGTTTTAGTGGGATTTGGAGAGAACAATCTTGAACCATACATAGAAAAATATATGTCCAACTATGACTAAAAGAACTATAAAAAAAGAATAATATTCATTTTGCCTTATCAAAACATCCTACAGATATATTGCACTCAAAACCACTTGGTGTTGGTAAAAGGAAAGAAAAAGATCAAACTTAGAAGTAGGAAGTTTTTTTCGGTGACTATAAGAAGTCAATATTTGACAAAGACACTAGTAATTCATTTCAATGGATACTTATATTTACTTATTTAAGAAATTGATTAAACACTTGTAAGAAAATTAAAATGAAACCCTTATTTTTCCACAGATAAAACAAAATTATAGGAACACCTGGGTGGCTCAGATGGTTAAGCACCCGACTTCAGCTCAGGTCATGATTTCACAGTTTGTGGGCTGTTCTGATAGCTCAGAGCCTAAAGCCTGTTTTGGATTCTGTGTCTTCCTCTCAACCCCTCACCAGCTCGTGCTCTGTCTCTCTCACACAAAAATAAATAAACATTTAAAAAATAAATATAAATAAAATTATAGGTAAGTAAAGTCCTAAATATAACAGAAAGTATCTTTCAGGAAAACTTAGGAGATGCACAAACTGTGGTTTGGGAAATACTGTCAAAATAACATGGGAACTCAAAGTTATAAGATAAAATATAGAGATTATTTATCTATATAAAGATTTTCAAAAACTTTTTATTTTTTTAAAATTCGATAGAAAAACAATAGGTCTGGAAAAATTATTTGTAATTCAGACAACACACAGGGAATAACTTTCTGTACATAGAAGATCCTTTCAAATTGGTAAGAAAAAGATAAGCCAATGGACAAAGTATAATAATAGACAATCCACAAAAAAACAAATGAAATGGTTGAAAATATATGAAAAGTTTCTCCAGTTCAGGAGTAGGAAAAACAAATTAGATTAAAATATCTCTTTATGCCATTAATTAGACACATTTATATGACCTATAGTATTTTTGCTGGAGGGTTTATAGGAATAAAAGGCACTATTATTATATATTTTTAGTGAAGATGTAAAGTGTTACAACATTTTAGGAATGTGATCTAAAATTAAAAGTATGCATACATCTGACCAAGAAATTCCATTTTCGGGAAGCTATTTCAACTTATTCTAATATTAAAGGTGAATGATATTTACTGCAGCATTTTTTGAAGTAAGCAAGAATTGTAGACAAAATCATCACCTATCCAGAGTGAAATGAATGAATCAATTGTGATAAAAACTATTTCTATGAGTATATTATACAGTCATTTCAGAGTAAGTTAAAGCCAGCCTTGATGATTTAAGAGTCTTCAAAGAGATTTTCGTGAGGTAATCTGGGTGAGAAAAGATACCAAAAAATGTGTATAGTAATATCCCCTTCTTAGTAAAATAAAAAAAAAAAATGTGTGGATGTATGTATAGGCATCTATTTGCATATACATAAAAATAAGTGTATATATGTAGTATATGCACATGATTATATGAGTATAAAGAAAAATATGAAATTAATAACACTAGGCTTTTAATATATTCAGTAGGGAGGCAAAAATAAAATGTGGGATTTTGATGGGATTGAAGAAAGAGAAAAAAACAAAAAAAAATCTCCAGATAAAAACAGATAATTTGATCTCATTTATATATATTTGTATGTTTGTGTGAGAGAGATAGAAAAAAGAATATAAAAATGCATGCATAGATCCTGCTGTTACTAAAATGTTGACTATAAGGGCAAAACCAATAATACAAAAAAGGAGAATGAAAGGTAAATCAGTTGATGTTGACATCTGTCACTAAAGATTAAGTATGAATATATTTGTAAGTGAAGACTAATTTCTTTCTGGCCCCTAGATATCATAGTAACTATTTTCCTAATTCCATCACAGAGATCTTTGTTACTGAACTGAAATTATAATATCATTTTTCTTGACGATTCTTCTTTCTCAACCACCTTTAGAGAGATAAGCACTTCTCCCTACCCCATACATTCATAAACATACACTCACAGCTGTCACACGCCATACAAATGTTCATGTGGAACCAAACTAGTGTCAGTCCATTAGTAACACTGAAAACCTTTAACATGAAATTTATTGTTAATATACTACAAAGACATTGCCATTTTTATGTACTATTGGGCAGTTTTTGTCAGATTTAAAATCTTTGAGTGAGTCAATGGCTTTCATAATATGTTCCTTATGAAGACAAAAACATTTCTCTCTGTGCCAAGAAAAATTGTATCCCTAAGCACTTTAATATACATCAGAAACCACATAACTGATCTAGACTTGATATCTTGACTGCTGGAAGAGTCTAGTTACTCTAGCTTCACATATTTTTATTATTTATCATTAGTTGTTTGAACATAGAAATATTTTTTAAGCCACCTTAAATATTTCAGGTAGGTTGTATATCCATATTACAAATAACATTAAGAGCTCTGAAACAAGAAGCAGATATTCCAACACTGACTTCTGGGAGATAGAGAAGAAAATAGCTTTTAGCCACACAGACTAAAGGTGACTACTGTTCCTTGATCAGAAGAATTGTAAATTGATATCATAACCCATATTGTATTAGCTGTATATTGTATGTAAGAGAAAATAAATGCATGTATATGTTCTTGTTATAGAAACAAATCCAATTCCTGTGTTTTTAAGTTCTCAGAATAAACAGCCTCTATAGGTATGAACATGTATCGATACCTGAACTGGAGGCAGCTGGATTGACTATTACAGAGTGGGCAAAATTAGGTAACCAGTATCCCTTTAAAAGGGAACCCGTTTGCATGGTTGGTGGGAATGCATACCAGTGCAGCTACTGTGGACCACAGTATGGAGGTTCCTCAAAAAGTTAAAAATGGAACCACCCTATGATCCAGTAATTACACAACGGGTATTTGCCCCCAAAATACAAAAACAGTAATTCAAAGGGATACAGGTACCCCTATGTTTATAGTAGCATTATTATAATAGCCAAATTGTGGCAACATCCAAGTGTCCACTGATGGATGAATGGATAAAGACATATGTGTGTGTGTGTGTGTATAATGTGTGTACATATATGTGTATATGCATACATACATATATATGTATACATGTATCAATGAATTTATTACACAGATATATATATATAGGAAGTGAGTATACAAACACGCACATACACACATACACACACAAACAGTATTATTCACCCATGAAAAATGAAATCTTGCCATTTATAGTAACATGGATGGAGCTAGAGAGTATATACTTAAGGGAAATAAATCAGTCAGAGAAAGACAAATACCATACGATCTTATTCATTTGGAATTTATGAAACAAAACAAATAAGCAAAGGACAACAAAAAATAGAGAAAGACAAACCAAGAAACAGACTTTTATAAACTACTATTCTTTTTTAAAATTTATAATTCATGTTTCTAGCAAACTCTACTCCCAATGAGGGGCTTGAACTCAAGGCCCCAAGACCAAGAATCGCATACTCTACCAACTGAGCCAGCAGCTTCTTAACTATAGAGAACAAACTGATGGTTGCCAGAGGTGAGATGAAGAGAGATGGGTGAAACAGGTGATGGAGATCAGGGGTACACTTGTAGGGATGAGCACTAGTGATGTATGGAATTGCTGAATTACTATATTTTATACCTGAAACCAATAAAAACTGCACTGGAGTTAACACACACACACACATAAATACCACTTCATTTGTTTCAAAAAATAAAATAAAATGTAGCACAACAGTACTACCACAAAGGACGGGAAGGAGGAACTGAAAATACACTGTTGTTAAGATCCTTACACAGCATATGAAATTGCATAAAATATTTTAAAGATAGACTCTGATTAATTAGAGATATAGATTGTAAACTCTAAGGTAATTGCTAAAATTTATTTTAATGAGATATAAATAATATTTCAATAGATCAGGTAAAATGGAAATAAAAAGAGAATTCCTCTTTGGAACCTAACAATGTCTCGTTTTGCCACCTAGCCCAATGAATTTAATAATCTACTTTTAAAGAAACAGATGCAGTAAGTCATAGCCAGTTTCATGGAGCTGCACTGAATCTGAGTCCTTTTTTTTTTTTTTTTTAAGTATGAAAGAATTAGCCCTGTTTTCATTGCTTCAAATCACATTTTTCTCCCTTACATTTATTTGATTATGTCAGCATGATAAGAGAAAGCCAAAAAGATTCATTATGCTCTCATTCAAACAAAAATGGTTAAAGTTAATCATATAGGTATAAATCTTACTTCTTCTGCAGAAAATTTGCCACCATTTTGTCCAAAACTGCAGGATTGTTAAGTGACCATTTATAACTGACGTATACATACAATGACTTTATCATTTTAAAAATAGATTTGCTCAACTTTCTAAAACGTTTCTTGTAATATTGTCTTTTTTTTGGACAAAAGAATGCACACTTTTTCACACTTAATGAAACAAATACTACATCTGTCTTGAAAGAAAATAATAGGACTTTAGATCACTGAGAAAGTTTCATTCCAGGAATAGAAAATCAATCTAATATTTCAAGAGAGCAGAACTTCTCATTTTAGCAAGGCTGTTATTCACATCACATGGAGAAAAACATAAAAATTAAGCATAGGAAACACAATTACCAGGGGAAATCCAAGGAAAATAAATTTGGGAAACTCATGTGAAGCGACATCTTCAAACCTTTATAAAACTAAGTCAGAGTAAGTTGTATTGTACTATAAACACAAACTTTGACATAAAATATCAACGTACGGTTAATAGTTAAATGAAAACAGTATGTATGAAATGATCCTCTCGTTTTTAGTATTTATAATAAAAATGTGGTTGGTAAGGAAGCTCAGAGGTATGTCGGACAGATGGAGCCCTTGAGGCGGTTAGACTCCATTTCTCCTGCAAGAAGGTGGCCGTCTAAGGGCAGCGCTGGCGCTGCACAAGGGGCAGGGGACCACCTGTCCATCACCGAGAGCAGCAGGAATGCCCCGGGCAGCGCATGCCTTTAGCACAACTTCTGAAGTCCTGGATCTTAAGCAGCAGACACCCAGCACCCAGCTGACACTTGATGTGAAGAGAACTATTCCATTTGGAGGTGGCTCAAGTGCACAGTAAATCCCTAAGTATAATAATAATTTTGACTGCACTGTTATCATTTCAAAACTTCCTGATGTTTAATGAATCCAGCTGCTATATCATCTCAATAATATCATTCTGAAAACAATGAAAAAATCAAGCTGTTGAATAAACTCAGGATGTGTGCATCCCTGTCTCTAATGTGACAGATATTCAATGAAGAAAAGTTGAACATCATTTGAAGATATTGCCAATAAAGTCTGAGGGAAAAAGATATCAAATATATATAAAAATATATATTTCTTGATGGAAAACACCTATCTTAAGATAAATTTAGGGAAGTTTTGTTATGTGGAGACAATTTACCAGGGTTGGATAGCTTTAGTTATAAGTTGCTCGTGTTCAATTATTAGGAAGGGTGAAGTTAGAGAAGAGAGTAGTGCCCACTAATTTATCCATTCATTCCCTCAAAACATATTATAAGCTTTTATGCCTATAATTCTGATAGATTGCTACTGACAAAATTTGTGTAATAGAGAAACCCTGACTAGGTTTCTTTACAGAATTGGTGATGCAATAGCAGACCAGTTGTCAAGTGTCTATAGTGAATCTACTCATTTGATTTAGTGAACTTTCCCTCTTTAGTTCAACAACAGACTATCAACATAGCCATTTGGCTACCATGTTGATACCACATGTGTATACATCAGTACAATATTTTAAAATGTCATTTGAAGCAAAATAAAAGAAGCAAAAGCCTTTTGGTTAAACTCTTAATCTCTTCTTAATTCAGCATAACTTCTTGATAGCCTCCTTGCCATTAGAAATGCTCCTAAGGCATATTTCCTCCTCTGAGGCTATGGCGCTACTGGAGGTTACAGAGCGGTACTGGAAATGGCTTTTTAGGTTCTAGTTGCCTTGCCTTACGGACAGTACTGTGGAGACTTTCTCCTTTGTAACTTCCAGACTGCCTGAAGTGAGGCATCAGGGTTCTTCATTGTTACTGTCACATTGGTTTCCAGAAGTTCATTTCTGGATACATAATTCAGGAGTAGCCTGATATTTCTGTCTTTCTACACTTCTTTTCCAGACTCTTTCCTCTTATAAACAGAACAGTAACGATACAGAAAAGATAATAAATATTTTAAAAAATTCTTCATGAAAGTATTCAACTCTATGATAAAATTTTTTCTGAATAAGATGATGGATCACAAAGAGGAGGTAAGCTACAATATTAGTTACTTTTTTTTATTCATCTCTCACTTAGGCCATAAGGAATAAAGAGAAAAAAATTACCAAGTAGTTTGTACTGGGTATTTTATTTACTTTTTCTTATTGTAGCTTCACAATAATCCCATCATTATTTTGCTCACTTGAAGAGTAAAGAAACTCCTGGGGTGCCTACGTGGCTCAGTCGGTTAAGTGTCCTAACTCTTGGTTTCAGCTCAGGTCATAATCTCATGAGTTCAAGCCCCACATCAGGCTCTGTGCTGACAGTGTGGAACCTGGTTGGGACTCTCTGTCTCTCTCTGACCCCCTCCCCACCACTCTCTCAAAATAAAGAAATAAACTTAAAAAAAAAAAAAAGAATAAAGAAACTTCTGTTTGAGTTGAGTCTTAGAGAGATATTGATTTTCAATTATATCAAGTTTTACTCCATGAAGAGTTTAGTTCTTTGATTATTAATTTCATTTTTTAAAACATTTATTTATTATTTTGAGAGCCAGAAAGAGACAGAGTGCAAGCAGGGGAAGGGCAGAGAGAGAAAGGGAGACATGGAGGTCAGACACTCAAACAACTGAGACACCCAGGCACCCCTACTTTTAATTTCAGAGGAATGACAAACTTTATACAACAGAAGTATAATTTGGGAAATAATTTGTTCCAGAAGGCAAAGCATAATCTTGTAAGAGGGGCTAATCTAATGATTATATATATATCACAGGTGGAATTAAGATAAACTTTGCAATCAATGTGCAAAATCCTTTCCAATAAAAAAAAAGAAAAGAAAAGAAAAGAAAACAAAAACAAGACAGTTTTCCCTGAAGGGATCAGAAGAGGTTACAAAGATATATCTCTGGGCTGGGTCTTGAGTGATGGAGAGCTTTTTGTCAGGTAAATGTGTGTTGGGGAGAGAGTGAGGCTGAAGGATGGGGTGCTGAGTAAGCTCTTAGGTAACATTAACGGTAACAAACACAGACAAAGAGGTGAGGAAGGATAGTATGAATTCAGGAAGGAAATGTAGTTATTAAAATTGGAATGCAGATTTAGGGTATAAAATGGAGGAAGATAACATTGTAAATAGTACTAAATTTGAACATGGAACCAGATTAAATTGTTTGATAACACTGGGAGCCATTCTTTAGTATTGATTTTATTGGCATCATTTAGATTTTCTGATTAATCCATCCTCTTAACAGGAGGTGTTAGGTGCTGTAATTCGTTCATTATAATCAAGTCAATGTTCCAATAACCTTGATTTACAAGTGAGGGCTTTAGTTTACAACTGGTATGGTGGTCGAAGTCTATTTTTACAGTATATTCAAGACCTTTGCTTACATAATAGTCTTTTTTTGTTTTTCACATATGTCACAACTTATTGCAGTATTTTATGTAAATCCAAGGACATATCTGCAACATGCAAATAAATGATTTTTCTTCTGGCACTTACTGCTGTCTGAAAGTTAGATACATTTAGGCAGAAATTACAGTTTCTTTTCAAGGAAACTACACAGCTTTTTTTTTTATTTTATTTTTAAATTTATTATTTCTAGGAGAGAGAGAGAGAGAGAGAGACAGCATGAGCAGGGGAGGGTCAGAGAGAGAGGGAGTCACAGACTGAAACAGGCTCCAGGCTCTGAGCTGGCAGTCAGCACAGAGCCAGACGCGGGGCTCGAACCCATGAACCGCGAGATCATGACCTAAGCGAAAGTCGGACGCTTAACCGACTAAGCCACCCAGGCGCCCCGAAACTACACAGCTTACTGTATCTAAAGACTATTAAAATCTTAGCATAAATAAGTTAAATGGACTAAAAATCATTTTTCTTGGATTTAGAAAAAATGTTTAGTCTTCATAGATCCAATTCAGTGTGCAGGGTTTTATTTCAGAAACACACAAACTGCCTTGATTACCAATTTTGCAATCTTATTCCTAAATCAGTAAGGAGAATTACCCTGTCACTGCCATCCCTTAACTTTCACAGCACTCCAAATGCTGTTTAAAAGGCTGAATTTTAATCTATATTTTAGCTTTTGAGATATTATGATTTGGCTAAATTTAAACAAGTTTTTAAAACCTGCATTTTGCCATTAACTTCTACATTTCATTTTAGATATATCAGGAGCTTGTACTTAATTCCTTCCCTCACACAAGTTTTTAAGTAAAAATAATAAATACAGAAAAATATACACATTCTTGTTTTAAATGCTATTGGAATTCTTGTAAAGTTGTCTATTTAGTGTTATTTTTAATAAGTCCAGTGAGAAAGGCAAAGTTGTGTTAAGACTAAAGATCGAAACATATGACTCCTGATATTTTTTCTTCTATGATGCGGATTTTATTTCCCCCCTTTTCTTTTTAATTTTTTTTAACTTTTATTTATTTTTGAGAGAGAGAGAACAAGTGGGGGAAGAGCATAGAGAGGGGGGACACAGAACTCAAGGCAGGTTCCAGGCTCTGAGCTGTCAGCACAGAGCCCGACACGGGGCTCAAACCCATGAACCTGAGATCATGACCTGAGACGAAGTCAGACGCTTAAACACTGAGCCACCCAGGCGCCCCATATATTCCCCCTTTTTATGACAGAGGTTTATATATAGAATATTCACTATCTTACATAGAAATATAAATTAGAAGAGGCACCTTGACATCTTTGGCCAAAGGAGAAACATCAGGACAGATAGAATTTCTCAGCCAGGAGGAATTCTAATATTCTGTAAGACAGCAGATCTTAAAAGGTATCTGAAGTGCACAGACTTAGGAAATGTCATGAAAATACCATTCCAATGATCCAACCACATAAAATTACTTGGGGAATATTTGTATTACAATTTGCTTTCTAGAGAAGTATTACATATTGGACACACAATTTCACAGAGTGCTTTTAATTATACCACTTTGCCTGTGATTGCTAGTATAGAAAATCAAATGACACATTAAGAGAGTGAAAAGGTTTTGTGTTAAAAAAAATAAGCATTGCTGACTTATCCCCTTTCCCAGTTCTGCAGTTAGTTTGGAAGAAGTATTGGGTATAACATATATTCATTTAACCACCCACTCATTTACTCCTTCCCTCAGTCACCCAATACTTATTGATCCTCTATTATGTGGGCCAAGTGTCATTAATATAATGACTGATTAATCTTCATTTTCAAGGAATAAGATCTCTTTAAAAACACAAAACTGTTCTTTACAGTCTTTTAAAATTTTTTAAAATGTTTATTTATTTTTGAGAGAGAGAGAGAGACAGAGTGCAAGTGAGGGAGGCACAGAGAGAGAGAGCGAGACACAGAAAATGACGCAGGCTCCACATTCTGAGCTGTCAGCACAGAGCCCGACACGGGGCTCGAACCCACAAACTGTGAGATCATGACCTGAGCTGAAGTCGGACACTTAACCGACTGAGCCACCCAGGTGCCCCTGTTCTTTACATTCTAACTGCATTTTTTATTTATAGTATTCATAAAATATATAATTAGATGATTTTATTTATATAATGCACATAACTATTGTGGTTATTATTAGTTTGCAAAAAAGTCTGTATGTATGAATATATTTTAAAATCTTGCCACATTAAAAAAAATGAGTATAGTGGGGGGCATTGAAAATGTTACCCCCTTCTATTGTTTTCACCTCTTATAAACTGTGGTGAAAAACTTTAGAGTTGAGTCTATGACTTCTAATATTTTTGATTTACATTTAAAGGAATACAAAGTAAGGTGAGCAAAAATATTATTGTGTTTTCGTTTTCTCCCTCTGATATAAATGAATCAAGCTATTCTTATCTGGGCACATTAGGGCAGCAAATTGAAAACTTAAACATTAATAAAAGGAGACAAGACACTGCCAGTAAAAAAGTATGAACAAGTAGAAAATTTTTCATCTTCTAAGGAAAGAAAAATCAAACCAGATATGAAAAAAAAAATGACTGTTAGTGCAAAAGTAATGAACAGTGAAACCTAACTATAAAATGTTTAATGCTTGGAACTACATAATGCATCCATTAATATACTTCTGTGACATGAAATATTACAGGTGATTGAGCTAGGTCCTTACTGTGTATAAAGTGCTACCTGAAATTAGGTTTTGAAATGTTCATGAATTCTCTGAAGTACCAGAGTTTGTCTGTTCTCTGAAAGCATAAATTTCGGTGGTAACTAAGCTCCCAGTTCAGTGTTTTCCAAATAACCTGAAACTGCTTGTTTCCAAGTTACTCATGGGGCTTCATGTACTTTGAAAAAAGAGGTAATAGATCAGGGCAATCAGATGTGGTACATAAATTCTTCCTGTTGTCCACACTGAAATCCTGGAGTGTGAACTGAGCACCCAGGGTCAGTAAGTCAGTTCCCAAGGTAATGAGAATTAACTGCCTCTATGCATCCCCCAAGCTAATAGGTCTCAAAGTTTAGAAAAAAAGTTGACATTATTAAAATGTGTATCGCTAAAGATACATGTTCTCAGAGAATTTGATACTGTTGTCTTGGTTGTCTCTTCATAGGTTTATAAGTTTCACAAAATCTCCAGGTGATTATGCCATGTTCGGCATTGTTCACTCATTTGGAGCAAGTTGTGGGACCTAAAATTAAATATAATAGTGTCTATCTCCAGGGAAAGAGTATCATTTTATAGAAACAAAGTACCACTGATCAGAAAGGAAGTTATTGTCCAATACAGTGGCTATAATCATTGGGGTATATATGGTTGTATTAATAAAAATTAAAAGCACATGACATTTAATACAGCATCTTTTCCCTTCCTGTGTATTGTGGGCACACATTTCCAACATGCTTTGTGAGATTAGTGGGGCAAGAGGCCACAGGCAGACCTGTGAGACTGCTCAAGAGTGTCACTGCTTTGGGTCCTTGCAGTGTCTGTACTACCTGAGGGCAGACCAGTGCAAAGAGTGCCCAAGTAGAAGAGAGAAGGAGGGAGGGAGGAAGGGAGGGAGAGAGAGAAAAAATGAGAATCTCTCTCAAGCAGGTTCTGCACTGTCAACATGGAAGCTGATTCAGGGCTCAAACCCATGAACCATGAGATCATGACCTGTTCCAAAACCAAGAGTCAGATGCTCAATCGCTCAACTGACTAAACCACCCAGGAACCCCTAAGACAAAGAGATTCCCAAAGGAAACACCAATTTTCTCACTTCCAGAGCAGTTCAAATTTTTCAGCCTAGCCTAAGTAGTAGGATCAGTACCAATATCTCATATTAAAGAATAATGCAGTGCTTATAAAGAAAATAAACACTGAATTATTTTTTCTCCCTTTAGCCCTAGTCTATCTATCAACACTGGGATGAGGTTAGTTTTGTTTATTTCCTTTTTAACACAACTCTAGGGAATAAATTTTGCTAACTTTATAGAGGATTGTTATTTACTACTATTTTGTAATATTATAACAAGAAGTGAATCATATAAGTGTATTCCATATAGGAGAAAGGTTTATATGATTCCCAAATTTGTTTATGTGTGGTCCAAAATTTTCAAGATTGCAGAAGCAACATTTTCTTGCTTTAAAGTAAGACAAATCTTCAAATATTACCAATTTATTTCACCCAGTATACTCACTCATAAGCATATGGCCCGGTACCAGTAAGAGACTAGGACCCGGATTTCTCAAACTTCCACTTCTCTACAATTGCTTCGCTGAACCGTGCTGATTGCATCAACAAAGTCTGGAGAGGGATAGCCTGGTTGCACATGCCAGCTTTCCCACTTACTTTATGGCCTACATCCTGCTAAAAAGTCAGGTAATATCATTCCCATTTTCAAAACTCTCCAAAGGCCTACCATCTGACTCAGAGTAAACACCCAAATCCTCACATGCAAATCCTGCAAGCTCTGCTCTTCTGCTCTCTCCCAGCTACCTCTCTGACTTTACTTCTTGCTACTTTTCGGATGTAGCTGAAAAAAATCTCTTCCCTTTTGTTCCTCAAGGACGCTAGTCCCAGCACACTTCTGAACTTGTCTCTTGCTTTTTCCTCTGCCTAAAAGGTGTTCTCCTCTGATGACTTTACTTTCCCTCACCACCTCCATCATGCATCATCACACACACACACACACTACATATAGTAATATATAGTACTATATATTATAAGTAATATATATGTATATATATTACTTCTCTGCCTCCACCAGAATGAAACCCTACCCCAACCCCAGGGTAGGGGCTCTATAGCTTTGTGTATTCTGGACACTGCTATGTCCTCTGTACCTGAAACAGTGTTTGACATATAAAAGGCAGTCAAATATTGGCTGACTATTGAATTTCATACTTTATTTTCCTCAGCTCACACAACCACAAGAAGAAAGAGAGAAGACAATTTGTTCCACCTAATATCTTAAAGGAATTCAGGCTCACTGAAAGCAGTTTAGATCATAATATTATTGCATTTGAATAACTATTCATAGTTTTAAAAATCAGATTTTCTGCAAGATCTTTAAGAAGATGAGTAGGGGTGCTCACTGGTACATAATCTATGTTTCCCACAGTCAGGGTTAATCAGGTAATAAAAATCCTGCTTCCCATTTAAACCATAAAATACACAGCACCTATGGAAACAGGAGGGGTGTAAATCTAGGAAGCAAGAGAATACAGAATCATAAGTCTAGATTTATTAAAACCCAGAGAATACAGAACCATGAAGAAGACATAAAAAAATTTTCCAGGGGAAACTTATTTAATATTAAGTTCACTATTTTGCAACCTACCAATTTTATGATTCAACAGAAGCCTAAGTGGTAGAAGGTAATGTGGAGATTAGATTCATTTGTGAGGAACTATTTCAGATGTTTATGTTTGAGATATATATTTAATGAAATGTATTTTTAAAAACCTCTCTGTCTCTCTCTCCACACACACACACACACACACACACACACACACACACACACCAAAACTTGCCACATACACAAAGTCTGAGCTCTGCAGTTTGGTACACAATGCCTTCCAAATGTGAGCAGATTTCTCCAATCATATCACCTACTCTTGCCTTACTCACGTGAAAGTGCTGATGCAGAAAGTATCACAGAGCCTCAGATTTACTGTGACTTCATATTTTCTGAATACATTGGTTCAATGAGATATATCCCAATTAACTTGGCTATTCGTTTTAATACATAACAATTGTGTGGATTTAGAAGGATATACAAAAGTAAAGGATTCCATCAAGTTTAAAGGTGTTTAATGTTAAGTAGGGGGAGAAAAAACATTTATATATTTTAAGGAGTCAAAAATATATAAAATCGAATCAAATTATATACAAATGTGGAAGGATTACAGACTTACCATAATTAGATCAGAGACCTGTATCACATAAGTCTTTCCAATATATAAAGTTATGTGAAAGATTATTTCTAAACCTCAGTATATTCCAATATAATCCTGAATAAGAGGCTGTTATTATCTTGGCTCAGTATCCTCCAAATTGCTGAAGATTACCTTATTACTACTTTAATAGAAAAGATTCCTTCATATCTAGAGGGATTTCAAATTAATTACATTTTTAAGAGAATAAAACCAGACATATTAACGTCTTGATGTTAGACATATTACGACTTTATGTACTAGTAAAATTCAATATCTATTTACTCATAATGTGCCTAATCGGAGTAACATATGACTAATATAAATAACTAATTTAGATGCTATTTTAAGGTAGAAATATCATCATTTATTTATTGCATTAGAACTTATAAACAAACTTAAGCCATATATTTATAAATTTCTTAGGATACTCGCATACTTGGGACATTTTGTTAGTCATATAACTAAGGCAGAATATTTGAAAAGGTAATCACATATACTTAACATACAATTACAGTTTAAAGTATTTGAATGTGTTTAACTGCTTAAATGAAACCAAATACTATTCAAAGTTTTAAAACTGATCGTTAAAACAGGAGGGAGACAGTGAGAATGAGAGAAAGGGAGAGGTTAACAACTAAAGGATTCTAAAGCTAAAACCATAATAAGGAAGGAGATCTTTTGATTTGTAACTTTAATAAATTGTTCATTAATTTTAAAAGCAAAGTGACTCTAATATTATATTTTCTGTTCACAAAACCTACACGAGTCATTATGAAACACCCTTTAACTTCCTAATGCAAAATTATTTCTTTTTTCCCCATGATTTTATCACAAAATTTTTCCATGTTTGTAAAAATTCTTCCTTTTTTTTCTATTTCCATGTTTGTAAAAATTCTTCCTTTTTTTCTATTTAAAACTCTTTTCTTCAGTAGACTATGGACTGCTTATAAAGTGTGTTTGTATTTTCGTAGTATACTCAAATAAAATTTAATTGAATTAATTGGATCCTTCATCCTCAAACTGCTTCGTAGCTAATGTGATGCTTTGCTCTCTTCATAAAACTCTTACTACCTTTGTTGTGTCACCATTTCTTCCTTGTGGCCATTAGAAGTGAGCACTTCCTAGCGCTATGACCAGTTCCTCCACTGTGTGTTGGGTCATCACCAGCTCTCCCTCAGAGATCTCATTTCCTCTCATGGTTTTAACCACTGCTTCTCAAATCAATACCATTACTTCAAACTTTGCCTTTGAGCTCCAGCCCCACATTTCTGATTACCTGACAGACATTTCTATTGCGATTTCTTATCTCAACAAATAACATGGCTTAAAATAAAAAGTCACACTCAATCCTTTAAAGCCAATGTATTCTGTGGCTTTCTCAGTTTCTAGCAGGAGAGCGGTATTATTTTTCCAATAACTTACTATTGAAAACTTGGAATCGTTATTGGCATCTCTTTCCATTCTTTTCCCCACATTCCTAGTTATTCTCCTCGAGCATTTATTTTTCTATATATTTGTCCTTTTTTATTATTCTCTCTACCATCATTACTCCCTTCTCCTTGCTGGCTTCTGCCACCGTAGTTCAGGTCCTGACCATCTCCCACATTTAGCAGTAGGCTAATTGTTCTTCCTGAATGTTTTCTCTCATTGCTGTAATCTTCCTCCTATGTTGCTGCCAAGGTGATGCCAACTGCATCCACATTGTTCCTCTGATCAACCTTAAATATAAATAGAGTCCAAGCTCTTTAGCCATAAGTTTAAATGTTCTGCATTCTAGCATCAGAATAACTTCCTAATCTTATTCCCCAGTATTTACTTTCATAGATGCTCTAATTCAGGGGTGGCAAACTTTTCTTATAAAAGGCCAAAGAGTAAATATTTTAGGCTTTGGGGGTCATCCAGTCTATGGTCTCTGTCCCAACAACTCAGCACCATCATTATAGCACAAGAACAAGCACTGATAATACATAAATAAATGGATGTGGCTATGTTCCAATAAAACTTCACTTGAAAAGGGGGGGCCTGGGTGGCTCAGTTGGTTAAGCACCTAGCTCTTCACTTCACTTGGGTCATGATCTCACAGTTGAGAAATCAAGCCCCACACTGGGCTCTGTGCCCAGCTTAATGATTCTCTCTCCCCCTCTGCCTATAAAGCCCACACCTGTGTCTAATCCATTTGAATTTGTCTTCTATTTTTTTCAAATTTAATTGTCTTTTCATTTCCATAGACTTGTTTGCATCTCAAATGCCCCCTCATTTCTTTTCAGATCACGGAAATCTTATGTGTGTCTTTATGCTTAATATTTTCTTTAGAAACTTCTCTTAATACTCTATTCCATAGTTATCTATTTTTCCTCAAAACTTCAGTAGATATTCTTTCTTAGTTTGCTCATTCATTTAAGAAACACTTATTAAACACTCAGTATTATAGAAACTAACACTACAAAGATGAGCAGATGCTGAAGGAATAGATCTGTGTGAATGGAGTGGAGGCAGAGATGAGAGTAGTGTTAAATTAGAGTGGCTTCACTCTATCTAATTTATTTATTTAATACACTTGATGAAAATATGGATAGCACATTTACACTCAGCTAATATATTAGAATGTGTACCTAAATTTAGAGAGCAATGGTAAAGAATTGCTTTATATATGTAATTACTTTATAGTTACATTTTAAAATATCTCTATATTTAAAACTTAACTATAGTCATTTTAAAGTTTTTATAACAAACAGCTAATAAGCACTTGACATATTAACTAAGCATAAGTTGTATAATTTTTTTTAAGTTGCCAACTGAAAGTTTAAAGATCAAGTGTCTTACAATTTCTGTTATAACACTGAATTACAAATAACATTAAACTACATATATATAGCAAAAAGAAAGATAAGATAAAATACATCCAAATTTAATTCTCTATTTGCAAGTATGCTAATTTTCCTAATGTCTGTTTATGATTCATTGTGGTATCATGTTGCTATTTTGCAAGTAAAATTATTGGACACATTAAATAATTTCGATTTATTTAATAACAATTCTAAGTTGAAGTCAAATAAAACAAAAGATTTGTTTCTAAGCATAGAAGAGCAAGTAGATGTATATTAAAAACAAAATAAATAACTTACTCTTTGGTATACATTAAGTATGAGGCCTGAAAGGCATTTATATGTGTCCAATAGATACATTGCTTATAGGGAGCAAGGATCATTGGTTATAGAAGTAGGAGTATTGTATAAATACCTTCTCTACTTAAATTATTGTAAGGTCTATTTTTTTAAAGCACAGGAGTAAAAGTTTTACTAACTATCCTATATTTGATTTAAAATCAGCAAGTACATTGGGACACCTGGGTATCTCATTTGGTTGAGCATCAGACTCCTGATTTCAGTTTAGGTCATAATCTCACAGTTCATAATCTCACAGACACATGAGCCCTGTGTCTGACTCTGACCTGACAGTGCAGTGCAGAGCTTCCTTGGTATTCTCTCTCTCTCTCTCTCTCTCTCTCTCTCTCTGTCCCTTCACCCAGTGTACACACATGCTCTCTCTCTCACTCTCTGTCTCTCTCAAAAATAAATAAATATTAAAAAATAAAATGAAGTCAGCAAGTACATGCAGTATATCTAAGAAACTATATCTACATCAGCAAGGTTATAGGATACAAGATCATTTACAAAAATCAATTATATTTCTGTATATTATCAATAAACAATTCAAAATAAAATTAATAAAATAATTCAATTTATAATTGTATTAAAATAATTATTATTTTATAAAAGATTTTAAATGTTTATTTATTTCTGAGAAAGAGAGAGAGAGACAGCATTAGCAGGAGAGGGGCAGAGGAAGAGGGAAACAAGATTCTAAAGTAGGCCCCAGGCTCCAAGCTGTCATTACAGTGCCAAATGTTGGGCTTGAACCCATAGGGTTACATATAAAGAAATATGAGGGGTGCACCTGGGGGACTCAGTCAGTTGAGAATCCTACTTTGGCTCAGGATATGATCACGTGGTTCGTGGCTTCTAGCCCTGTGTCCAGCTCTGTGCTGACTGTTAGCTCAGAGCCTGGAGCCTGCTTAAGATTCTGTGTCTCCCTCTTTCTCTGACCCTCCCCTGCTCATGCTGTCTCTCTCTCTCTCTTTCTCAGATATAAATAAAAAAAAAAAAATTTAAAAAATTAAAAAAAAAACTGTAAGTCTTTAATAGAATACTTAAGAGTAAATCTTAGCAATACTGGGCTAGATAATGGTTTCTTAGATATAACACCAAAAACCCTAACACTAACAAAGAAAAAAAAAATAATAGAGAAGTTGGACTTCATCAAAATTAACTTTTAGTTTTAATCAAAGTTAAACTTCTGTCCTGCAAATGAAACCATCAAGAAAGTGGAGAGACAATCCAAAGAATGGTAGAAAGTATCTGCAAATCCGGTATCTGATAAGGAACTCGTGTCCAATACATAGAAAATACTTTTACAACCCAACATTAAAAGACAATCCAATTAAAACTTGGCAAAAGACTTGAGGAGATATGTCTCCAAATATATACAAATAGCGAATAAGCATTTGAAAGATGCTTGTCATTAGTCACTAGAAAAATGCAAATCAAAGTACAATGAGATATTACCTCATTGTTGTAATAATAATAATAATGATAGACAATTATTAATCTTGCTGAAGATGTGAAGGAATTGGAAGCCTTGTATATTTCTGGTGAGGGTGTTAAATAGTACAGTCACTTTGGTAAACAATTGGGCAGTCCTCAAAATGTTATATATAGAGTTGTCAATTCTACCTCTAAGTGTGTATCCAAGAGAAATGAAAAAAATATGGTCACATGAAACTAGTAAACAAAATTTCAAAGCAGCATTATGCATAATAGCCAAAAAGTGGAAACAACTCAAATGTCCATCGATTGATTAATGGATAAATAAATGTGGTATATCCAAACAATGGGATATTATTTACCAATGAAAAGGAATGAAATACCGATCCATGCTACAATAAGAATGAGGCTTGTAAAGCATAATGCTAAGTGAAAGAGGTCAATCACAAAAGGTCATATAGTGTATATTTCCATTTATGTGAAATGTACAGAATAAGAAAATCCTCAGAGAAAGAAAATGGATTACGAGTTGCCAGAGTTTAGGGGAAGGGAGAAATGGTGAGTGACTGCTGTTAGGTACATAGTTTCTTTGGGGGAAGGTGATATCAATGATGAGGGTTGAAAAACTCTGAAAATGCACTAAAACCACTGAATTTTACACTTTGAAAGGGTAATTCCATAGTATTTGAATTATAACTCAATAAAGCTGTCTTATTTTTAAAAATCTGAACTTGATTCAGGAAATGGAATTTTGTTTTTTCTTTTCTATTTTCTTTTTCAGAAAATAACAAACAAAATAAAATCTCAGACTAGACTTTGTGGCATACACACACATTGTTTTTTCCAGAAAAGCTAAATTATTCTCAAGATTCTAGCCCTGCAGCAGGATCCAGCCTTTCTGCACAGCCAGCCTTCCTACCAAAGAAAATAATTCTTAGAATAGCTTCAAAGTTTCTTAGTTCCTTCTTGTACATGGAAGACAGAGTTAAGAAGGAGCTCATTTCTCTCACTCATGAGAATGTTAAGCTTTTGTGACCATTCCTAAAATTCTACAGTGAAGCTAAAACCTTCTCCAATTCAAAAATGTCAAGACTGTTTACTTTTTTTCTCTTAAATCTGCAAGTGATCCTTCTGAGAAGTGACAGTAATACATACGTTCAAGTTGAGTTACAATTTTTCTCATTTCCTCAAATCCAATCTTGTAGTTCTAAGTAATAATTGCAGGGCTGAGAATGTAAAATAAAGCCATAGCAATAATACAACAATAAAAACACCAAGAAAGCAATAGGAGATGTTAGAAAGTGCCTTGTTAGCAAACAAATGGCAGGGTGAATATTTAACTATCCAGAACAGTCTCTAAATTTAAATACTGATCTTAGTATTCACTATCAATGTCAGTCCAGGTTTTAAGAATATTAATGTTAGTGATAAGAATATGAGGAAACAGCTTTCAAGGTGCAAATAACATCGGTCACTATGTTGTGAAATAATTATACATAAAATATGAAGTTTAAAACCTTAACAAGCTAAGTTAAATAAATGCCCATACAGGAAATTCCATTAGTTTTCTATTGCAGGCATAACAAATTACCAAAAATTTAGTTGACATGCATTTGCTTTAGAGTCTTTAAGTCAGAAGTCCAGTAGGCATCTCACCAGGCTAACATCAACGTGTCTGTATCACTGCATTCCTTGGAAGTACAGGGTAGAATTTATGTCCTGCGAGTATGAGGTCTAGGCAAATTAAGTCCCTTGCAGTTGTAGGAACCAGGTTCCCACTCTCCTGTAGGCTTCAAACTGAGACAATTCCAGATTCTAAAAGAATCTACAATCCTTAGTTCATTGTCTACTTTTTCCATCTTCAAAGTCAGTAAAGGGTAGGTCCTACCTATGCAAATCACAGCTCTATGACCTTTTCTTCTGTCTCTCTCTTCCCCTTCTTGAGCTCATGTGCTGCACTGGGCCAACACAGGTAATCCAGGATAATCTCTTCATTGCAAGGCTAGCTAATTAGCAACCCTATTTCATCGGCTACCTAAATTCCTCTTTCCCATATAATTCTCCTTCTCTATCATATTCCTCACTTAATGTAACATATTCAAGATTCCAAAGATTAGGGTGTGGACATGTTTGAGGGATGAACCATTATCTTTCTTACTGTAAATATATAACTAATGCAGTTTGAATTGAGGGGGGGCAGGCTGTTCTCTTTTTCTTAAAGTAAAGGGATTTTTATTTTTTATTTTATTGAAAAAATTTTTTAACATTTATTCATTTTTGGGAGAGACAGACAGAGCTTGAGCAGGGAGGCACAGAGAGAGGGAGTCACAGAATACCAAGCAGGCTCCAGGCTCTGAACTGTCAGCACAGAGCCCGATGTCGGGCTCAAACTCACAAACCATGAGATCATGACCTGAGCCGACGTACAACACTTCACCCACTGAACAACCCAGGTGCTCCAGGGATTTTTAAAAATTAAAATAATTTATATACTGTCCGTAGATTTTTCATCTTGATAGAGATAATAAAAAGATGATTGGGATACTCTAGGATGAAATACAAGTGACTCAAAAGTGAATGAATAAAAATAATATTACCTAATGTAAAATATATTTTGAATAACTACTTTGTACCAACTTGTAAACCAAGCAGTCTATATACAGAAGTGAACAAAACAGAAATAGACCTTGTTTTCATAAAGGCTTAAAAGTTAAGCGAGAGTACTAGGTGTTGTATGGAAGTGCTGAATTACTAAATTGTGCACCTGAAACTAACAGCATTGTATGCTAACTAACTGAGATTTAAATAAAATGTTTGGTGAGAGAAAAAAAAAAAAAACAATATAACCAATGACCACATAAGTACATAAACAAATGCACAATCACAATTTCCAATACATGCTATAGACAAAATAAGTAATATTCAGTGAAATCTGCTAACAGCGTGAAAAGGTAGAGTGAGCTACAAGAGATGGTCAAGGATTATTTGAAACGATAATGATGTAAAGAATTCATATTTCACAACACTGGGAGTAAAGAATATCCCTGGACATAGCAAACTTTTTTTTTTTTTTTGTCAAAAAGATCTTCTGTTATAAATTGTACAAATATAACCCAAGGAAATGAAACTTGAAGCTGGCTAAGGACTGCCTGCAGAACCAAAACTGAAGGTTTACATTACTCCTCTGCATCTCCACAGCCACCCTACCTCTTGCCTGGACTATGGCAACAGTATCCATATGGTCTTCCTATTCCAACCATTGCCTGCTAGAGTCTACCCTTACATATTAGCCAGAACGTCTGTTAAAAGAAAGAAAAAGATTTTTAAAAAAAGAAAAAAAAAAAAAAAAGGTAAGTCAGACATAATTACTCCTCTACTGAAACCATGTGAATGGCTTCCTATGGTATTCATAGTGATACCAAATTCCTTTCTAGATAATAAAAGCCCTACACTCACTCTGTTCCCACCACAGTGGCTTTTCCTATAAGCATACTCTCCTCTCAGGCCCTATGACCTACACAACATATATTAGCTCTCACTTTTTCTAGTTCCTATCCTTCATATTCTGCTTTACTTACACTTTCACAAAATTTGCCACCTGATGTATCATTAAATTTGTTCTAGTTGTTGATTGTTTTCTTGTCTATATCAGAATGAAAGTTCTATGAAAGTAAGGAAATTCTCTTATTTTTTCCATAATGAATCCCCAACAAAACCTGGAACATGGAAGAAGATCGATAATTTTTACTGAATGAATTAACAGAAACAGGTTTTAGGTTTCTTCTTACCATACCTGTCTCCTTGAGTAAGATTAATAGACAATATGTCTCGATTCTGGTCCTAACTTCAAAACCTACTCCAGCATGCTTACTATCTTGGGTATGCAACTTATTAACCAACTTTCAGGTTATTCTGTACTTCTGTTCTATTCTCAACATACACAGCATCAAATAAATGAATATACATGAAATTATAAAATACTACAAAGACATAAAATGTGATTATTAGTATGTGCCTTTCTTGGTCAGGTTATAAAAATTATAAAATTATTGACTTTGAGTTGTATAAATATTAAATATCATAGGCAATACTCATAAAGTACAATTAAAACTATATTTTTTGTGTCTTACAATACTCATAAAGTATAATTAAAACTATATTTTTTGTGTGTCTCACAATCCTTTTAGATTTATTCTGCAGAGTTAATTTTCCCTTATTCTCAGATAAAATTTAGACAGGACCCATGGTTTCTCTGTTTATTCTTAAGGAATAAAGTAACTTAGGGTCACATTCTTAATTCAGTAATTTAAAAATCACTAGCTTACTAAAATTTTAAACTCTGATATTGATTAAACATTGAGGCTTCTGCTCTACTCCTACTTGGAGGTAGGAAATCTATAGCTGGGGACATTTAGTTGATTTTGTCCCCCTCATTCTTTGATCATCTATTTTATGACCTCTGCTCCCTTAGTTTTCTAACTGGGGCTTCTGGTCCACGTTTGAAGCACAGGAAGGCAGAAAAGGAAAAATAAAAACAAGAAAGTTATTTCTTTATTTTGCCTAGTCCTGCATTTTAATGGGTGTTCCTATCACACAGAATTTCTATCTATTCTAGCTGGTTGCTACACTCTTCCCCAATCCCTAGGAATCTGGTGGTACCTCCAGATTCTCTGGAGAATACTTTCTAATGAGATCTGTTTGTTACTATATGTAGCCCTTAGAATTGATGACCCAGACAAGAGATATTCTATTTTCTGTGTGGCTTCTATCTAGTCCACAGGACATCAGTATAATTTGCCCTATGAGCACTGGGAGTTCAAATTACATAATGTAGCATCAGTCTTTCCTTCAATCAGCTAACTAAGTAGTAGCAAATCAGTTACTCATGTTGAAGGGCATGAATCAGCCACTAGGCTTCTGTTCTTCAACCTACAGGAAATATATATCACATTTTCCAGTTAGACTTTTATACCCTCTCTTTTGACTGCGGTGGAGGCTGAAACCTTCTCCAACTGTCAGTGGTAGAAGTTGGGTGGGTGGGGCGTTGTAGTAGAAGGATCTATAGCACCCTAACAGTTCTCTCTAAAGAGATCTTCTTTAAAATGCCTAATTTCCAACATGCTTATATCCTCTATGTGAGTAGGGCATTTAAGAATTTAAGTTATTGTCCCTTCCTTTGGCAAGTTTTTGTTTGGACATTGTATCCATTTTTGGAATGTCATCTGTTGGAGCCATTTTCTGAACTCATAAGTTGAAAAAGAACTCCTTGTGAGGTTAAAGTAAGTCTCACAGACTCTTACCATCAGATAGCGACCAATATCCACCCCCACCCAATTGTTTCTTCTTGGAGCACCAACCCCCAAGGCATCTTGTTGATCAGTATTCAGTGTGACTTATTCTGGCCTTGATATGCTGATCGCACCCTGTGAAGGAGCCTATTGTAAGAATTTTTTCTTTTGGTGATTATGGGAGCAAACATTCCTGTTTCCTGAAAAACCTGTTTTTCTTAATACTTCCCCTTAAGCAAACAGGCTATTGACCTCTACTCACAAATAACTAACTTTGCCTTTTTTATGCTAAAAACATTGTCTTGTATGCTAACGATATCTTTCTTCCCCATAGGATAAGCATCTAAATCACCTCAATCACCAGTGATAAAGGTTATGCATGAGTCTTCTACAAATCTATGTTCTGGGAAATTCTTACATATCAAAGAAGTTTGTCATCAGAAATCATTGTCTAAGGCAAATACCACTTCTGTGCCGTCCCCCAAATACTTAATTATAAAATAAATTTGAGCCCCAGTCAAAGCAGAGATGCCTGCCTGGTGATTAGAAAGATTCTCGGGGCTCTCTCATCCCTTCTCTGCCGACACCATCCATCCTTCAGGGACCCCTGGACTTGCTGGAGCCGGCCATCTGTATTGTATCTTGATGCCCAAAAGCTTTTCAATTCAACATCCTGTTACATTTTTATTTAAAAAAAAAAAAAATCCTCAGCCTCCAGTGTGTGTGTGTGTGTGTGTGTGTGTGTGAATGCGTGTGTGCGTATGCACATTTGTGTAGATAGATAGTTCCAACTACCTTGGAATACTTTTTTTACCATGGTTTCCTAGCTATCTTTTTTCTTCTTCAACTACATTTTGCTAGAGAGTCAAGTTCCTTAAATACTGCTCTTGAAGAAACTTACTTGCTTAGAGGGCTTTAATAGCTTCACTTGCTTACTTAAAAAAAAAATCTGAACGCTTCAGCATCCTGCTGTGCCTACCTTTTTTGAGGGTGAAACAGAAGCTGATTATGGCAAAGCATCATTCCTAAAGGATTATAGAAATCATATGTAAATCTCAGAATGCCTGGGAAACAGGAAAAGGAGGCTTTCACTTCAAATGGCAACAACAAATATTCCTCCCTATTTGACAGAATGCTGAGAGGCGGCCGAGGATGTGATCCTTTTTTTTCAATGCCAATCTGCCCAAGAGAGAACAAGACTTTATTTTATACATACTTGAGTCCCTGAAGGGAAACTTGATTGAAATTTGGATTCTAAGCTGCTGTGAATTTCCTACTTTATTGCTGCTTGTGACTATATCCCCCAATTGGTTGTTCAAGGGAGACTACTTAGTGAGATTTATTGCCCTGGTATGCCTTACAAACAAATCTCAACATTGAATGTCCATAATCTTCATTAAATCCCGGGAAATCACACTTCCCTAAACCCTCTCCCAATTGTAGATTTAGATCTTCAGTTGCCACTCAATAATATTTGACTTTATTTGACTTGATATTTGTCTTGATTGTTCTTCATTGAGTTTTGTCTATCTTTATGCAAAATTTCTGCAACCAAATATTGGCTAACAGGAATAGCTTAGTCAATACAGGCTAGGTTTTCTAATTTCAGATGAAAAAAATTAACTGGCTGCTAAATTAGGTAATGGCTTCTCAAGTTTAGGCTAGTGTTTTCCTGCACAGTAGAATTATCCTGATAGCTTTTTAAAAAGTCAAGTCTCATTCCCTGAGACTCAGATTTCACTGATTTGGGGGTGGCAAGCAGGCACTGAGTATTTTTTAACAGCTCCCAAGTGATTATATGGTACAACAAAACTTAAGTACTGCTGCATTCTAGACATGGAAACTCTAGAGTCTTCCTAGCACTGACTAAAATTATCTTGCGTTATGTCTAGATATGACCCTGAATTAAAAGATACTGACATGCTAATTTTTCTTCTTGATTTCAGAATTATATATCTGTAGAAATATGGTTTCAGGAAATAGATTCCATCATTATCATAATTTTATGATGTTCAGTCATAAAAGTTGTATTTCTCCTCATCAGTTGAAAATAGGCACAGGAAAAGGAGAACCATTCCTCAGTTCTCCATCAATCTAACAGAACATAGGCTCTGAAGATCATGCAACAGGCCCTTCTTTCTTCTTTTTTAAATTCAGCTCTCTGAGAAGATGAATGTGCTTTGGCTTGGCGCTTTTATATTTTTCTCACCAATGTACCAGCTGCCAGTTTAGATGTCTGGCTATAATTTAATAAGTTGTTTGCTCCTCTTTGTCTATATATTCATTTACATAATTATGTCTTCTGTGATTCCCCCAGCCCAAGTTAGGTAAAATGTAACATGCAAGAGATGAAGGAACCTTATGAAATTTATATTTCATTAAAATTCATTTTTGTCTCACCAAAATTATTAGCCTTATTTCAACGAATTATGTAGTCCAGTAAAGTCTTGGATTCACCCTACCTTCTCTATAGTTAAATTTATCTCACCCTACAGTTTTTTGTTTGTTTGCTTTTACAAACTGAATGCTTTGTATCCCTACCCAAATTCATATGGGGGAGCCTAATGTGACTATTTGGGGAGATAAGGCCTGTGAGGAGGTGATAAAGATTAGATGAAGTCATAAGGGTGGGACACTGATCTGTTAGGACTGGTGTCCTTATAAGAGAAGACATGGGAACATGCTTTCTCTTTTTCTCAATCTCTTGGTCTTCATAAAGAGGTCTCGTGTGTACACAGTGAGAAGGTGACTGTCTGTACTCCAAAAAGAGAGCTCTCACGAGACACCAACTCTGCTGGCACCTTGATCTTGGACTTTCCAACTTCCAAAACTGTGAGAAAATAAGTTTCCGTTGTTTAAGGTACTCAATCGCTCTACCTCATATATGTGAAATCTGCATATAAAGAGAGAAGCCATCTATCTCATGTGATGCGAGGATTAGCACAGTTAAGAACACCTAGTAGAGATTAATAAACTTTCCCATTGTTATTCTTATATAATTTATTGAAGGAATAAATATGATCTAAACATTAGGATTGATAGGATTTCCAGTGTTATTCCTTAAATAGATTTAGAAAGGAAGATTCCTTTTATCCATAAATTACAAACTTCCTGCCAAATGTACTAAATTTTTTAGGAACTCAAACACCATTTGCAATTTCTCTATGCCTCTCACCTTCTCTTTGAGTGTTAGCTTAACTCTGCCAGTCTGGTTATCTCTAAGGAGCAGGACTACAGGCACCTCTGGCCTTTTATTTTTTTAAAGCCTAGTATCAAAAGAAAAACTCTGGGAAAGGATTCTGGTTAACACACCTTGGGTGACATGTTTATTACCAAACAGTGGGATCTATGAGGTTGGTATGAGAGATGCCACAGTTGGTTCAGTTTGGGTCATAAGCCCCAATCTTTGGTGTGTGTGTGTGTGTGTGTGTGTGTGTGTGTGTGTGTGAAAAATAATGGTGCTGTTCTGGATATATAAAACAACACAGGTGGCTCAAGTCATATGCCTAGGATGATATGACTTCTTTTCTCTCCTATAGCTAACAGTGTTACAGACTACATTTTAGTTAGACCTCTCTAGAATGAGTATCTTGTGCAGCTTCTGAATTAATCACTTCCCACTCATTTGATAAAGTGGTTCTTCAGAGTGTTCACAACATAGTTGGATTGATGAGATTTGGGAGTTAAGGAAAATTAAATGAACAATTTTCCTAAATCTTACATGTAGAAGATAGCACCTGTCCTCCAACTGCTGCAAATGAATTTGTTTTTCAGTAAATTGAGACAAGTTTTCATATGTTCCAAATGTAGACAAATATGGACTTTATCTTTCTAGTTCTTAATTTGACACTGATACCTAAAGCCCAAATGAGCTTCGAATACTTTCATGAGGGAATAGGCAAAATGGAATCCTGAAGAGACTACCAGGAATCTGTGTAATTTTAACTTTACTGGACTTTTAAAAATCATAATCAAACACAGCTCCTTGCATAGGACTCAAGACCAATAATCAGAATAAATGTAGGTGCTAAGATCATGTCTCTGGGAAGAAAAATTGTGGAACACAGAAATCAGTGGTCAACCATGAAGCTCTAAGAGAGTTTTCAAAGTAAGGTTTAAAAATATCTCCTCATATAGCTTGTTTCATCAGAAAGCTTAAGTTCAAGTAACAATTATTTTTACCACTGCTTAAAGGCTCAAGGGATCTAACCTCATCTTGTTAACCATAATTTTGCTATGACCTTATCCAGATAAGATCACCTTATAATCTACGTCAAATAAAGAAGTCAGCTTCCTGAAAATGACAGAACAATCACTATATATGTATAAATTACTTAAACTACTGGGTTCTTAGTGCCTTATTTAATAAATCATAATTGGGTGTATTGCATTCAATACTGCATGAGGTAAAAAAATATAAATACATCCAAAATAGTAATAACATTCCGTTTACACATTTCAATGACTGTTTCTGGATCTTTGAATCTGTGCACAAAAACCTTTTTTGCACTAAATTTGAATTTTACATAGGATCCCTATTATTAGCTGCCTGAATTTAACCTGAATTTTAATAACATTGCGAAAGACAAATTCAGCAAGATCATCACAGAACAGATAATAATTTTAAGCAAGACAAAACATGACTCTCTCCTTAAACTGCCTAAAAACAAACAAATTCATTTTGATGACCTGAAACCACTTTTAGTTAATTTTTATGTTCCCATTCCATCTCCATTAAGAAGATAAGAGCATTTCTCCATAATGATGTAGAGTCATTGTCACAAACCAGGAGTAGCCTGCTTTTGAAGGACAGAATGGTTAGTTTTTTACAAAGGTTTTTATCTGTATAGTTGTTTCTGACAGGGCCTCTTCAAATTACCCACTCCAACACCTAGAAAGGGTATGGAAATGAAAAATCTGCAAGATTTAAAAATCAAGACCATCATTCAGCTGGACTCTGGAAAGATGATCCACTAATTACTAAGCAAATGAAAGTGGATTGAGGAGCATACCCATGAAGGCAGGTCAAATGATCTTTTTAATCCTAATATTATATATTCGGATTTAAGCATTATTAAAATGTAACGCACAATTATTTAAGACACCAAAAATCTTAACGGGAAGGGACAACTTTTTGACTATATAGAAAACTGTTCAAATACTTTAAACAAAATATTTAGTTCTTCACAGAAGACATACAAAAAAACACACTATGATGGGTCAAAAAGATAATTGTGAATATTCAAACCATAAAGTGAGTTGTGTAGGGAGCAAGACAGGGTTAGTCTGATTTCTTCCTAGGAAAGGCCTTCACTGTTTAAACTTTAGTATATAAAAGGATAAGGAAAATAATTTGACTATGTTAACATTATAACTTCTAGTAAGTCAAAACAAAATAATTTAAAAAGTGAGTCATATATTAGAGAGGTATTATGAAAAAAAGACACAGGGTAAAACGCCTTAGCATGGAAGATTCTTAAAAAAATGATAAAATACTAGGCTTGCAAATTATAAATGAAGGAGAATATGCATAACTAAGAAAAAGAAGGAAAATGTATGCTTCTTTGACACTAATAATAATAGAAATGCAAAGTGATCTCATTTTTTCCTACATTTGTCAGGAGTTTACAACAAAGTGACTCCTTAGTACTGACAAGTGGACTAGCGAGGCAAAGTTCTATACATAGGCACCCTCATGCAACTGCTGGTGGTGTGGAAAACATTTTGAAAAAGAAAAACTGGAAATCATATAGCCTTAAAAGTGTGTAGCCTTAAAAAAGTGCTATACACTTTAGTATAGCAATTTCACTTTTGAGGATCTATTCATTGTATTCATTATAACACTTAAAAGGCTGAAAATGGAAAAAACCTAGAAATTTAAAAAATACTGGGATATTTGCATAATGTAAGTTATGACCATAAAATACATCCATACAGGTTTGTAAAAGATAATAAGGGAAATCCACCAACACATTAACAGGGATATTATTCATAGTAGGCAGATTATGGATGAGTTTTCTTACTTCCCAAGTTTTTGAAGAGGAATAAGTAATTCTTATGTAGTTGGACAAAAACAAATGATTTAAGATTTCCTGTAAATTGAAGTGGGAAATCTATGTGTATAATTATTTGAATAACATATAATTTCAAGGTATTTTATGCTTTCTTCTTGAATCACCCTGGGACCTTAAAAAGACTGTGTATTTCGGTTACAATCACTAATAACCTTCAGAATTTTCTTCTTGGGCATTCAGAGTTACATTATCAGCTTTTCTCAAAAGATGATTTCAAAACAGCCATATTTATATTTGGTTTACAAATATAACTACTGAAGACAACAAAGTCCTCTGTGAGCCACTGCTTTTATTTTTTTTTTAATGTTTTATTTTTTATTTTTTTTATTTCTAGGAGAGAGAGAGAGAGACAGCGTGAGCAGGGGAGGGTCAGAGAGAGAGGGAGTCACAGACTGAAACAGGCTCCAGTCTCTGAGCTGGCAGTCAGCACAGAGCCCGGCGCGGGGTTCGAACCCACGAACCGCGAGAGCACGACCCAAGCGAAAGTCGGATGCTTAACCGACTAAGCCACCCAGGCGCCCCTGTGAGCCATTGCTTTTAAAAGGGAATATTAGGAAGGGGGACTAGACTATTTTATTACCCCAATAATAACAAGACCTGTGGAACTGACCATGCCTTTCTGGGCATCTAAGAGACTGGAACCAAATTCTTGAGCTCAAGTATCTTAATGCTATTAGTTGATTTTAGTATACTTGGATATTTTTTTCTTAGTTTTCCTTTATTAGACACATTGGCTGACTTAGCTCTGATATATATATATATATATATATATATATATATATATATATATTTTTTTTTTTTTTTTTTTTTTTCTTTTTTTTATTCATTTAAACATTTTAAATATTTTATTCTTTCAGTTCACCCCTTTGTGGAAGAAGCCAGAGGTTGTATAAATAAGATCAACAAACTACAGTTTGACCCTCGGCCTGTTGGTTTATACAGTCTTGAGCTAACAATATTGTTATATTTTTAAAGAATTATAAAGAAATACATCTATACATAAATCATAAGACTATGAAACAGAGACTGTAAATGGCTCACAGTGCCTAAAATATTCATACAGAAAGTCTGCCAACCTCTGGCTTAGATAGATGGCTAGATTTGCTGTCAACAGGAATACTCTTCTTGAAGCTTCTCTTAATATAAGCATTTGTTCAATTTACTATAATGAATTTATTCAAGCATATATTCAAGACTTGACCCCTTACACATGTCATGTCTACTCTTATCTTTTTTATTCTCTATGTATAGTTTATTCTATGTGGAATTTTTCTTCACCCTTTCCTGATAGTTCTTGCAATCCCAGACTTACTAATTGCTAAATTATGGAATCTCACATAGAACTCACATCCTGTATATGACATTAACAAGATCCTCTCACTAATATTGACTTGTGTACATATCTAGTTCCATAAAGAGGCTGAAACACACTTAGGTGTAGTGATCACATTTTTGGTAGTTCCCAATATATCCTAATGTGTTGCTGTTTTTTAAATTAATGCTTATTTTAGAGAGAGAGAGAGAGAGAGAGAGCAAGAGCAAGCAAAGGAGGGGCAGAAAGAGAGAGAGAGGGAGACACAGAATCTGAAGCAAGATCCAGCCTTTGAACTGTCAGCACAGAGCCAGATGCAGAGCTTGAACTCAAGAGTTGAAAATCATGACCTGAGCTGAAGTTGGATGCTTAACTGCCTGAGTCACCCAGGGGCCCTCACTCCTCTTAATACTTTGAAGCTTCCCATAAATCAGTGTTTCTTAAAGTGCAGTGGGTCTGTAGACACCAGCTTGTTAGAGATACATATTTTGAGCTCCTCTTGAAAGGTACTCAGTTATATAATCTTTGGGGGTGGGGCTTGATAATTGAAGTTTTTAAAAGATATCACAGGTGATTCTTTAAAGTTTGAGAACTTTATATCTGTGTGTGTGTGTGTGTGTGTGTGTGTGTGTGTGTGTATTCCCTATATGTATCCTATGTCAGTGTATAGCTAATCCAAGTCCCAGGGATCTGTGATGAGCAGGATGCTCCATCTGTCCTGGATCATTCATCATTCAAGAACAAGTACCTACACTTAGACCACAAAACTGTGTGCTGGTTATACCTTGGTGGTTATAATTTTCCTTCTATGAGCCAACCTTTCAGTTAGGACAAGCCCTGGATGTCCACTTAAACTGAGTATGATTAAGATCTCTGCAATGCAGGTTTCTACCTCATGTATATTGTATTTCTATATTTATATTGAAGGGATTTCAAGGAACGCCATTTATATTCCATTTCACCCAAATCTACCACAAGTGAACCAGAAACCCCATAAAAATCCTGTAATCGGCCTATTAGGGCAGTAGGATTTCTGTCCTCCAAGTAGAAACCAGTATTCATGATCAGCATATTATGACTATTATAACTGCATTACAAAACAATGATTTATATTTTGAGTGTTTGTGAAAACCAAACGTTACAACATAAAACAGTATGATTTTGAGTATAAATAACAGTTGATGCTCCAATTCTTTTCCCTTTTGCTTTACTTAAACTTAACTCAAATTATTTAGTGTAGTGGTATGCAAAGGCTGTCACCATTTTAAGTTGCAAATTTGTAACAAATAAAGAAATATCTAGACACAAGACACAAGACTAATTTATTGTGTCATTTTAATATTCTATTGTTTTTATTCATTATAAGGTTTTCTTGGCTTTTTGAAAAAAAAATATTAAAGGCAATGTGCCCAAAATATGTGTTCTGATTCTTAAATTCATCAGTTCCTCTTATACCAATAACATATAGGATAAAAAAGCAGTTGAAACTATAAAAATAATTTATTTTCAAAATACAGGAATGCAAAATTGATTTTGTAATAAACCTCTAGGACTTACAGATGATCAGAGATGCTAGTGAGAATCACTTGCTCAAGTGTTGGCAAAGTATCAATACTTTTTATAAAATAATTCTAAAGTAATAATGCATTCTATTTAAGAAAATGACAAAGTGAGAATAACTTAAAGGCTAATTTCAGTTTGTATAAATACTTCCTGCATAAAAAATTAATTCACATAAGTAGTTCCACATAAAACCAATAAAGAAAACTATACACTTTAATATCTATGGATAATGCATTATATTTGGAAAATAACAATCTATCACCCTACTCATTCATTCAACTGTGCTTTACTAATGATAATGGTGAAAAAAGGTAGATAGTTTCAATGTACACCTCATATTACTTAGATAATATTAAATATAGCCATTTAAGAGAATTAAGAAAACAATCAGAATCCCAGAAGAGTGATCATATGTAAACATAAAAAAAGCTATTTAGTCTAATTCCCATTATAAAATTAATTAGGAAAACATGATCATTGCATTCACATTCCTTGGTAAAATATAAGATAAAACATGTAACTGGATGTCTTCATTATTTTCTTCAAATGTTTACATACATCTGGATAATCCAAGACTTGGCTTAAAAATTTTAAATGTAAGTCTGGATGATAAACATATTTATTTATTTATTTATTTATTTATTTATTTATTTATTTATTTAGGTCTGCAATTAAACAGACTTTTCTAAATTTCTTCATTGAAGTAGTAATTTGCAGTATAAAGTATACTCAATGCTAAATTTTGGCATATGTATGCATATGTGAAGCTGTTTCAAAAATCAACATAATGAATATATTTAAAGCTATTTTAAAAAGGAATATTGATATCTCCTTCAGGACACTAGAAAACTAGCTGGTCAGATATCAAATACCCTGCCAAATTATAATTAACATGGAGCTATCTATGTATTTATAGCAATATCAGTAATTGATAATCTATTGACAAGCAAAATCTGTGCTCTGAAACTATAAAAGTTTGATGAAATAAATCAAGGATGACACAGAAAATGGAAAGATATTCTATGCTAACGGACTGTAAGAATTAATATTACTAAAATGTTTAGATTACATAAAGCAATCTACAGATTCAATTCAATCTTTATCAAAATCCCAACAGCATTTTTCACAAAACTAGAATAATACTAAAATTTGTACGGAACCACAAAAGACTCCAAATAGCTAAAGCAATCTTGAGAAAGCACAAGGCTGGAGGTATCACCATTCCAGATTTCATGATGTACTACAAAACTGTAGTAATCAAAACAGTATGGCACTGGGCACAAGTAGACAGGTTAATGGAAGAGAATAGAAAACCCAGAAATAAACCCATGATTATATGGTCAATTAATCTATGACAGAGAAGGCAAGAATATACAATGGGGAAAAGATCATCTCTTGAATAGTGCTGGGAAGACTGGACAGCTGCATATAAAAGTATGAAACTGGACCACCTTTAACACCATATTCACAGTTTTAAACCTTAATTCTTCATGGCACTAAGTACTATAAAGCCAACTAACTTGTCTTCCAGACATCTGAACCTATTATCATTTGTTATCTGTCTGTCCCTATTTTATTTATTCATACACCATTAATAAATCAAATACTTACAACTTGAGAATGTAACCAAGCTCAATTTGAAACAAAATGGTGAAGTAGGCAAAATTATCTATTATATCTATTTGTATCTATTATTCCTGTCTTTCTCTGAATAGGTATCTTCTTGGCTCCATTGCCTTAATGTTACTGTAGTTAGTGCATCAACTCTTGCTAATATTCCTAATGAGGGCCTACATCTTCTAGTTGAGCAAAACAATTAATTCTTCCTTCCTATCAAATCTCTACACACTTACAATCTGTTCTAGAAAAGAGAGGACAATAATAAATCCATGTTCTAGTTACTGTTTATTTACAGCTTAAAATGGTAATGCCTCCTGTTCAGATGATTTTAAAAGCTGGAGTCTACATGTGACACTGCATAATTAGCAGCAAAGTATTAGGCACCTTAATGGATAATTAAAGATATTTTGGGTGAAGAAGAGCATCATCCTGCTGCTTTTCAAATCTCACCATAAATAAAGGAACCATGAATAAGTCATATTTGTTTCCATATAACTTAGAGTCTTTGATTCAAAACGTGACCCTGAAATAATATCAAACATCATCATTTCTATTCGCATGTGGCTGGTATTAAATACATAAAATAGTATTAATGCACCTTATATTTTATATTAAAGATATTTAACTCCTTTATAGGGTTTTGCTGGAATATAGTTTTCTCAGTGACTTCAATAAATCAAATTACTTTTCGGCAGAATCATAATGTTATTTCATTTGACCTGTGGTCAACCAAAATCTTTCATTAATTTTTACCTAGACTGTTATTAATTTTTTTTCTTAATTTTTGCCATTGCCATTTTATTTTTTATTGCAAGTGCCAAGTTTGGTCTTTATCTCTGTCCAATTATTTTTGAAGACCTATTACTTGTCCTTTCATTAATAGTGGAGATTTCACTATATAAAATTTTATCTTTTTAAAACTTTTCTTAAATATTTTATTTAATCTTCGAGAGAGAGAGAGAGAGAGAGAGCCTGAGCAGGGGGAAGGCTGAGAGAGAGGAAGACACAGAATCTGAAGCAGGCTCCAGGCTCTGAGCTGTCAGTACAGGGCCTGATGCAGCGCTCAAACCCATGCACTGTGAGGTCATGACCTGAACCAAAGTTGGCTGTTGAACCAACACCCAGGCATCCCCAAATATTATCTTTTTAATCAAGAACAGTTTTTTTTTTTTTAAGAGAGAGAAAGAGCATAAGTTAGGGAGAGGGGGTAAAGAGAGAGAGAGAGAGAGAGAGAAAGAATCTTAAGCAGTCTCAACACTCAGTGCAGAAGCCAACTGGGGGCTTAATCCACCATCCTGGGATCATGATTGGGGTAAAATCAAAAGTTGGACACTCAACCAACTGAACTACATAGGCATCATGAGAACACTACTTTTTATAAGTATAACATTATTATTATTTTTATATATACATATATATTTATAATTCAATAAAATAAAAATATTATATTGTCAATCCTTTTCCTAGCAATAAACTTGAGTAAGATTTTATTTTTTTCTATGTCTTGCTGAGGGAAAAAAAATGGGAATGAGCAGATATTACCAGGTAGAGGCACTTGCACACCATGTTATTATTCAAGAAGCATATTTTTATTATGTAATGGAGGAAATATAAAGGAAAGATTCATATAACATTTTTATAATTGAAGACAGGCTTACACCTTAAAACTACAAAATACTGGGACACCTGGGTGGCTCAGCTGGTTAAGTATACAACTTCGGCGCAGGTCATGATCTCACGATTCGTGAGTCCAAACCCTGTGTCAGGCTCTGTACTGACAGCTCAGAGTCTGGAGCCTGCTTCAGATTCTGTGTCTCCCTTTCTCTCTGCTCTTCTCTGCTCACATTCTGTTTCTGTCTCCCTCTCTTCAAAAATAAATAAACATTAAAAAAAATACAAAATACTTTAAATGCTTTTTATAACACTTTTTTTAGTAAGTGGATAATAGTAACAGAATTCAAAGATTCATCAAATAAAAACAAGAAATATACTCTTAATTTATTTCTTATAGGTTTAAATCCTTCCCATCCACAGAGACAATTTTAATATTTATCAAATTGAAATTCTATAAATAAATGTGATTAGAATATTTCCTAAATCATAACACTTAAAAAGTCACTATCACTAGACTAATCAATACATTATTGGTTTTCATTTCCTTTTGAATACTACCTTTAAATACAATGTCATTACAATACTTTTAAATACATCAAGCATTAAAATCTAGTAAGGCTACAAAATTATTTTTTTCAATAATCTTTAAATTTTTTTTAGTTTCTTGATACACTATATTTAGAGGTAATTTCCATTGTTGATATTAAATAAATCAAATTAATCAGATTAGAATGCTAGGCACTACATATATAATGCCATTTTCTATATTTCAAGACATCCAGAGTAAATTTCATTTTTCTTATTATTGACATTAATGTTAAGTTGTTCAGTTACTTGCAGATCATCTGCTACCACTGCTATTTCTTTTTTGTCCTACATGCATTCCCACAACAACAGCTATAAATTGAACAAACTGCAAATTAGTTGCTTAATAAAATTATATGGTCAATGTATAAGCATGGTAAAATTTTCTAGTGTTTTGAATTATTTTAGATTTCTATACCCCATGGTATCACACTGCTTACGCATAAGCTCCAAAGTATCATGAAAAGTATATGTGTGTTTGTTTGTCATAAAGCTATGGCATACACTGGATGATAATTAACAAAACATTTCTCTCTTTGTTTATATTATTAATACAATATGTCTTTGGTCTATATTGCGTTTTGTATTTATTCATCTTCTTTCTAGTAGATGATATCTACTAGATATCTACTAGATATCCATATCATTTGTCATCTTTCTATTATCCTATCTATCATTTTCTCTCTAAAAAAGGTAACTCTATCAATAGTAAATACTCACAACTGTTTGCTAATGTTATACGATCTTGAAGAGAATTATGATTTGTATCTTGCAATATATTCATGTCATGCATAATTCACCCAAATCTCATCTTGGAGAAAGACAATCAACCAATCAACATAATAGCCCCAATATATTTTTTGCCTAACATTCTTATGACAAATAAACACTTTGGGTACAAAATTCTGTTTAGGATTATAATATATTGAAGCAAAAATAATTTATAGGAACACTTTATTAGAAATTTAAACTCATCCTCATGTGCACCTATTTTTTTTTTTTTTTGTAAAAATATACTTCTGTTAACAACAATAAGAAAAAACTGAAAATCAGGTTCACAGTGAGACAATGTGGCTATAGTCCAAAAGAAGAAAAGGAAGGGACTAAAGAAAGAAATGGCAATATTCAACTAACAAAAATAAAATTTAGAGGGGCATCTGAGTGGCTCAGTCAGTTAACCATCCGACTGGTGCAGGTCATGATCTCATAGTTTGTTGGCTCGAGTGCTGACAGCTCAGAGCCTGGAACTTGCTACCGATTCTGTCTCCTCTCTCTGTCTTTCCCCACTCACACTCTGCCTCAATATCTTTCAAAAATAAATAAATATTAAAAAAATTAAAAAACAAAATTGGGAGAATGAAAGAAAAAATGACTAAAAATTCAATATTCATTAAACATTGGAGAAGAAAGGTAGAAGAGTAGGGCAGACAGTAGCCAAAAGCTTCCATATCTTAACAAGTAAGTATTTTTTTAAACATTAGAATTAATGTTTACAAGAAAATGTGAGAAATATTTATTAATGAGATTTTAAATAGTTTTTCCTTGGAAATTAATAAACTCTAAAATAAATATAAATATATTTGGAGATTAGTTCCATACAGTGCAAGAAAAAACAGAAAATAGCTTATCTTTGCTGCTTTTCTCATACAGGTAAAGGCTGTGGCAAGAACTTACAAGGCAGTGAAAAGACAAAACAAAACATTGAAACAGATGTTAGTCTTGGTTTTTCTAGCAAACTAAAGACTTTTAGGGAAGTCATTCAATCCACAAAACACAGGCACTAGATATGTAATACAGAGATGTTTTATCAAATGACTGCTGATTTTTCCCTGATTTTGTGATCCCTCAGAAATGTTTGGGATGGATAAAAAAATGTGCCTATTTAGAAAAACTCTGGTATGTTTAAATAGAATAAATATTCATATGTCTATTTTTAATGTAGATACAGATAACACAATTATAAGCAACAAAGAGAATACATAGAAGGTAGGATCTGTTGTATAGTCCATTTATATAATACCAATAGAACAGCTAGAAAAGAAATAACATCTAAGAGTCAGAAATGTTTCGCTTGCTTATAAGAGACTGAAGATACTAGAATCACGGGGGTGTGTGGGGGGAGATGAAATAGAAATTAACATGTGAGTTTCAACAAATAAAAATCACATGAGGTAAGAATCCTGTTCCTGAATCGTAATTATTTTGTTCATCCCAAGAATAATTTCCCAGGTTCCAATTTCCTTTGGAAAGAGAAAATATCCTTTCATGCAACACTCTCTATATGGGAGACAGAAATATAATAATTTTTTTCACAATCTTAAAAGACACTGTATCCTATTTAATGAAGGCACACATTCAAATCTTATTAGTATTCCAAATGGTTATAATTATATATTCTGAAATGCATTAGCCTGGGACTGAAAGATTTCCATCTCATTTTGGGATATAGATTCATATCAAACTTGAATGAATCAAAAGAAAAAATTCTCAAGAAAAGCGTTTCAAATACATTTCTATTTAAACCCACAAAAACTACTCTTATTCAGGTACTCCAAAGCAATAAAACTTTCTATAGCTTCTGATTAAGAATTGCTTGAAAACATTTTCAATAGATAAGTATTTTTCTTTTCTTGAGCATCAAGTGACTTTCTCAAGATGATTATAAAATTCAGCTAGACACATTCATTTGATAATTAGACATATCAAGGCATAACCTATATTAAGTCCAAGATATTTTTAGCGTTATTATTTAAAGTGAGATTCATTTCTCACATCTGATTATTAGAAATAGAATTGCAGAAATGCTATTTTATTGTTATAATGATATTTAATACCTCTGATGAAGTTTATTTACTGAATATTTTAAAATCAAAGTTCACTGCCAATAAGCGTAAAAGGCTCTTACTGTACCTGAATTATTGTGATTAATACAAGTGCCTCAGTACTCAAAGAGCATCTCCATTTCTAAATATTTATCTTCCATGTTAGAAAAAACTCTGCACAAACTAAGCTTTTTACACAACTTAGAGAGATTATTATTAAATCCATAAAGAATTTACTAGGAAAGGCAAAATTACCAATAATTTAAGGTAAAAAACACAAACAAAAATGGTATTGTTCCTCAAAATAACATTTGCAGACTCAATGAGAAGTGAGGGGTAAGCAAGGTAAATAGTATAGCTCAAGGAACATATCAGCAAGCTCTAAATTAATAATTGATAATAATACTATTATGCATTTAAATAATAAGGCTCTCTTTTGAAATAAAAATAGTACTTTGAAAAACTGCCCATCAGAATTATTTTGGGTATGACAACTTTTGAGATTATATATATTTAATGATTTAAGTTACCATGAAAACTTCAGAACAGAGTAAGAAGAGACATGGGTTATTTTTGTTAGTTTTTAAAAATCTTTACTACTTCTTTAATCATTTATCTGCTTTTTGATGGTTTGCAAACATTTGGGATTCAGCATAACTACTAATTTCAAAATATAAATGAAACAATGTAGGCATTTGTATTTTAATAAGATCTTATTGGTAATATAAAAATATTTAACTGTAAATTATTTCACATTAGTTATTTATTCATAAAATCTAAGTAACCAAATTCTCCGACGAAAAATTAAAAAATACACATTTTTAAAATTAGAACAAATAAATCAATAATTCTTAGGGATTCTTTTTCAGAGTTTTACTTTGAAACTTCCACCAAAGGAAATCATTTGAAGACACATTTCATGTATTAAAAATAATTTTCATTAGGGCAAGAATTTTGAGGAAACGTGTATGTAAAATTGCCATACTGTAAAATTATTTTGGATATTTTTATCCTATTCAAAGATTGGAATATTTTGTAAGTAAGGCTACAGATAACTTCAACATGATATAGTCATACTTCAAAGTATATATCAATTGTATATTCTAGTGTCACAGATAGTATCTGAAAGTAAATGGATTGTTTACCCGTTTCTTTTTTTAATAGCTCTTCATAATTCTTTATGAATGCAAGATGTAATTGGTATGAATCATGAAATGCTAGGTCTAGAGAATAGACTCTATTTCAAAATGGAAGCAAGAAAATTTTTCATCCCCGAAGTCTACATTGCTTTTATACTTCTGTCAAACTTCCAGAAACTATTTCTCCTCTAAGTACAAAGATAATTAAAAAAAAAAAATAAAACTTCTAAAACTAAACTTTTATGTTTTCTGATTATTATAGTATTACACATCCTTTGCAGAAAACCCAGAAAATATCAGAAAATCTGGAAAAGAAACTAACAATAACTGTAGCCTATAATGTCACTATTTTAAGATTATCAAGCTAAACAGCTCTAAATAAAAATTTAAATATTTCATATTTAAATATAGAACTAAATAACTAAATGGGAGAAGATAAGTATTGCATTTAATTTTCCTAGTTAGGAATAAATTCTCATTCTACGTACCGTCATAGAGTTGCACACAGTTTTAAAAAAAGGCACTATCAAAAGGAGACAATCTTAATTTTCAGAGATACTTACCATCAGGTAAATAAGGACATGTTTACATTAATGGTTGGTATGGGTTTAAGGTCTCATTAAAAATAATTTATATTTGAATATTCTCTCCTCAAGAACCGTAGTATAATCAGAAACAAGATGTCCATTCACAACCATATGTTAATAGTCTCCATGCTGTTGCGGATGAAGATCAGTTGCCAAATAACATATGCTGTCTTTAGCACAGTCAATATATTGCTTTTAGCACACAAATCATTGGTTTTCACTTTTTGGAAATGCAACAAGGTGTATTGCTTGTTTTTAGTGCAATAAATAACCTTTTTGTCAAGAAAGAAACCTTGGAGGAAAGTATTCAGACTGATAGCAGAGCCTTAAAAGGGGGCAATAGTTTAAAGATCCAGCAAACCCAAAGTCTCAACCAAGTTTTTCTTAATAATGTAGTTGCTCTTCAAAAGAAATGAATAAATATCAATCCCTTCATTTTCTAATCACTGTAGAAGAACTTAATTTGGACTAAAGTCTTACCGGTGTCTGACTAGCTTTCATGTATCAGGTGTCTTGGTCAGGAAAGAAAATAAAATTACTTGGTGGAGGGAGAGAGGCAGAGAGGAGGCAATACAATCAGCAGTCACCAAAAGCTATGATTACAATTTCAATTATTCATCAGTGATATCAACATAATATTCATTAGTTTGAATGAAAGTCCCCAAACAAATGAGTTATGAAGTCTCTATTAGCAAATTTCGTGAGCTTATTGGCCCAGACTATTTAAATTTTTATAATAATTCCAATATATAAAACCCAGTTCCTGTTGAAGGAGAATTTATAATCCCCTGAAGTCAAGACAGACTTTAGGGAATAAACAATATTTAATCAAATATTTTCACAGACTACAGAGAAATTCAGAGGTGAGAGAAAGCAAATAATTTGAGATGCAATGACAAACTTCTGGGATTATGGTTCAACTGAACCTAACATACCATGAGTCACTGTACTACAAATTAGTCTATTATGAATTTACAATATAGGTGTACAAATGACTCACACTGTTTCATCCCATTCTGGTCTGCCCATTCATGCAAGCTTTATGAAATAAATCTTTGATATCTGCCACTTAAAGTTTAATCATAGCAATGAGATCTTGGAAAAGTAGTACACATATGAACAAATATTTCTCAATTCTGCGTATTCCTAATTTATTTTGCATTATGATTATCGCTTGGTAGTGGGATTTAGACATCAATCACCATGTGTGGCTGAAACTAGAAATGAAGTTGTTCAGAGGATAGTATGTACCACCACATTGTGTATTAGAATTTGAGCTGGATTGGAGTTTCACTGGTAGTGTGTGTGTGTGTGTGTGTGTGTGTACATGCACGTGCCTGTGTGTGTGGGGAGTGAGGCAGGTTCCAATGTATCTCACTGTGGGGTGCTGTCCAGCGGACTAAGAAACTGAACCTTGCCTCCTCTGTATCAGGAATGGTCTTAAACTCTTAACCCAGTCTGACCTCTGACCTCTGGATGTGGACTAGAGATGAACCACAGATTCTCAGTCCGTTTGGGAGAACATACATATGCAAACATTCCCGGAGAGTCTGCATGCCAAAGTCATCTACTTTCCTCAAATAAATCCTTTCCTCAAAAGTAGAAAAGTAATCAATACCAAGCCAACAATCCAAATTTTATAATCCTTCCAGAAAAGTTCTTGATTCTATTTCTACCAACATTTGAGATAGGAATTATACCTTGTCAGGGATCTTTGCCCCATGCTGGAGAAGTTGGCAGCATCCAGCCCACCAGGAAAGATAGCTCCTGTTCTCTCCAATAGGCTTTAAATGTTGCCTACATGAAGCAAGAATCCCTGAGAAGTCATCTCAATCCAGGCAACAGCTAATTCTTCCAGGAAGGTCAGAATGACTCTAAACATCAATGATACAACTATAATTTTCTCCTCTATGTAGTAATAGTAGATGAGCTCCTCTCAAAGCAGAAATGATCCAGTTCACAGCAGATATATATTTTTTTAAATTTTTTTTTAATGTTTTATTTATTTCTAGGAGAGAGAGAGAGACAGCGTGAGCAGGGGAGCGTCAGAGACAGAGGGATTCACAGACTGAAACAGGCTCCAGGCTCTGAGCTGGAAGTCAGCACAGAGCCCGACACAGGGCTCGAACCCACGAACCGCGAGATCATGACCTAAGTGAAAGTCGGACGCTTAACCGACTAAGCCACCCAGGCGCCCCCACAGCAGATATTTTTTGAAAGTGCAGAGTTCTCTTACCCTTCAGAAAACTGCTGGGGTCAAGAATTTTGAGACTCTATCACACTGGAAATTTTACAAGGTACTAGGGTGATTATCACATCACTTTGTGGTGCAAAATGTTTTCTGGAAGATATATCACAATAAAGGTGATGGAGCTAAATTTATCATGATTGTGTATTAGATATAGAGGAGACCGGGAGGGAAAAAAGCTGTTGTATTCACAACATATTCTAGATTCTCTCCATTATATAAACCTTCCAAGATAATCAATTCATTGTTGGAAATATGACAGTAAGTAAGGATGGCAGATTTTCCAATAATTATAAAGACTGGGTTTATGCAGGCTGTGTCAGTTACCAGATTCTCTGCTACTACCCTCCCATTAAACTGGATATGCAACTAAGTCTTGATTAACAGACTTGTAGAATTTTAGAGTTAGAAAGAATATGAACAAAACAGAAAGGTTAATGTTTCTTGCTATCGCTGCGATTGTCACGTATAATGCTCTGTCAATCACAACTAACATGAAATTACTTTCCCCACCTCACATGGCAATTTCGTAACAGAATAGTAACTAGACTGCATTTCTTCTATTGGCCTTAAAATGAATCACATAGATTGCTGTCCACTCGCAAACTGACATGATTTTAATTATTTCTTAATATGTATCCTACAAACATAATTTTACCTATTATTTACAAACTTATTCAGAGATAAGTATTATTATTCACATTTTATAGACAAAGAAATTGAGACTGGCTGAGTTTAGTGGTCTTAAAATCACACAGAATTTCAACCCAGGTGTGTTGGACAGTCAAGGATATACACTTTTCCACATTACAACATACTAAATCTAGCCTAGTTGTTAGAAAATAATCCCAATTACCAATAATTCCTAATGAGCTTGCACTAGCTCTTTTGTAGGTCTTTCCCTTTTGCTTAGAAAAATTAAGCTAACTATTTGCTTGGAATAATCAATCCACTATTTCCCTATGTCTGTGAATTTATGAAAATATATTATACATAATCTTATTTAACCCCTAAAGTAATTGATTTTATTTTTGGTGACCAAATGGCCAACTTTGTTAGGTACTGAGGATAAAATTGATGGAAAAGTTATTATCACACATCCATTTTCTAACGTGGCATGTCAACAATTAATTTGTATGCACATATTTACTTTCCATTAAAATAAAAATATGGCTATTATATTCATAGATTCAGAGAATGATCTTACAGATTATCATGTTAGTATCCACATGTGTTCATTAGTTCATTCACAAATACTTAATGAACATCTACTAAATGAATGCAAGAAATGAATAGCAAGAAATAAATAGACATTCTTATGACACAGAATTACACTGTAATGGGAAAAACTTATTACAAACAAGTAAATATGTCACATTTATGTGTGTTCGTATATATACATATATTTATTCTATGTATGCACAAATGAAGATTGTATATATAATTACATGCATATAATTCCATTGAGGAAAAAGTGCCATAAGGAAACATAAAACAAGTTAATATGCAAAGGTATAGACTATTTTACATATTCCAGAACCAGAACACAAATATAATGTTGAAGAATACCAGTAAAATATTTAATCATTGGCCATTTGAAGGTAAAACTGTTCTTTCTTCTATTTACAAGGCAGTTAAATATTTTAGTTTATTAAAAATGGACCAATGACAACCTATATAATACTATTTGCAAAAACAGGTTTTCCCAAGAACACAAAATAAGTTTTATATTTGTGAATTTAATGTTGGAGAACCTGAGTAAAGATTCTAAACCTATCTGAAAAGCAATTATACCTAGGAGCTACAATATGTCTGCTGTACCATTTTATTTCATCAGCTTACATGAGAAAACAGTTTTATGAAGATACTAAGCATTACTCTGCAATTAAGATTGGTTTGTGAAACCAGGTTTAATCTATTTTACTGGCCTTATTTTCCTGTTTGTGATAAAATCAAAGACTTTAGGTCTAGAGTATTAAATTTAAATGCTGAAACTCCAACTTAGTAATAAATAGTGAGTAGCATTGGCAAAACCAAACCGAACAGAGAACATTCAGACACATAAGCAAATAAATATCAAAACCAGAACAAAACCAAAACCAAAAGCCCTAAAAAATAAACAAACAAAAACACTGTGGAGAATTTCTCTTCTAAGAAAAAAAAAATGCAGATTGATACTTTATATTAAATAATTTAATCTTTACTTTTTATGTATTCTAATTAGTCTTAGGAAATTGGATAGGATGTTATCAAAGTTTTTTCTTCTTGGAAATACTGTATTTTGATGAACAGAAAAAAGAACAAACATTCTTGGAGAAAGTTTAAGAATATAGAAAACCTTGATGATTTGGCTTTGAGGTTTACCTGAACTTATCTTCAAGGGTATGGTGTCTAATACCTTGAAGGTACCATCTACTGAATGAAACACCATCTTCCATCAAAGGAAAAGAACATGTAAAAAATATCAAAGCAGAAGAGCTCTTTGTTTTGATCAACATAAGTGATATTAGATAATCCTTTTTATATTCTACTCAAATTCAGAAAAAAAGAAACCTCCACTCATACAAATGCCAAGAGAGCTGAGACTAGTCCAAAATTTGGGACTTGGTCAATCTCACATTCAAATTCAAACAGACACAATCCTGTTAGTTTATGAGAGCGGACATTCCCCCTGCTCGAGGTGATAAGGCTCAGGCATTGTATACACTTAGCCAGGGGCAGAGGAATAAACACAGACAACTTGACAGTTCATCAGTTGGAAAGCCATCTACTCTTTTTGATACATGGAGATACTGGGAGTGGAACATTAATTTTAGACACATCTAAGTAAATCTTTCTTGTAACTATTTACATGGTAATGTTTTTACTTGATATTATCTCTGAATACATTATATAAGTGTTGATGCCTATATGGAAGAACTGCCCCATTTATAAATGGAGCTAGCAATCCACAAACTTATTTACAGTACTTTTAAAATTACTTGAGAAGTAGATTTGGACTGTTATAAAGTCAGCAATTAGTTAAAATTGTAGTTTGGTAGAAAAACATTTGTGTTACAACGACAGATAAAAAATTAAAACAATAATACAAACACTTTTGACAACAATAAAAAGGTGCTGTAAACATTATGGCCCTTTTTACATAAAATCTATATAATGCCAGTGCACTGAGGTGTTTCAATCCAATTTGGGACTTGCAGGAAGGAAATATAAATAGTTACAGGAGTGGTCTAATATTATTTAACATTAAAATAGACATAATTTGAAGTATGTGATTCGCTGTCAACCGAATGGCATAGATGACACATTATATAGACTTTGAATTCAGAGCAGGGTGAAGTTGATCTTGTAACTATATTGACCTTGGAAGGGTAAATGAAGCCCATTTCTGCCACCCTCACAACCATGACTTTTTGAGCCTTTGGGACCCATCCAACCCTCTGAATCAAGAATTTAGATGTCCCCGGGGCGCCTGGGTGGCTTAGTCGGTTAAGCGTCCGACTAGGTCATGATCTCGCGGTTCGTGGGTTCGAGCCCCGCGTCGGGCTCTGTGCTGACTGCCAGCTCAGAGCCTGGAGCCTGTTTCAGTCTGTGACTCCCTCTCTCTCTGACCCTCCCCTGTTCACGCTGTCTCTCTCTCTCCTAGAAATAAATAAAAAACTTAAAAAAAAAAAAAAAGAATTTAGATGTCCCCTCAAACACAACTTCCTGGCTCTTAAGGTCTTTCATTTAATGCAAATCAATATACAGCTTCTTTGGACTTACTGAGGGCTCTATTATCTCAAGCTATACTTTTCTGCCTGTTGTTGAGACTTCTGTATGTGTCTATGTTGGATTTCATGGTTTGCCTCTTCACTCATCACTCTGTCAATATCCTTACCCTCCCTGGCTCATTTTATTGCTACCAAAAAACAACAAACCGAACAAAAACAGTCTGATGAAATCTCAATCTTACATTACTTTGAATACATTCTGTTAACCGAATACTGTTGGGCAAAAATATATAACTGTGCAGGTTAGTGCTGCAATGAAACTTGAAACCCCCAAGAGCCAACAGAGCTTTTCTGCTACATTGCTGACTCCCCTGTACCTCTTGAAACAAACTCTTCTCAATTGCTGTTGCGATGGAAGTAATTCTTGCTTGCATTCACACCATTCTTTCCTTATTCTCTCCCACCATCACTCTGGAAAACAATGTCCTCCATGTCTAAAATTAAGCTCTCCATCTAAATGATCTAATCCTCTCTCTTTCTCCCAGATCTCTATCAAAGATCACCTTTCTTTCTTTTCCTTTATGTTCTTTCTCTTCCAATCTACTGGCTTAATCTGAGCATCTAAATATACACAAATCTACATTCTGAAAGTTTGCCCCCTAAATGTTATGCAGCCACTTAATGGCCACTGTTATAGCCAAATGGGTAAGCTAATACGATACTTACATTTACTTCCTTACTCATCACCTTCCTATTTATTTTCTGACCTGTTTTTTCAACATATGGCATTACAACTCCACTGACATTTCCTTTGTAAGTGACAATTAACTGCAATCTTTTCTGAGGTACAAGGCAAGTTCTGGATGTGTCACATCACTAACTCATGTAAGTTGCACCTACTTACGAGTTTAGTGACATGCCTGAGGTCATTTGGTTTTAAGTAATATAAACATTTGAATAGCCTGACATTAGCAACCTCATTTCTTTTTTTTTTTTTATGTTTTTATTTATTTTTAGGAGAGAGAGAGACAGCGTGAGCAGGGGAGGGTCAGGGAGAGAGGGAGTCACAGACTGAAGCAGGCTCCAGGCTCCGAACTGGCAGTCAGCACAGAGCCCGACGCGGGGCTCGAACCCACGAACCGCGAGATCATGACCCAAGCGAAAGTCGGACGCTTAACCGACTAAGCCACCCAGGCGCCCCTAGCAACCTCATTTCTAACCCATTTGCTCTACTGCCTCTTCTCAGTTACTAATGAACCTTGAGTTCTTAAATTCAATGAACTCTCTTTAGCCTTTATGCTACTGCTTTTCTGCTACATTGCTGACCCCTCCTATTTCTTTAAACAAACTCTTTCTTCTTAGCTGCTATAATGATAGGAATACTATAATTATCATCCTTGCACATGCATACATAGCTAATTATTAAATTGGGATAAGTGTTTATGTAAAACAGGGAAGTATTAGAGTTATACGTCTTTAGGAAACTTAATCATAACACTACATGAGAGAGTTTACACAAAAGATATTGGAAGAAAGAAGAAACCTGGTGCAAAATGATTACACCTAAACTAGCTGATAATATTGAGAGTAGAGTGGAAGGAAAACACCTAAGGGTTTTGTATGGAATTAAATAATAACTGCATGAAGAGCCACAAAATATACAAAATGGTAGAATGTACAAAATGGTAGACTTGAATGTTAATGTAGTAGTAAATATTTTTCATAGAAATACATGAAATGCTCTGAATTTTAGGAATGAAAGTCAAATTAGTGTCATATAATTCATTATATACTTTTAATAGAATTATATATAAAATGAAAGGATGCAGAAAAATTGAAAGTAAAAGGATAGTAAAAATAAATGCCATCCCAATAGTAATGGAAAGAAAGTTGGTTTAGCTCTATTAATAGCAGGCAAGATACTTTTTAGGGAAAAAACATTATTGGAAGTACAAGTCTTTATAATAAGTTTTTAAAACTTTTATCTATTTATTAATGCTTATTGTTGAAAGAGAGAGACAGAAGGGGGTGAGAGGGAATTAGTGGGGGAGGGGAAGAGAGAGAAGACAAGATCTGAAGCAGGCTCCAAGCTCTGAGCTGTCAACACAGAGCCTGATTCAAGCTCAAATTCACAAACCTTGAGATCATGACCTGAACCAAAGTCAGATGCTTTACTGACTGAGCCACTCACGATCCCCTAAAATGATTTTTAAAGTGCTAATTACCATGAAAACTATTCAAAAATGAAAATAACTTCAGATCCTGAAATGCTTCATATGTTTAAAAAGATTAGCAAATTTTTGGTGATATGTAGAAAAAAATGAAAGAACATAAAAATAAAAAGTTTTGAGTTGACAAAGATCAGGAAATTTGACTTTTATTTACTTTTTATTTATCATGGAAAGTAGAATCAGTCATTTAAAAAAAGTCCCACAAAGAAAATTCTAGGCCCAATTGGCTTCATTAGGGTGACCTATCAAACCCTCAAAGAAGAAATTCTTCCAATACTACATAATTCATAGAGAGTATAAAAAGGGGAAACCCTCGCCACCACATTTTATGAGAGCAATGTAACCTTAGTATAAAAACCCATGTAATATAAGACATCAACAAGAGAAAGGGTAAAAATCATATGATCCTTTCAATAGATGCAGAGAAGGCATTTGACAAAGTACAACTTTCATTTCATGATTAAAAAAAAAAAAAAACAACCTCCCAATAAAGCAGGTTTATAGGAAATATACCTAAACATAATAAAGGCCATATATGAAAACCCACAGCTAACATAATCCTCAGCAGGGAAAACCTGAGAGCTTTTCCTCTATGGTCTGGAATAAGACAGGGATATCCACTCTCACAACTGTTATTTATTAGTACTGGAAGTCCTAGCCACAGCAATAAGACAACAAAAAGAAATAAAAGACATCCAAATCACCAAGGAAGAAGTAAACTTTCACTATTTGCACAAGACCTGATACTCTATATAGAAAACCCAAAAGATTGTACCAAAAAACTGCTAGAACTGATACAAGAATTCAGTAAAGTGTCAGTATTGATTTTGGCTAAGGTCATGATGTCAAAGTTCATGAGATCAAGCCCTTCATTGTGATTCTCTCTTTCCTCTCTCTCTGCCCTTCCCCCTGCTTGCACCCCCCCCCATAGTAAGTAAACTTTTAAAAATTGTCCATACTCCCCCAAACAATTTATACATGTAATTCTATCCCTATGAAGATACCAACAGCATGTTTCACAGACTTGGAACAGACAATTATAAAATTTGCATAGAATCACAAAAGATCCCTAATAGTCAAAGAAACCTTGAAAAGCAAAGCAAAGCTGGATGAATCACAATTTCAGATTTTGAGTTAAATTAAAAAGCTGTAGTGATGAAAGCAGGATGGTATTAGCACTAAATAGACACATAGGTCAATGAAACAGAATAGAAAACTTAGAAATGAACCCACAACTATATGGTGAATTAATCTTTGACAAAGCGGGAAAGAATATCCAATGGGAAAAAGGCAGTCTCTTCAACAAATGGTATTGGGAAAGCTATACTGCAACATGCAAAAAAATGAAGATCACTTTCTTACACTATACACAAAACTAAATTCAAAATGGATTAAAGACCTAAAATGAAACTTGAAACTATAAACATCTTAGAGGAAAAACATGCTGTAATCTATTTGATACTCACTGGAGCAGCTGCTTTCTAGATATTTCTTCTCAGGTAAGGGAAATGAAAGCAAAAATAAACTATTGGGACATTATCAAAACAAAATTCTACACAGTGAAGGAAACAATTAAGAAAACTAAAAGGCAACCTATGAAATGGAGGGAGATATTTACAAATGAAAAATCTGATAAAGAGTTAGTATCCAAAATATTTAAAGAACTTCTAAAACTCAACACCCCCAAAAAATAATAATCCAATTAAAACATGGGCAGAAGACATGAGTAGAAGTTTTCCCAAAGAAGACATACAAACGGCTAACAGACACTTTAAAAGATGCTCAACATCATTCATCATCAGAGAAACATAAATCAAAAGTACAATGAGGTATCAGCTCACAGCTGTCAGAATGGCTAAAATCAACAACACAAGAAACAACAGGTGATGGAGAAGATATGGAGAAAAAGGAACCTTCTTGCATTGTTGGTGGGAATGCAAACTGGTATAGTGACTCTGGAAAACAGTATGGAAATTCCTCAAGAAGTTAAAAATAGAACTACCTTATGATACAGCAATCACACTAATAGGTATTTGTCCAAAGGATACAAAAATATTAATTCAAAGGGGCACATGCACTTCAATGATTACACCAGCATTATCTACAATAGTCCAATTACTGAAAAGGCCCAAATGTCCATCGACTGATGAATGGATTAAGAAGAGGTGATATATATATACACACTGGAATATTACTCAGTCATCAGAAAGAATGAAATCTTGCCATTTTTAGTGACGTGAATGGAGCTAGAGTGTATAATGCTAAGTGAAATAAGTCAGTCAGAGAAAGACAAATATCATATGATTTCACTCATATGTGGGTTTTAAGAAAAAAAAAAACAGATGAACATATGGGAAGGAAAATAAAAGAGAGAGGGAGACAAACCATAAGAGATACTTAAATACAGAGAACAAACTGATGGTTGCTGGAGGGGAGGTGGGTGGGGACATGGGTTAGATGGGTGATGGGTACTAAGAAAGACACTTGTTCTGATGAGCATTGGATGCTATGTGTAAGTGATGACTCGCTATAGTCTCCTGAAACCAAAATTACACTAAATGTTAACTAACTAGAATTTAAATAAAAACTTGAAACAAAAAATTTAAAAAAAGAATTAATATACTGCAAATCAATGATAAATTAATCACACTATTGTTGAATACAAGGGGTCATGAAAGAAATAAATTCCAAATTTATTTAAGGTGTTCCTTTATAAGAGTTCCTTTATAAGAAATAAATTATTCCAAATTTATTTAAGGTGTTCTTTTATAAGAGTTGGTAGTCAGGAGAGAAGGCTTTGGGAACTGAGGGCTGACTTCCAGCTGCTATTGCAAAAGTAAACGTCCCTTGTTGGGAGGGTGGATATTGGCAGAGAATAATGGCACTGGTGTTGATGGGTAAGAGGATTTATTTATTTTTATTTATTTTATTTATATTTTTGTGCTAGGTGTTGGGAAAAGAGTTATCTTTACCATAGCAGGTGCTACTTGCCCCAGGGTCCTCAGGGAACTATTCTCTCTTCAAATTATTTAAATTCCAGTTAGTTTTCAGTGTAATATTAGTTTCAGGTGGAGAATATGGTGATTTGTCACTTACGTACAAAACCCAGTGCTCATCACAACAAATGCCCTCCTTAACTTCCATTACTTATTTAATCCACCCCTCATCTAACTCAAATCCAGTAACCCTTAGTTTGTTCTCTAGAGTTAAGACACTGTGAAAAAAAATGTAATTTAAATAAAAACTTAAACATATATATATGTATAAAAACAAACAAACATATATATATATATATATATATATGTATATATCCTAGAATCAATTATAAAAACAAAAGACAACCCAGAAGAACAGGTACAAAGGACTTGAATGGGCAATTAACTCAAAAAGGAATCTGAAGTGTCAAAAAGTATAAGAAAATATGCAGAAGCTTTATATAATCACTGAAACAAAACTTGAAACCATGAAGATATATCATTATATACCCAATAACTTAATAAAATTTTGTGAAGTCTAATGAAACCAAAATTTGGTGGGAACATAGGGCAATGAAAACTTATTGCATTGCTGGTGGTATGAAAATTAGCAAATCTCTATGAAAATGGGTTTGAGGTTATACAGTAAAATTCAAGATATGCTTGAAGTATATATACATATATGTATATGTATATGTATATATATTTAAGTCGGCTCTAAGCCAGGCATGAAGCTCAGTACAGAGCTTGAACTCAGGACCTGAAGATCAAGACCTGAGCTGAGATGAAGAGTTGGATGCTCAACCAACTGAGCCATACAGGTGTCCCAATATGCTTCCTTATATTAAGCAATTCTACTCCAAACGTACAGAAATATACACACAAGTTCTAGAATATATATTCAAGATATATTTCCAAGAATATTTATAACTGCTTTTCTTATAAGAGTCTAAAAATGGATAGAGACCACAGTGGCCTGGGACACATTCACGTGGTAGAAAACAACAGCAATATAGAAATAAACTACAACTGCATGTAATGACAAGAATGGAGAACACAAACAGAATGTTGAACATAAGAAGCAAGAAAATAATATATGCAATATTGAGACCATTCATACACTGAAATAGTGGCAAAATTCAATTATGTTATTTAAGGATGCACACAGGGATAAAACTTATATTTAAAATATAACAAAATGAGTATCAGAAAAGTCAGACTAATGGTTATACTAGTGAGAAGAGGAGCCAGGGATATATCAGGGAGAAGTACATGGGGGTGTTTAAGATGCTTGATATGCCATCGTTCTTGATGTCAGTAGTGGTTGTTTCCTTTAAAATAATTCAATAAACTATCTTTGTGTTTTATGTAGTTTTTATATCTCCTATGTTTCACTATAAGACAATAATTAAAAACATATTTATTAAGGCACTTTCTACTCCTCTCTAGCATAAGTTTTCTAGGAAGTTTTACTGAGGATTAGAATAACTCCTAACTGTTTTGTCTGTTTCTCTGCAGCCCACATCTCAGCACTGGAGAGAACACCTACTGAAGAAGCTCTTATTCTCAATGCAGCTACCTTTATACAGTTAGAAATTTATAGTTGTGAGCTCTGGAAGTGCACTCAATTATCTTAGTTTTTTTCTACCAAAAATATATAAAAAATGGCAAATCCAAACTATAGAAAAGTAATTTCAAGAGGGGCTTTTATATTTCTCCTTCAGAAAGCTATTGTATCAGTAGTTTGTAAAATATCCTTTATTAGCACTCACCTTCTTACATGTGGCCTGGAGTATAGAACAAGAGCTCATTTCCTACAAACCATTTTGTACTTATTACATGACAAGCATAGAATTTGAATTACTGTAATGTCAGTTTTTAGAGTAGACTTTCCCTCTTACTGTATGAAATTTATCAAAGCTCTTATTCTGATTTTGTGCATGTTACAAGTTAAAAACCAAGTAGTTATGCATTCTTTAAATATTAAATTCCCTACTTTATGAAAATTATTATAATGAATGGAAGATGATGCTAGTTCCCTAGGAAACCATTAGATTACTTTTTTCCTTTAATTATTCTAAGGCATAAATGAAATGCATTGCTTAATACTTCTGATAAGTAATTAAAGGCATTTAAATACCATATTCTCCCCTTCCCCTTTTGTTTCAAACTACAGTATGGACTTTAACGCCTACTGTGACTGTACTGCATGGAGTAAAATCAAACAAAATTATAGTTGCTTTAGGAAAAAATGCATGTATCAATGTGTCTGGTCTTACTTTGCGAACACCTCGGCCAAGCTCTTCTCCATAGTTGGTTCCAAGAATTTCAAAGTGGACATTGGGATTTCCTCCATTCTCTCCAAATTCTAGCTCTCCAGTCAACCCACTAACTCCACCCTAAAGGAGAGAACAGACACTGCTATAAGATTTCAGAAGAAGTAAAATAATAATAAAAATAATAAGGAGGAGGAGGAAGAGGGGGAGGATGAGGGGTGGAAAAGAAGAAGGAGAAAACGTAGTTGTGGGAACACAATTTCTATCTATAAAATAAGTATATCAAGCATGCAATTATTAACAGGCTATTTTTTAAATAGGTGCATATAATAAATAGGAGAGCAACTGAAAGTTAATCTTAATCCAATCTTACCCGCTTTAACAAGGGAATTTAGACCTAACGAGTCAAATGACTACTCAAAATAACACCATGTTAGAGCTGAGACTAACTTCCGGCATAGGATTTTGGCCACCATATCTTGTGAAATGCACAGATCCATTAGTCAGAAAACAAGATGCTTCTGGAAAGCATAAAATCAACTCTGGAGACAAGTTTTGACAATATTCTTTCTCTAGCACAATTCTATTCTAATTAGATCTAAAATTATATCTGGAAACCTTAAAAGCCATGGTTTCTGATTGGAGATATTTTTTCTTCTTTAAATATCTTTTCCAAATTAAAAAAAATAAAAAGCTAAATTAGGCTTGAAATCTGTTTTTGCTCTTAAATAGTAATGCTGGCTGTTGAGATTCATTGGGAATTTCCAAACTTCATCTTTCATTCAGTGTGACAGATGTGCATTTCCCCAACAGATGGCAATGTAGGTCATACTTCCCTCATTCTTGTTTACCACTCTTTTCTCAGTTTAGTTTATACGCCTTCACATTATTTAGAATTTTACAAATGAAAATCATATTCCAAACCACTCCTTTAATAAGGCATTTTTAACTTAGAATTTAGCCTGATAATCACATTTATTTGGAAAAATTATCTGTTTGAAAATTGCTTCAATTAACACCTCTCTGATGTTGATACTTAACTATATCTCATTTGCCATACCCTCTAACTCAACTTCCAGTCTTTTTTGGCAGGTTTTCTGTTATGTGCTATATCTTCTACTTCATATGTCTTGTAGGCCATAATATGACACTACATTCAAAACAGATATTCAATAAAACCATTGCTTACTCGTTAATTTCAGTAGCTACTTCATTTTTGCAATAGCGATAATCAACAAAACTGATTCTCCACTACTATTCTTTAAATTAAAAAAATATTTTATTTTTCAGAGAGAGAGACAGAATGCAAGCAGGGAGAGGCAGAGAGAGAAGAAGACACAGAATCTGAACAGGCTCCAGGCTCTGAGCTCTCAGCATAGATAGAGCCCGACACAGGGCTTGAAACCACTAACCACAAGACCATGACCTGAGCCGAAGTTGGACGCTTAACTGACTGAGCCACCCAGGCACCCCTCTGCTACTATTTTTTAATGTCATCTTCCCTTTTATTATCTAGTTTTTTTAATAAACGTAGGTTGAATTTGACATGTCTTTGTTCTTCTCCTATATGATTAGCAATTACCAACATGGATTTGAGAGTTGGCCTTCCTTAAGTTGATAAATGGTAGCAGAGTCTACTTGTTAGCAAACCTGGCTAAGACCTTTTTCTCTATGCTCCAGTTTCTACATCTGTTAAATAGCAAAATAATAGTGCCTATCCCAGAAGATAATTATGGATCTTATAAAACCATACCCATAAAGAATATAGAAGAGTGCTTGAGTGGTGAGAACTTAATTACTATCATCATCATCATCATCATCATCATGATTATCTAGATGATTACTTCATTCTTTAATTTCAAACAGTTTCTAGTTCTTTCAGAAACTGTAGGCATACTCCTGATGTTTTTCTGCTACTTTGCAACCGTAAGGTTTCAAAATTTCATTATATGCTTGAATCTTTACATGTATTGGGGAATGTTTTTGTTTTGTTTTGTTTTGTTTTGTTTTTGCAAATTTTGACTCAGTCACATTTCACTGATAAGTATTTGGGGGGAAAAAGTGTTAAAGCACCTGGTCTAAGATCTCATTCACTTCTTCTATTGTTATTTGTGTTGTAGGGGGAGAGGGTGAAGGCCAGGGAGAGGAAAAAAAGAAAGGAGGTTGTCTTTGTCTACTAGACCTCCAGTTAGAGACTAATAATATTTAATAGGAAAAAGAGTCCTTATCTATAAAAGCCCTTAGCAGGGTGTCCTGTGTAGTAAATAAACTCAGGATCTGTAGAATAACTGCTTATGGCTTCCAGGAAAATGTCCTAAAACTTTACACTTTCTAGAGTAAAAAATGGATATATTTTATAATGTAAACTACGTGGGGAAATCAATAAAACTTTCCTTACAGACACAATGTGTGTGTCCAATGTGAGAAGAAAGGATTTGGAGAGAGGTGTAGAGTGCCTCACAATCTCTCTCCTCTGTGTCTCTTGACTGGCTGTATCTTTGATATGGGTAAATTAGTCTATTATTGCAAACCAGGTTAATCTAATGTGTTTACTCAGTACTAACATTTCAAATAATTCAATTATTACTTAAGAATTTAAACATTGGGGTAAGTATAGTGGATCTTATTATCAGTAATGTCTCTAAATGGCAAATACTGTAGGAGTTTGACAGACCGATATAACTTATATTTTTATACATAAGTTCAAACTGTTGGTATTCAAAAATCTTATTAGAGATTTTCTTGCCTTCTTTTACATATCTATCCCAATAATATCTCCTAATTAGATCACAGTTTAAATTTTTGTCTTAGTACTTATTTCTAGGGAAAAAATTAAAAAAAAAACATAATTCAATATGATTACTACATTGCAAAAATGCTATATACTCCTGACGTTTTTAGACTTTTGAGCACTAAACTGTCCAGCACTATATAACTATTACTCCCAATCAATACTCACGTGGTCACTCTAGGCCAGTGTTTTTATCCCTAGATTGTATCTGGTACTGAGCAACTTAGTCTTACATCGTATACGAGCTCCAAAAAAAAAAAAAAAAAAAAAAAAAAGACAAAAAAATCCCCACCCACAAATCAAGGGACCTGCATTTAGTTAACTGTGGCCTCCACTTACCTTGTTCACCTTTTTGACTCTGTAATTTATCTTCTTTATGTTCCATTCTTAATGAGATGTTAGCATGTGTAGTCAATAAAACCTTTCCTCATGAAGACTTAAGGGATGCTTGAGAGGTTGGTATTTCAAGCAAATAAACCCTTTAACTGAAGCCTCTTGTTATCTGGCCCAAACTTAACCTCTCTGATTTTTGATTGCTAAGTCTATTTCCATGCTTTTGAGCTTTGTATTTTTATTTTTTTCGTCTATCCTCAGATCAACTTTGAAAACCGAGCCTTGATAAAAATATGTGCTAGCCAGGTGGTAATGAGCAGTCATTATCTTGGTACATGCACAGTTGCATTTTTTATCTCTTGGTGATGCAGCAGATTCTAAACAGAACAAGCTAATGGGACATTGATAGTATGAATAACACATACAAGTAATTTCTAAATGTCCTTTAACTTGACAGTAAAAATTGCTGCCAGGGTAAATCTTTTTTAAAATACCAAGTGAAATTGGTCTGGATTTTATCCCACCCAATTTTTAGAAATATCAGTGGGTATCAAAAATAGAAAGGCGAGAGGAAGAAAAAGAAAACGAGGAGAATCAAAGGTTGGGAATAATTTACCACTGGTTAATCAGCAGCTCAAAAGGCAACAGTTTGTTCTTCCCCTATAGATAGGGTAAGTTGGGGGGGAAAAAGAAGAAAAATATTTAGTAAGAATTTATTTCTCTCTATTATGAAGCTGAAAGACTTTCCCCTATGCTTCAACAGCACAGTAACTTAGACATAGCTTTGGAGGATCATCTGGAACATGAAATATTTATGATACTCAGCTAAGTTCCTCATACATATTTCTAGGTTCCTTGCAACCTGCAGACATGCTTGGTAAACAAGAACACCCTGTAAATAAACTTGAGTCCAGAAAGGTAGAGAACACACTGGAAGATGCCAGATACAGTAGTGTGCCCTGGTGCCCTCATGTTTCATAAGTTAATTTCAGAGAGAAAAATCCCTGATGAAAGTAAAGTATGACATATTTCTACCCAGAAAAGAAATATAATGGTAGATAAATACTATAATATAAGATGAAGAAAACCATGAAAAATTAAAATGAAACAAACCTTTGTTGGTGTGAAGTGGTTAGGAAAATTTGAAGTTGCCATATAACATTTCTATGTGTATATATACATACATATATATATATATATGCATACATGTGTCCATATGTGTATTTGCAAACATACACATTCAAATATTCATTCATAATAGATACTTGCATCAAACTGAGAGTAAACAGGATATTACTAGTAATTTGATCATGCTGTCTATATCTTAGAGGAAAAGAAAATGAGGTCCAGACAGCAAGTTATTTGAGGAGCCTAAACTGAATCCTACATTCTGCGATTCATACTTTTTCCTCTAGACTATGTAAACTGTGTGTCCAACATAACATATGTATATCTAGTGGACTGCTCAAAAAATCCACTATGATATTGTATACTTTGTGATTCAAATGCCCTGAAGCCAGAGAATATATTGACAAGTCCACAAGAATCCCTATTCTAAGGGGACATACTGCATTTTAAAAAGCTCTGGTAGCAAAAAAAAAAAAAAAAAAAAGTTATTTGCACACATTTTGTAAAAAAGGCTATATTATATCTCAAGTCAATACTGTTACTTGCTACTGGTAAGTCAGACTATGTTCTCCTAAATTATCTCTCTCTTCTCCAGGTTTGTAAATTCTGTATGGTAAAGAGTGCTTTACACAAAAAGCAAAGCAATATGTTTCCATTCCTCTAAGTTTACAAGTTAAATAATAATAACAACAATATCTCCAACTTATTAGAGTTATTTTTCTCCAAGCCAGATGCCTAGAATCTTCTTTCCTCTCCTACACATTTATGTTAAGAAACCAAATCTTATTTCAATCACCTAAATATCTCTCAAAGACATCTCTTTCTGTCCATCCCCATGCCCAAAACCATTGCTCTTCATTTCCTTTGAATTGGAGCACCAGCCCCTTAATTGGAGTTTTCTCATCCAGTCTGTCTTGGTCCAATGGCAGCTGCATCATGGATTCTCCACTTGGAAGCCACTGAGTAATTTAGTTTTGTCACTCCCTGCTCCCATGGAAAATACCTCAGTAACTTGATCTTACCCCTTGAACAGAGCTCAGGAAATTTAACATGGTTTGCAAAACCCTTCATGTCTTTCCCCTGTGTACCATATTTTAGCTAATAAGGAACGATGTCCCAATTCCACATCTATTCTAGCCACCCCGCTCTTATTTCAGATGCTTACATGTGTCAAGCACTCTTTCCTCCAAACCTGAGATTATTCTTTTGCCCTTGCATGGAACATTCTTCTCCATTCCTGGAATACTCTTCCCTTTCTTTTCTTTGCTAATAACTACTCATCTCAAACATTTCCAGTTATCTGTCATGCTTATACCTAAGTAGGTCCTCCAGTCACATATTTCCAGAACAGTTGGTGTTTCCCCTTTTGTAGAACTGATCACACTTGTACTATTTTTGATACTTCATTTTCCTTTCTTATTCTGTGATCTCACGGTACAGCATATGGTAGTACTCAGTAAATATTTGTTGAATGAATACATTACCATATAAGAATTAGAGTAAATTCAATACTTTTGCCATTTCAAAGAACACTTCCTTAGTTTTTTAATGTTGATTTATTTAAGACAGACTATAGAGGGGGAGAAAGAGAGATAGAGAGAGAGAGAGAGAGAGAGAGAGACAAAGAGAGAGAAAAAGAGAGAGAAGAGAGAGAGAATCTCAAGCAGGCTCCGTGCTGTCAGTGCAGAGTCCCATACAGGGCACAATCTCACCTACAGTAAGTCATGACCAGAGATGAAATCAAGAGTTGACTGCTTAACCGACTGAGCCACCCAGCTGCTCCAAGAATACTTCTTTAGATATCAACATACATCAAAATCTCTTTTAGGAACACTTTTAGTGAGGAGCCTGCTTGGGATTCTCGCTCCCTCTCACTCTGACCCTCCCTTGCTACACGTGTGCATTCTCTCTCTCTCAAACTCAATAAATAAACTTAAAAAAAAATCTCTTTTAGATAGAATTGGTACCAATACAAGAAAATGTATTTGTATTAAATGATTTTAGATATTGACATAAGCGTTGATATACTCTATTTCCCCACATTTTGTATTGGAAAAAGTCACCATAATGGATTTAGCAGAAATTGATCAATTAAGCCAATGCAGAAGTATCTGATTTAAGGATCTATCAAATCTTGATTGTCTTATTCATGTAGAATACATAGAAAATGTCAGTGCTTTTATGTGTAATCACATATTTTTCTTGTAGTATTTTTCTTAGTTTTTTTAAATTAAACAATTTTGAATTTTTGAATTTTTAAAAAACTATATAAGCATATTCTTTCTAAAACTCAGGTCTCATTTTGTTATATCCATGCTCAAAAGTTCTTTAGGGTGTTTTACTTACCTACAAAATGAATTCCTTTCCTCAGTATCTTTCCAATCTAGACTAGTCTCTTCATGTGTTTTATCCACTGGCAAATTAGTCAAATGTTGTCATTGTCCACATAATTTATTCAAATAGCTATGTCAGCTAGAGTGTTCCCACCACCTGAAATGCCCTCTTCTTCATAGCTTTACATATCTTAAATCTGTTAATATTCTAGTTCCCATTAATATGCTATCAGTTTCATGCAAACTCTCTAATCTGTTTTCTGTGTTTTGAGTCGGGTTCCCAGGGAAATAGTTCTGAAATGATTTGCTTATCTGCAGGAGGTTACCAGAGGCACTCCTAGGAAAAGCAGTTGCAAGAGAGTATGAGAAGAAGGCCTGGAAAGGGACAGGAGACACAATGATGGAAATATAGCAAATGCTCAGGTGATGCCATGGGCCAGTCTCTAGTAAGATAACTCTGGAGTTATCCCAGTGGGAGGCAAAGAACTCAGACCATTGTGCAAAGTCCGGTCACTAGATGCATGCAATTCTAGGAAGTGAGTAGAGCAGCTCCTTGCTGCCCAAAGCAGTTCCTGAACCAAGGCTCAGCTGTGAGCCTTCTCAGGAAAGAGCACCTCAGCTGAGAAATAGGGGTCTGCACCGTACACTCTAAGATTCCATGGTGTCCTATTTTTGCCATGCGTGGGGCATTTTATTGTCTCTCACTTCAGAGTACAGCTGTTTGATAATAATATTCATTACTAGGTTCTAAATTCTTTTTTGGATGATCATATAAAAGAGTTTGAATAATACATTCCACACTATAGACATTTGATAAATGTCGGTTAAGGGTGTGATAAATACATGAATGAACAGAGTGTACTCTTGGAAGCTGAATCAACATTACCAGTAAGAAAAAAATAGAAAATGATCACCATTTAATTTTAGAACAAGTCTGTAAATAAAAATACTCTGCCCAAATTGCCTGGGTGTAATATTATTCCACAGCCGAAGAAAGATGGTAGATATATATATAGACTTAACTGGTTTCTACATGTCCCAGAGAAATGGTTTTTAAACTGTGGTTCTAAGAGCCAGTTGTAGTTGGAGTCCACCTTGGGAGGTCTTCTCCCACTCTCTTCCAGAGCAGCTCAGCTTTCGTTTCACTTATTATTTAGTTTAAAAGGTTTGGAAGCTTTCTCTAGGGTATGTAACACCAACAAATCTAAATTATACAACATGAAGATTCCTTACCAAAATATATATTACAGGGGTGCCTGGGTGGCTCAGTCGGTTAAGCATCCAACTTTGGCTCAAGTCATGATCGCATGGTTCGTGGGTTCGAGCCCCACGTCAGGCTCTGTTGACAGCTAGCTCAGAGCCTGGAGCCTGTTTCACATTCTGTGTCTCCCTCTCTCTTTGACCCTCCCCTGCTCATACTGTCTCTTTCTCTCTCTCAGAAATAAGTAAAAAAAATATTAAAAATATATATTACAATTATATGTAGCTTCTCAGAATAAAGAATGCATATGTGCTCTAACAAATGTTTTGTCACAAGCACTTTTAAAAATGCAGTCTATGCTTTTGGAATCGTCCCTCTTGCACACTCATCAATACACACTCCAAATACAAGGCATTTGGAAAAAACCCACATTGACAGACACTAAGATATTGTTTATATAATATTTGTACTTGCTTTGATTTCTTGGTGTGTGTATTTTCTTTAGCCAAGCAGGTCTGAGAGTAGTGAATAAAAACTACCACCATGAACAAGAGAAATGGTCAGTGGTATGGTATACAGAACACAGGACTGGAAGCCACACAACTTGGTCCTGAAACTAATTTTCTTTTAACCAACCGTTAATAAGTCATTTAATTTTTCTGAGGCTGTTTTCTCCATCTTAAAATTAGGGAAGGAATAACTTTATTTGACCTTGCTACTCTAAAATTGTATGGGTTACTAATGAATTCTAAAAATTAAAAAAAAAATAAAACAAAATGTATCAGAAAGATACATTCCTTACCTAATTAAAAAAAAAAAATCTTTTCAGGGGTTTCTGGGTAGCTCTGAGCATCCGACTCTCGGTTTTGGCTCAGGTCATGATCTCATGGTTTTGAGAGTTCAAGCTCCACATCAGGCTCTGCAGTGGCAGCACAGAGCTTGCTTAGGATTCTCTCTCTCTCCCCACCACTATCTCTGCCCCTCCTCCACTAAAGCTGTCTCTGCCTCTCTCAAAATTAATTTTTAAAAAACCTGGAAAAAGTTAAAAAATATCTTTTCAAATAATACCTTTCATATACATAACAGCAAAACACTTGTGGCATATTTATTATACCAAGATTCTACTATCAAAATTATGCAAGTTTAGAAGTGGAAGCTAAAGCAGTTAGCCAAGAAAATTTTATTTTATTATTTTTTAAATTAGGAAAAAAAGTTTTGCATATTAGAAGAAACTGGCAGACATTAGCCTAGAACATTAATTCCTGATCTTACAGTAGCCATAAGAACTAGCTTCTAGAAGGAATTACGTCTGAGTGCTATAATAGGTAGAAAGGCTCTGGTTTAAGTCTTATCTCATATTACAAAATACCCTAGCATATGGATGCTTGCTATTAGAGAGTTTAGCAGGAAAAAACATAAAACAAAATAAAACAAACAAACAGAAAAACAATACAAATACCCAGACTGCCATCTTAAAACACTGGCATTCTGCTGTATGTATATACGTACAGATTAAAAGCCCTGGTGCTAAAAAAGTGTCATAGGAAGAAAATAATTTCTACTGTGTATGTTGCAAATTGGCACCGTATTTTTACTCAAAATGTGGGGGAGGTAATGGAAACATAGACTTTCTAAAAACTCACTTTACTAAGAAAATGGAACCCAAGTTAAAAAAAAAAATATGGAGCCAGATAATGATCTTAAGAACCTATTTCTGCTGATGGCAGCAGTGGCAGCTGATTGGCCTATATGCCAAACATTTATGGAAGCAAATGCAATGTCCAAGTGCAGACAAGCAGAACACCCAGTACTATTCACAAAATATTCAGAGCAAGCAAACAGCTTTTCTAGTCACTGTCAAGACGTCATCATCAGCCAAAGCACGAAGCACTTCGTCAAACATATCTTTGGTAATTGCTATGTCAGAAAGTCTCTGAATGTCTTTAAAAAGTTTAGAGTATTTTAGAGCTGATGCTTTTGCCTTTACATAAAATAAGTTTTTTTTTTCTTTTTTTTTTTCAGTGCTTCAGCTAACTCTTCTTTCCATTCAGAGAGGTGGAACTCATGTCTGCAGTAAGAAGAGATATGTCCATAGTGCTAGTCCAGGGGTTCTGCTAAGTAAATTCATGATTCCAGCTATCAAAAGTATACAGAAACCACTCTTCAGCTACTACTAATCTTCTGCATCTTCCTCAAGTCTACATAAGCCTGGATGAGAGCTTGGCTGGCTTCCTGGCTCAGCCAAGACAAGGTGGTGCTGTGAGCATAAGCTCTAATTGAGTACTGCCATGTTGGTGAACCTCATCTCCCATTTGCTCCTTGCTCTGGTAGTACAGAGCCACACGGTGGTGAATCAGGTGACTGTCATATGCTTCATCCTGAGGGTCCAGGATGAGAAAGATCAAATCAAGCCTTGATAATAATATATGAGGTAGCTGGATATTACCAATGTTCTTTTTTTTTTAACGAATTCCATTGAGACTTAATAGAATTTGCTGCTGCCAGGATAAAGTGCATGCGCTGAGCTGACAAATAACCCCAGCCTTTGCCTTTGCTCTGGAGACAATCAGCCATCCCATGACTTTGTGTGATGCTGATCTTGTATTTTTATTTATCTTTGCAAACTTATCAATGCAGCAGATATTATTGTCACTCAGGACAAAGGCACCAGCCTTCAGGAGCACCTGCATTATCTCAAGGTCGTTTGCTATATATCATCTATATCCATATCTATATTCATTATTTATATCTATATCTATCTTTATATCTACTGTTAGTTGGTCGCAGGAGACGGAGTTTTATAGATACTGCAGAAGTTGGAACCTACTGGTCTTTGGGTCACCACACATCAGGATGTTCTTAGCATAAAGTCTGACCCTTCCCATGTGACTAAAATCTTTCCTTTTTCCAAGGAAGAGCTGAAGCAAGATTCCCCTTTTTAAAATCTTCATGTTCCTACAAGCGTGGAGCTGAGGCTGAAGCAAGGCTCTCATAAGTGCCTTTGTTTTTGTAAAGTTCCTTAAGCAATTCCACATGCTTCTCTGAAAAAGTTTCTGTTCTATATCTTCATCTGATTCTTCATGCAAATGTTCTACATCTATCTTCTGATGATAACTGCCATCGATATGAGTTTTGTTGACAGACTACACATTACTCACTCTTGAATTGACTCAGTAAGTTACATTACAGATAGACATCTGTAATATTTACTCTGTCCCCAGGTTGAACCTTGCCAACAAGACCAATGTGAGCAAAAAGCATGATAGTGTGAGGCATCTGCCTTGCAGGCATATTTTCAGGCAGGAGACTCTTAAAGTTCTATAATCTACTTGCCTCAGAACAAAGAGTGGTTATGGGTCAGCACTCACCCACATGGGGCTCAGTGCTTAAGCCATGGTCCGTCTCCACCAAGACAGTGGTGGGGGGGGGGGGGGGGGAGAAGTGCACACATGGCATTGCAAGAAGGACTTCAGCATCTCTAGAAGCAGATGGAACATCTTAATCAACACGCCACTGATGGTGCTAGACTGGTCAATGTCTTCCAAATTCAGGTTTCTCATGTAATTAGTGTTAAACACATTGAATGGTCCTGCTTAAATCTAATGTTCTGAGGTTGAGTCAGGTAACTGTCAAAGAATATCTCATTGATAGCCATGCTAAAAGTTGAGTGAGTGGCAGATGAGCTGTCTGTATAGATTTTTGCAAATGATTTTATTTGTTCACAGTTTACACTTTAAGATGACTCCTCAGAGATGATAAACAATGTTGAGCATCTTTTCATGTGTCTGTTAGCCATTTGGATGTCTTCTTTGGGAAAAAAAATGCCTATTCATGTTTCTTGCCCATTTCTTTACTGGATTATTATTATTATTTTTTTTTTCAGGTGATAAGTTTGTTAAGTCATTTATAGACTTCGGATACTAACTCTCTATCCGACATGTCATTTGAAAATATCTTCTCCCCTTCCATCAGTTACCTCTTAGGTTTTTTTTTACCTCTTAGGTTTTTTTTTTTTTTTTAATTTTTTTAAAGTTTATTTATTTTTGTGACAGAGAGAGAGAGAGAGAGAGAGAGAGAGAACGGGGAAGGGACAGAAAGGGCAGGAGATGCAGAATCCAAAGCAGGCTCCAGGCTCTGAACTGTCAGCACAGAGCCCAATGTGGGGCCCAAACCCACCAGCCATGAGACCATGACCTGAGCCAAAGTCAGATGACCAACCAACTGAGCAACCCAGGTGCCCTGCCTTTTAGTTTTGTTGATTGTTTTCTTTGTTGTGCAGAAGCTTTTTAACTTGATGAGGTCCCAATAGTTCACTTTTGCTTTTATTTCCCTTGCCTGCAGAGATGCATCAAGTAAGAAGTTGCTGTGGCTGAGGTCATTGAGGTGGTTGCCTGTTTTCTCTTCTAGGATTTTGAATGGTTACCTGTCTCACATTTGGGTCTTTCGTCCATTTGGAATTTATTTTTGCATGTAAGAAAGTGGTCTAGTTTCATTCTTCTGCATGTTGCTATCCAGTTCTCCCAGTACCATTTGCTTTTTTACTGTATACTCTTCCCTGCTTTGTCAAAGGTTAGTTGTTCATACAACTGTGGGTCCAATTCTGGATTCTCAGTTCTATTCTGAGAATTGGTCTATGTGTCTGTTTCAGTGCCAATACCATACAGTCTTAATGAATACAGCTTTGTAGTGCAGGCTAAAGTCTGGGATTGTGATATCTCCAGCTATGGTTTTCTTTTTCAACATTACTTTGGCTATTAGGAGTCTTTTGTAGTTCCATACAGATTTTAGGAGTGTTTGTTCTAACTCTGAGAAGAATCCACATTGAGATACCACCTCATAAGGGTCAGAATCAGTAAAATTAACAATTCAGGAAACAAAATGTTGGTGAGGATGTGAAGAAAGGGGAAGCTTCTTGCATTGTTGGTGGGAATGCAAACTGGTACAGCCACTCTGTAAAAACAGTGTGGAGATTCCTCAAACAATTAAAAAAGATCCCTCAAAAAATTAAAAATAGAATTACCCTACAACACGGCAATGACACTGTTAAGAATTTATCCAAAAGATACAGGAGTGCTTATTCATAAGGGAACATGTACCCTAATATTTATAGCAGTGCTATCAACACTAGCCAAATTATGGAAAGAGCCCAAATACCCATCAACTGATGAATGGATAAAGTAAATGTGTTACACATACACACACACACACACACACACACACACACACACACACTGGAATACTACTCAGCAATAAAAAAGAATGGGGGCGCCTGGGTGGCTTAGTCGGTTAAGCGTCCGACTTTCGCTTGGGTCATGATCTCGCGGTTCGTGGGTTCGAGCCCCGCGTCGGGCTCTGTGCTGACTGCCAGCTCAGAGCCTGGAGCCTGTTTCAGTCTGTGACTCCCTCTCTCTCTGACCCTCCCCTGCTCATGCTGTCTCTCTCTCTCTCCTAGAAATAAATAAAAACATTAAAAAAAAAAAAAGAATGAAATCATGCTATTTGCAATAACATGGATGGAACTTGAGGGTTTTATACTAAGTGAAGTAAGTCAGTCAGAGAAAGACAGATATCATATGTTTTCACTCATACATGTGATTTGAGAAACTTAATAGAAGACCATGGGGGAAGGGAAAGGAAAAAAAAAAAAACAGAGAAGGAAGCAAACCATAAGAAAATCTTAAATACGGAGACCAAACTGAGGGTTGATGGGGGTAGGGGACACGGAAAATGGGTGATGGGCATTGAAGAAGGCACTTTTTGGAATGAGCATTGGGTGTTGTATGTAAGTGATGAATCACGGGACTCTATTCTAAAGCCAAGAACACACTGTATACACTGCATTTTAGCTAACTTGACAATTATATATATGCATAGATATAATTATTTACATACATATATATGTATATATACATATATATAATTATTTACATACGTATATATGTATATATAATGATTCCCCAGTTATATCAATCTCCCTATCACTGCATATACAAAGATTCCACAATATCTAAGGCAGCATTTTTCTTCTTTAGCCAGAGAATCAATAAAATGATGATGAAAATCCCCCAAATTTTCTTGGCACATTGCCATATTTATACATGTCGCTCAAATCACAGATTTTTGGCCTACAGACTGCTCACTGGCCACTGTATCCTCTGTTGTATCCTCTGTTGCTGGCTCATCCTGCAAATTCACCCACAAACACTTTCATGTACACCCCCACATCAGGTCTCTGCCTCTGGGTGTGCCACTAACACCACGGCTTGAGGTTTCTTTTACCCAAGAGCTGGAAGTGTCATATGTTAGTGATGAATCAGCATTCAAACCAGATGAAGAGTCAAAGAATGCATCAGATGAGAGCTGGAAAATACTGTGTCCTGCATGGAAGGCTTCTGCAGTCCAGGTTGGCATCAGTTGCATCTCTTCTGTAGAGGTTGAATCCTGAGCTCTACATCTCTGAGAAAGAGATGACCTGGACTCGTCACCTCGAGCAGGGAAAGGTGGCCACCTCTGAAGGACACAGGGTTCTGTGGTGTACTTTGCAGGTTATGTACTCAGACAGACCCCAAGGAAAGTTTTTTAAAAGTTTAAAAAACATATAAAATATTAGAATTAGATGATAACATTCATTTTACTTGAGGATGGTATCAATGTCCACTTGAAAAGGACAAGAGAATAAACTATGAAGAAAGAAGTGAGAATCAGGAGTCAAGTTTCAAGAGTTGATCAGCTTAATCACAAAATATATCAAACATCAACCACTACCTTGCATACCTACAATATCTAGTTTGAAAACGTAATGGAAAAAATTATATTCATGATACCATGTACATACATGGACACACACAGACATACATACTCAAAACTTTATAAAATTATAGGATAAACGTAATGAAAATATGTATGAAGGACATTGTAAATTCTTATTGAGGGGCTATAAAAGATGGTTATATGGAAAGATACCATGTCCATTTATAGTTAGACTCAATATTTTACAAAAATATCATTTTCTCAAAAATAATCTATAAAATTAATATAAATAACAATTGCTTAAAGATCACTGATAATATCCGGAAGAAACAAACATTTGAGAATTGACCTGTATTTTTTTTTAAAGAAGAGAAATGTGAAAGTACCTATCCTACCACTTTATAAAATAAATTGTAAAGCTTCAATACAATAGTATACTGGAAACCACTACCTCCCCGTGTATAAATGTTCTAGACATTTACAGTACTTATGTCAACTACATTGCTTTTTATCTCTTTTCTCTCACCCCCTTAGAAAATATATAAATTAAGGGACAGACCTTCAGTCTTTCACTTCTTTGTCTCCTTGCAATAGCACAGGGGCTTTGTAAAGTATATACTGCATGCCCTTAATAGCGACATGCAGGGGTTATTTGAATGTAATTAAAATTTTTATTACTAGAATATTCCCACTGTAATAAGGAGCCTGACCTCATTTGTGATGTTTGGCTGCTGATTTCTTTCCAAGCTTTGGTCTCCCTTCCCCTATGACTCCGCATTTGGACAGGCTGATCAACAAAGCTCATCTTGCACCTCCTTCTCTGATACCAGTTGGAAATTTAAGCCTTGAACATCTCTAGCCCAAGTAAATGGGAACTTTCCCCAGTCTCACCTCCTAGCTACTACCTGGGCCCAGCCCACTCCTGCTGCTTGGCCCAAGCCAGCCTGGAAGTTCTTGAGCCCACTCTGCTCTTCTGGGAGTTCCTGTATGAGTAGTAATCTTTCTCTCAATGTTTTTGGTTTTTTTCATGTGTGACATCTGAATGGAATGACCAGAACACTCATACCAGTCAAAGTAATATGACCCCATTTTTTTTTTTTAAAGCCAATTTGAAATGTGAAACAAAAACTAATGAAACTGAACATGTGACTTTTGCTTTCGGGTCATGAGTTTAAGCCCCACATTGGGAATAGAGTTTACTTAAAAAATAATGAAACTAAGTATTTGCAATGATATATATCATTAAACTTAGTCTCCAAATACACAGAATGAATATATTTCTCTGAAAAGCACCACTGGGCAGAAAGCTCACCAGGACAAACATATAAATATTCTCCTCAATAAAGTCATAATTATTTTATTACTCTTTTGATTATATATTTTCCAACAGCAACATTTCATATATGGTATTGTTCCATGAGAACTACCTACATATTATGCTGTCTCTCTTTCCTTCCCACTAACACTTTCACTAAATAAGTATTTCCTAAACAACCTCCCAAACTATTATTCTATCTTTGTGAGAAAGCTTCAGAAGAATGAATATATTCAGGTCTCTGCATCCTAGCCAAAGCCTGAACTAATAAATTGGCAGGATCATAATCATGTTCAACAACTTCCCTTGGATTCATACCTGCCAAATCTCTACATAGATAGGGAGATCTTGGCAACACCTTGAGTTTAGATTTGACTTATTCATTTTTTATTTGAACTATCTTACTCTGCCAGTATATTCAATGCATTTGATTCTCAAGCACTTCTGCTGATAAGCGCCTAAATCCTCATTAAAGCGATTCTTTTACAAAGAGGAAACATACCAAGAGAAAGATCCAGGCTAATCTCCATTTGTAACATCTCTTTCTTCCACTCACTTCTAATGATACATGTCTAGATTTTCCCCTGGCTTTTCTAAATGCATTCACCGTTCCCTCAACTAGCTATTTCTCTTTTTGTTTCACGAGAAGAAGGCAAACACGTGCAGAGAGAAAAAGGATGGGTAAAATAAAGAACATAAACTTCCAAATGTCTGTCTTCTTTGTGTAAAGGGTACAGGAGGCATTTGCTTGTTTTATTAATCATTTCATTTTAAATCCAAGAAGCTGTGTGAGAAAAACAGAAAATGCCAGCAAGGATGACATGACAAAGAGGCTAATATACTGCAGAATGCTCAAACCATTGAGAGAAGCTAAACAGCATAAAGTGCCTCCTGGGAACAGAGCAGGTACTCAGCCAGAGCGGGTCACAGCCAGGCTAAACACCACATTGACAGTGGGGAGGTAGAACATACCAGATATATAAAATAGTTTGTAAATACTGCAAAATATTACTGCTTATGAATTATATCTTCATTATAAGATAAATTAAAGTTCAGTGCTTCTAACTTCTTACCGTATATCATATAATTGAAAAACAGTGAAGTCTTGTGTTTATTTTTCTCAGTGGATGGTGTATTTAAAATTTTTTGAATATTTATTTATTTCTTTGAGAGAGAGAGAGAGAGAGAGAGAGAGAGAGAAAGAAAGGGGAGAGGGTTAGAGAGAGAGGGAGACACAGAATCCAAAGCATGCTCCAGGCTCCAAGCTATCAGCACAGAGCCCTACGTGGGGCTTGAACTCACAAACCAGAGATTATGACTTGAGCCGAAGTCAGAGGTTTAACTGACTGAGCCACCCAAGCACCCCTGATGGTGTATTTTAAAGATAATAAAAAAAAAAAAACAAGTATTTGTATTTGCCACAGACACCAAAATAATTTGAGTATTTCTAATCTTAATGGTATAACAAATGGAATTCGAACAATTTCAACCACTGACTTTATACTCACATAAAGTTCCCTTACAAATAGGTAAGGGCTCCTTGTTTTATCATGTATGTGAGTTTCTGACCTTGGTTTTTTTTTTTTTTTTTTTAATATTTCACTCATCTATTACACTGTTTTGTGCTTTAAACTGGCAATCTTGGTGATGAAAGATATCCTTTTGAAACATATGCCCTCAAAAATGATTTATTGTATCCCTTTCCCTGAAAATTAAGGAGAGTGAAATGTTAGTCAAAGTTACCTTTTTGATGGTCTCCAGCATGGAACGCCCTCCCTGCCAGGGCTTAGAGTTCTTTCTGATACAAGACAAACTTGCCATGCTGTGCCATTTTCGGTCTTCCAGTTTCTTATGAAAAGCATTAGCAAGCAGGAGCACCGTATCATATATGTAAAGATTTGAAATCTGAAAAGACATTAGACAGCGATCATTAGAATCATTGATGCCAACCATCAAGAATTAGGAGAAAATCATCAGCTCAGCTGCTTCCGTTCATGTCATAGATGACTGGTTTACTGGGTTATTTATTAAGCAAAAGGTTTCCTTTTTCATTTCCTGGGCAATTTTGCCGTTGACAATGAAGTCTTGTCTGATTGTATGCCTCAATTGCTTTTTCAGCTTATTTAGGTGTGAAAGAGAAGATAAAAAAAAGAAAAGTTTCGACAGAGGCAAGGCTGTTAATGTCAGACCTTAGAAAATCACTGGCCCTTATTTCTTTCTGAAGAGGTAAGGATCTAAGGGCTTCAGAATGGAAGGGCAAACTGAATAATACATTTTCTGAATATGTCAAGTTTTTGCATTCTGATTATTCAGATGGAGAAATATCAACTCGATCTTACACATAAAATAAGTGTCATAGGTGCTAAAAAAAAAAAGGAAGCGGCCATGTGTGTATATATGTGTGTGTCTATGGGGATTTGGTAATGAAATATATGAGAAAACACATGGCCATTGATAAAATTACGATTCTCAAGGACCTACACAAAATTATCTGGGTCTACACATGCATTCTAATTCATTAACATGACAGATACCATTATGAATAAATAACCATATAAATAAATATAAATAACTGTGAATATGTATTTATATTAATGCTTTCTTCTTAAGGCAATCATGTTATTATCTTCCTTCTACATAAACTGCAAAAAAAATCATGAAAATTTTTGGTATGATCTGTTGCTTTCTTACACTTGATCTTGACAGAACTAATATCTGTGCTGTCATTTACAGAAGTGTTTATTTTTCAAAGAAATTAGAACTTATTTAGAAAACATAAACATTGAGAAATATCCAAAGTCAATAGAAGATATTAGATGTTTTCTTATTATTTTTCTGAAAGCAAAATGCAACATAAAGTAAAAAAAAATGAGCAATCAATGAAGTTATGATAGTTAAATCCATCTTAAAGTATTCAAATTTCTTCAGCTTTTTAAAAGTGTCTTATTATCACAGTTTTCTTACCTGAAAACAAAAGAGACAATATGTTGATCGCCCTTTGCTTATAAGTAATAATGAAGGAATCTTATGAAATTGCCCACATCACAAAATGGCACTAAATTTCAACTACTGGTATGACAGTTTAATGCTAAAAAAGACTGTTAATAAGCATTTCCAAACAGTGCCTTGTGAGTTTTCTTTCATCACTAGGTGTTTATTAAACATCACTTGTGTTTATTAAACATCATTTTATTTGTATAATACTAATGGAAGGCAGGCCTTTCTTAAAAGAGACATTGCATACTCTCATGTACTATGTGAAATACCAATTTGTTCTTCATAGGGAAGTATAATTTTAATTTTCTTAACTTTTATTTATTTTTGAGAGACAGAGTGTGAGCAGGGGAGGGGTAGAGAGAGAGAGTGAGACACAGAATCCAAAATAGGCTCCAGGCTCTGAGCTGTCAGCACAGGACCCAACACAGGGCTCGGACTCACAAAGCGAGAGATCATGACCTGAGCCAAAGTCGGACACCTGGATGGTGCCCCCGTTCTTTATAAGGAAATATTAAGGCAGGCTATTCTCACCTTCATCTCCCTGCTCCTACCCTGCGCAATAATTACTAGAGAGACTAGGGGGTTGGCTGAAACCTGCAATGAATGAAGACTTGAAGATAAAAGTAGTTGATGAATCAGAATTCAGTCTGAACTATACTGTGAGGACGCAAAAGGAAATTTTTTTGACAATTTCTCAATAATTTGCAATCATCTGGCTGCTTTTAACCTTCCTTTGCCTTGCTGCCTCAATCTTGCTTGCTCTTATCTCTCTAGCTTTATTCGGCTTCTCCCTCTGACTGATTGCTTTAAGTGTGTATACAAAATTGTTAGAATAATACTTTTTGATGTCTTGTTACCTTTCTCAAACTAGTTAATATCTAATATTCAGTTAACAGGTCAGAAGTTAGATGAATCCTACCCTGACAGCTTCTCAGGACTCTACCCGTTTCTAGGCTAACTGGGAAGTCTTCTTTGTCGCCCATAGCATGCTCATGCCTGTACTGCAACATATCATAATTCTAAGATTTCTTAATCTGGTTTTCCCACTTGAATATGAGTTCCTTTGGGATAGGGGTTCATCAAGTACAAATTTTCCCCCTTTGTACTTTTCTTTCCTAGAGCCTAGCACATATTTGGTTTCTAATAAATAGTTGTCAAATAAAAGAAGATGAAGAAAAGAGAGGCAGGTTTAACATCAGGCATGTTTGACAGAAGTCAAGATGTGAGAAACCTGGCAAGTTGGGTCCCATCCAAATCTTGACATTGCCGTGGCACAGTCTCTTTTGTGAGTTTTGAGGCATGTGCCTTGAGCATCTGCACTGTTCCTAAAGACGAGTGCTTTGAACCTGATATATACAACAGGTGCTTTCAAGAAAAACTGCCTCTATTCATTTGCCCACCTTCCAAAATGTGGGTTCGAAAGGAGATAGTGACATTCTATGAGCTTTCAATTACCCCTTGTATGACTTCTCTCTCAGGAAAGCACCTGTTCTGTTTTAAGGTTCATGCTCTTTTCTATACTATACTTTAGGGTCCTTTTCTGCTATCACCTACCAGTCTCTTGACCACTCTGTATTCATGAGGTCTTTGACTCCTCTCTCACAGTGATTCCAAACTATCTCCCAGCATTTAAAAAAAAAAAAAAAAAAAGTCACTGCAATTTCTACAGAGATGAATTTGACTTCTACTCTGTCTACAATCAACACCAATGATTACTTACTGGACACAAACACATATCTCCTCTAATATCTTAAACTCCATTTTCCCACCAGCTGACCAATTATTTCTCTTACTGTCATTATATTTGTTTTCTGACTTAACTGAGCCCTCAGTATCCACCTTTTCTATATGACAACCTTCTGATATTTGATAACATCCATCACTTGCCCAGAAACATTCTATTTCCTTCCATTGTTCATCATTTCATATAATTCCTAGGCTGTCCATCATCTCAGCATTTTTATTCTTTCTTTCTATTATTCTTTTATGTTTCTGTTCAGAGTTTAGAACTCATAACCAAGACATTATTGCAGATATGTTCTGACTAGGACAGAATAGTACAAGGGGTTATCTCTCATGATCATAGCAACATGCTCTGACATGGAGACCAAGATTACATTGAAATGGTTTAGAGCAAATATGACTTGTGCTTTGTTCAAACAAAATTTGCCTTCATCTCAATAACAAAAAAAAAAAAAAAAAAAAACTGTCAAACCAGGTCTCATCCATCTAGAATTAGTGTAATGAGTTTGAGCCTATACTTTAGGCTCTTTGAAATTTCAACTTTTAGATTTATTATTTGGTGAGTATTAGTAATTTCGATCTTGATTAGATAGCCCAGAATAAGGTTTCTCTCCTAGTTTTATGTAATTTACAAAGCGATAGGCATACTTTATTTATTTTTATGTGTGTAATGGTAAACATTTGAAAATATAAGTCCAAGAACAGTACTTTCAGATGACAATAAGGTAGAATGTTTATCAATATGGTTTAATGTTCTTCTAGTTCCATACTTCCTAAATTGAAGGTAAAAGAAATTATGGATATCAGAAGTACTCAAAGCTACAAAATATATCTGAGCCATGATCTAGGCATATCAAAATTGCTAAAAGATTTGGAGAATCAAAAAATAAGTAGTAAATCATCTGAAAAATTACTTTTAATTTTAAATAAACCCATAAGCTATAATGTTTAAGAATAATAATGAAACTTTCACATATTTTGAATTTTTTGAATTTCTTTATGAAAAAATCTTAAAACAGAGTGTTTACTACTATCTTCTATTCTTAGGAGTACTTTATTGAAAATCTTTGAGTGACATCACTCTATCTAGACTTTTTAACACTTTCCTATAAGAATTTAATGTTTTCCAAAAATTTTCCTTAAAAACTGTCAAACACAACATAAAATCAACATAGAATAAATAGATTTATAAAATTCTCTCAATCTACAAGATTAGTAAACAAGATTTGGCTTGGGAGTGCTTGTTCTTAAGTGGTCACATATGAAGTACCCCAAATAATACACTTTATAATACATCTTACAGTTTATCCAAATATCAACTTTTAGTATACTACACTCTGTCAGAATCCTTTTTCCTTCTTTTCAAAATTTGGAAGAATATACCAGTGTCATGTACTTGGCTCTTCTAATCAAGTATTTTTCTAGTATATCTGAATTATAATATTGTGATTGTATTTATCACTTTCTTTACTATTCTAAAAAAAAATATTAGTTAAGCTTTGTTTTAAAACAGGAAGGTATATTCTTACCATCCCTGCTCTTTCTAAACCTTACTTTAGGAAAAACACAAAAAACAAAACAAAAAACAACAACTTTCATTCAAATTTTCTAATTTGAAGACAATTTTTATTAGATGGAGATGACAGAAGCAAAAAAAAAACTTTGAACTTTCCTATTTTCTTTCCATTAGCAGCCAAGATAACATCAGTTTCACCAAGCAGTGAATGGCTCACTTTCTTCTTGCTTCACAGATTGCTAAAAACTTTGTTTCTAGAGCTAAACGTTTCCTTAAACATTTATTTTGCAACTTCAATTCATCCTACATTTTAGTCTTGCTGGCACTAATTTAAACATTTGGAAAACTTGGATTTTGTTCTTTCTGAACCTTCTCTTTCTATGTACATTAAATTAAGTAACAGCCCAAAGATCTCTACACAGGCCACTGTACTCCTTTCCCCTGTTATACTGATTATTGTGATTTTATAGTTTGGGTTTCTATTTTACAGGTGGGCCTCTATTTTTATAGCTCACTTGAGTCATATTTTCATACCTTTATTTTACTATTTTTAATAGTACCCAGTTGATAAGATAAAAATCTGTCTGTGGTCATATTTACCTGCAATTATTTTTTGAGCTCCAAGTTGAGAGGGTTACTTCTCTGAAGGAAACTCCTATTCCCAAATTTTTAATGCATATAAATAATTTTTGTTGTTTCCTTTAACTTCAGTTAGATAAAATTTTCACCAAGGTGAGCCTGTATATCAAATGCTCTGCTTTTACTGGAACATCTTAAATTCAACAGCCCTACATTTAGATTCTTAATTATATAAATTTTCACATATAAAAGATTCTGTCAATTTTTTCTTTTATACATTAGCTATTCTGTCAAATAAGTAATTTTCTTATTTTCTTCCATCTGTGGGCTTGACAGGAGTAAGACGAAGGTGGGAATAAGAGGCGTGGTGTTTCCTGTACATCCCTAATTCATCATATCTGTCTGAGGGTATGAAGATGAATAAATAAATAAACAAATAAAATATTCACTCTCTGATTTCAAGAAACCCATTGATTGAATCAGGCAGATTGTGCTTTTAGGTGAATGTGCTTTAAAATACTGTGTAGTCCGCTGGTGGGAATGCAAACTGGTGTAGACACCCTGGAAAACAGTTTGGAATTTCCTCAAAACAATAAAAATAGAAATATCCTATGACCCAGCAATTGCATTACTATGTATTTACTCAAAAGGATACAAAATTGCTGACTCAAAGGGGGGTACACGGAATCTCATGTTTATAGCAGCATTATCAACAATAGCCAAACTACAGATAGGCCTCAGTGTTCATCGACTGATGACTGGATAGAGATGATTTGGTGTATATATATTCAATAGAATACTATTCAGCCATCAAAAAGAATGAAATCTTGTCATTTGCAATGATGTGGATGGAACTAGGATGTACTATCCTAAGTGAAGTCAGTCAGAGAAAGACAAATACCGTATTATTTCACTCATATGTGGAATTTAAGAAACAAAACAAATAAACATATGGAAAGGGGAGGAAGTAGCGAGAGAGAGGGAAAGAAACATAAAAGATGTTTCACAATAGTGAACAAAGTGAGCATTGATGGAGGGAAGAGGGTGGGGATGGGCTAGAAGTGGGTAGTGGGATGGGGGATGGGCACTAAGACACTCACTTGTTATGATGAGCACTGGGTACTTTTGAGTACATGTAAGTGATGAGTCGCCAAATTAAGCTCCCAAAACCAATATTACACTATATGTTAACTAATCAGAGTTTAAATAAAATTTTGAAAAAAAAAATACTGTAGCATTACTTTCTACTTTTCCCATTTGTACATTTCCTGCCATTTCCTTTGACAGGGGAAGCCTTTAATATTTCAAAATGTCTTAATCAAAATTCTATGTTTTTTTTTTCCATTTAGGATTCTATCATTTTCATATCAGTCATAGTCATGACCAAGTAGTATGAAAAGATTAGTCATTATAAGCATATCTGTAAGGCCGGCAATAAAAGTTAAACATGTTTTGTTTAGGCTTTAGAGTGGCTTAGTTTAACCACTGCCATCTCCTTAATTACATTCAAATCCACAAATATTCATGAAGAAGCAAAGCAGTGTGGTAGGCATGATGGAGGAAATAAAGATAGGTGTGCCCTTAATGGGATTTTATGATACCAGGTCCTGGAGGAGACCTATTCTAAAAAAGCCTAAAGCTTAGTTGGGAACACAGAGTTCTGTGGGCAATGCTCCTGGAGCTAGCTACCTTGTAAATATAGCTGCTCCTTAGAGTGGCTGACTTTTTTTTTTTTTTTTAATGTTTTTATTTATTTCTAGGAGAGAGAGAGACAGCGTGAGCAGGAGAGGGTCAGAGAGAGAGAGAGGGAGTCACAGACTGAAACAGGCTCCAGGCTCTGAGCTGGCAGTCAGCACAGAGCCCGACGCGGGGCTCGAACCCACGAACCGCGAGATCATGACCTAAGCGAAAGTCGGACGCTTAACCGACTAAGCCACCCAGGCGCCCCTAGAGTGGCTGACTGTTAAGCATGAAGAAATGATTGTATCAATAGTAATTCATCTAAAAAAGAAAATCCAAAGATGACCAAAGATAGAAAAAGTATGGAGATGGCTTTTAAAAGACAGGGTCATTTTACAAAATCACCTTATTTATCTAGTAGTGTTGGGATGAACTAGTTCTCATAGAGTCATATTTCTAAAATGTTCAAACTGAGTATCTCTAAGCACTAAAACATTTTTGATAGTAAACATGGTGAAGGAATAGTTTACTAAAACATATATTTTTCTGACTTCTGAAATTGACCATTACTTTAATTTTTGTTCATGTCTCAGAGTTATTGTTTACATGTTGTTACTCTAGCAGTATACTACAATTATACCCTTCGGAACTGTTTTATGACACAGAGTTGTTTTTATAAGACAAGTCTACATTGATAGGATATTTGAATTAGCATATCTTATCAATTTATTTTTCCTGTTTCTTGCCTTGCTAGAAAGTACTCCTTATGGCTTCCTACTATTGTCGATGTGTCTGCTTTTTTTTTTTTACACCCTGTTCAAATGGACATATTAAGATTTCCAGTGCAAAGGAAATAAAACTAAATAAAACAAAATCTGATAGCATTTTCCTTAAGAAAAAGACGATGGACTCTGGGTGAGTAGTTAAGGGACATCCTTATGAGTAAACTGCAGGGACTTGATGTTCTCTATTTTGTTGCTCAGAGTTTTTATTTATTTACCCTCAAATTCTTTGTTATATTCGGAATAGCAAAGGTTTCAGCCATATCCTTTCTGGTTTGGACAGGACTATATAGCACTACAGACTCTTTTGCATTTCTAAACAGTTTTTTGGTGAATGTCTTGAAACTAGAGAGTATTCTTTGAAAAATACATTTCTATGCCCTTGTTTTACCAGAAAAAAAAAAACAAGCAAATTTATTAGCTTAATAATTTGGAATCTGGCATTAAGGTATATCACTCACAAATTCTAACATGGTGAATGTCATGGATCTACTTGCGGAGAAGGAAATAACTTTTATGTATTTAATTTTTTAAAACAAGTAGATATTTTGCTATGATGAGGTCAAAAAGATTAAAGACACAAATTCTTTGTACCCTTGCATCAGACTTAGTAAATTTCCAAAGGAAAAGAATAGATAGGAAAATGTTAACATGTGTAATTCTAAATCTAATACAACTCAGAGAGCTCTCTCTACGACTGGCAAACAAAGCACCTTGAGAGAAATACTTAGAATATACCTCCATATTCTGAGCAAATGGATCCTTTGGATCACACAACGTTGAAGATATTCGATGGTTGCCACGGAAACATCGCTGACTTATATTCTGGGGGACTGGAAATGTCTGCCGAATGATTGTTAACCTTCCAATTGACCTTCTTACAAGTTCCTGAACATCCACATCATTTATTTCCTGTAAGATAAGATAAGAAATGGAAGGATTAGAAATGCTATAATACAGTAACAGAAACACAAAACTATTAAAGCACTGTTATCTGTAAACACTAAGAAATTCATTACAGTAATGCATTTGCTAAGTGCTTAGTACACATCCAGATGAAAACAGCAATACATATTCATTAAAATGATCAACTCATTTGAAGGTGTTGTTTGTGCTTTAAATTATATACATTAATGCTTAAATAATTTTAAATGAAGAAATTGATTAAATATACTTATTTAGGAATTTTGTAATATATTGTATTGAACACTTCAGAAAAATATTTATTTAAACATTGAAAAAGGTCATAAAATTAGTGGATTTCAAGGTATTTTGAGTACCCAGAAATGAGTTGCAATGTAGGCATAATATATATTGTTCCAAGCAATGAAAAATGGGGCAATTAGAGAGAGGGGACATTAAAAAAAATGTTCCCTAATTATTTCTTAGAAGTACTGGTGTTAACTCGTACATTTCTGTAAAGAACAGATTAAACAAACTGTTCCAAAAAATGAAACATTTTGTATTAATACAATGTGAACCAGGATAGGTAAATGAAAATAAAAATACCCAATGTTCTTTTTCCAAATTGATGTTATTTTACATATGAGTATTTGCTAAACTTGAAGGACATATTTTCCATTATCTTCTCCCCCCATTTCCTAACTCCAGACTTAAATTTTAAGACTTGGTTCAATCATGGATGTAGAAGTAATAAACATGAAATAATATTTTTATAATATAACATCTGTTCTAACTAGATTTAGTCAGAATACAAGTGATCAGAATAATTTTTAGTTTTAAGACAGTCTTTACTAAAGCAGTTTGTGCTTCACAGTGTCCACTTGACAAAAGATAAATACTGGACTGCAGTGAGCACTTCTCAGTTTGGATTCAAAGAATTATTACAGAATAATGAAAAATAAAAATACTATTTACAGGTTTAAATTGTCTTTTTCCATTTCTAGATTAATTACATGCTATTCTTAAAGCATATATTAGCTTGAAAACTCATTCTTTATTTTTGATCTTTACAAAATATAGATTTTCTGAAAATAAAATCACACCTGCCATCAGCTGTATCCAGCATAATATACTGGATTTCTGGTCATTTAATCGTTACTGTACCATGAAAAATGATTTTTTTCTCATTTAAGATCCCATCTTTTTTCCTTTAGTTTACGTAATTTCACTACCCATCAGAAACACTATCTGGCAGAAAGCAGGTCAGCTTTAATTATCTATCATCTACTCACAAAGCAGAATTAAGCAGTGTCTTATCAACTCTATTTTTAGCCTGAAATTTAACTAGAATTTTTTAAAATTAATTAATATTGCTATTCACTATCTTCACATTTTTTAAATTCCATGTCGTACAGACAGGAATTCATTTAAAAGGTAGTGAGAGGTTCTACCTACCACTTTTCTCATATTATTAACTAAGTTTTGTTATATATGTGGTCCTTTTTTTTTAAAGTAATACTAAGATTTATCAACATTTTGTCAAACAGCACCATTTCTACCTGCTCCAACCATCAGGAAGTACAAATCAGCACAATAGTATAAAAACATACATTAACTCTCCACTAGATATTCGACAAAATACTAAGTACGTTATCTGTTCTTTCATTTTCTGCTAAAAACTACATTCTGGTTCAGATACTATTATTCTTACTTTATAGGTAAAAAACTGGAGAAATTCCAAAGTCTTCATTCAAAATATTCTTTATTCATGGTATAAATTTATAAATGTCATCAAAAGACACTCTCTAAAGTAATTATACAAGAAATCCAAATCTCCTTACAGGAATTATTTAGATTAACATTCCTGAATGATAGGAATTAAAACTATAAAGATATATTATTCTAGCATTTAACAGCCTGACGATTCTATAAGGAATAATAAAGGAATCTATCAGGAGCCAAAGTCTTTAAGAGGAATATTTTCAAGCCCCCAAAAAGGGATGATTACCTTTTACAGGTTTCGAAAGCTGAAGTTATCAGGTGTCTAAGTGACTAAACTATATCTGAGGAAATGTCAATTTAAGTTGAATATATTTTGCCTATTATTATTTGTGAAGGGAAAGGGAAGTAATTTTCTGGGAGGAAAGAATCTGCCATTCTAAATGAAGTTAACAGTCTGTCTCAAAAAATTCACTTGCAGTTTTAGTTTTGACACCTGATCTCAAAAATAGTGTGATAGTGATATGAAAACTTGATTAGGTAGCTATTTTATATTTACAGAACTTTACTTCTACATTTCAAAAGGTGCATTTCAAGAGTGACATGTACAATGTTATGTAAACAGCGAAAGTCAAATGAATACTTAAATCTATTAAGAGATCCTTTTAAATGAAAAAAAAAGTAAACTTCCATATTAAATTATGAAACTATTGTATAATATGTTAGAATCTATATTGTTCTAATACCCTGGACTTAAAAAATGTTTAAGCCATCAGATTTTAAAAAGCATCCATGTTGAAGAACCAGTTCAAATACTCACTCTCCCAAGCCTCCAGGGGAGCCAAATTATACTAATTCTCTATAAAGACATACAGAAATATTCTGAATTGTAAAGAATTCAGAGAAAGTGAATAATAAAATTATCCTTTTTCTATTCTTTATATGAGTATATTTATGAAATAATAATATTGCAATAAAATTTAAAAATATGTTTTGTTGTACTTAAATTTTGTCTATGCTTCTTTAGGAACAAGGCATACAGTTTTCCCCCAGCCCCAAATAATTTACTTAGATAATAAAAAAAATTACTAAGATTCAAGTAAATGTATTCAAGAAATATTCTTATTCACTTTGCTGTGATAGTTTAATACAAGGTAAACAATAAGAGAGAAGAAAGAGGAAAAGCTAAAATACTTGTTGGGGACATGACTCCATCCAAAAGCAGCCATTTCCCAGAACAAATCTTTAATTTTTTAATTTTTTAATGTTTTATTTATTTCTGAGAGACAGAGAGAGAGACAGCGTGAGCAGGGGAGTGTCAAAGAGAGAGGGAGATACAGAATCTGAAGTAGGTTCCAGGATCTGAGCTAGCCTTCAGCACAGAGCCCAACGCGGGGCTCAAACCCATGAACCATGAGATCATGACCTGAGCCGAAGCTGGACGCTTAACCGACTGAGCCACCCAGGTACCCCTCCAGAACAAATCTTTTAGGAGAATTGGATCACTCTCAAATCTTTGTAATGTATAAACTTGGATTTAAATTAATGAATTCCAGGGAAGGCAAGACTCAAAATCCATTACAACAGATGCCAATCTATATACTATTAAACTATTTCAGAAAAGGGACCTTCTTTTTTCCCCATTTTTAAAAATCTCTTAACATCTAGCAAAGTTTCTGACTCATAGTCAATATTCACTAAACATTGACAAATTTAAAAATGAATGAGTAGGGGCATCTGGGTGGCTCAATTGGTTAAATGTCCAACTCCTGATTTCGGCTTAGGTCATGATCTCATAATTTATGGGTTCCAGCCCTGAGCTTTCAGCATGGAGCCTGCTTGGGATTCTCTCTCTCCCTCTCTCTTTACTTCTCCCCTGCCTGCATGCTATCCTTCTCTCTAAAAATAAATATGCTTAAAAAAAAAAAAAGAATGAGTAAATGAATGAATGTCTGTACTTTACCAAATTATCTTCTTTTGATAGTTAACTGAAATTTTAAGAGTAAAAATTGGGATGCTTTAATAACTTCAAGATGACCAAATAAACCAAATTTTAGTTATGTTATTATCAGTATACTATGTAGTGCATTTGAAAAGATAATGTTTTTTGTTGTATTTTTTGAGAATGTTAATATTCTTCATGCTTTGGTGAAGGCGGTCCTTTGATGCTTCCACAAAGTTTAACACTAATATGAAATAATTACACAAGCATGATGTTGAACTATGGAACAAAACCAATTGTAGGCTATATACCAGCAGGAAGTGCAGCAGAATGGCAACTTTCTGCTTGAGAGATTGGTAGTGAGCAGTTCAATTAATCACTAAACTAGGAAAAATGAACAATGTCCTTTACACATATAAAATTTATAAATCTAAACAATGATAACAACAACAACTTCTAAATTACAATGCTCAATTGCAGCAACTAAACTATTTAAAGGAGAAGTCAGGTTCAGTATTATCAGAGAATAAATGGTGCTTATAGTATTATGCTTCTTGCATCTCTAAACAGTGAATATATTTCTATCAGAATTTATAACTTTTGTAAAACTTAAATAAAGTACCAGGCCATCTGCTTCAGGACCCTGAGGGAATGACGATACTTATATGGAAAGGCTGTTCTGAGCTGGATTCACTGATTGCAGGGAGAAGATAAATACCATTACCAACTACTAACATATGATTGATTACACCATATGAGCTAGCTTAGCTCTTATTATTATAACATACTTAATGCAAAGGAAAAAATATACTGTTTTCAAGTTTGTACATCAATTTGTATCAAGATGCACAATGCCAACTTTGATTTATAGTGCCTCTCTTAAAAGCTATTGATAGAATAGATTAAATAAATGTAGCCCATTTGAAATTAGCAGCAAAATAGTAACTACACAAATCAAACTAGACAAATTCATGTTTTCCATGTTCAAATGAGCATTTGCATATTGTTAATTTGTGTGTGTGTGTGTGTGTGGTGGTTGTTACTTTTAGGGTTTAACTTCCTAGAAAATTTGAGAAACCCATGTTTCTTCTTTTATGGAAACTAGAATAAATTTGATTCATTCATTATAAATTTGTATAAACAACTCACAAATGAAGTAAAGTAGTAAGAGTCAAGTTTCCTAAGGCATTTTTCAGAGAAAATGAAATGGAATCAATTGAAAAAAGGCTGACTGCAGGTATATGGATACTGGTGTTTCTTAGGAATATACATACAGAAAACATGCTTGATCTCTGAATGTGAACCTAGTTTAGATAAAAATAATAACAAATATACACCGTGGGCTGTGAACATCAGACTTTTCAGAAGCTCAGTGGTATTGACATGCCCAAAAGAAATGACACCACTGCTCAAGGACTACTAAGAAGGGCTGTAAGTAAAAAGGACACACATGCTTCAGTAATGGCAAACGTGAAGTTATAAATAGTTATGACAGCTTAGAGTAGAAAATCCAACTGTGAAGGAGGAAGAAAGTATTATGGTCTTCTATACTTCTAATATTTATTATACTATTTGCTGGTTAGATCACTTTGTGTGGATGTTTTATTTGCCAAATAGTGATTCAAATTACTGAACACCCATTTAAACACAGCATTGCCCTTCTATTATTTTATCAAAGAAAATTTAATTATAAGATAAAAGAGTCTAATGTTTAAGAAATATATACTAAAATATAAAGTATTATTATTATTTTTGTAATATTTATGACCAAAGAAATACATCCTAGCTTACTCAGAGTTCTCCTATATGATATGAAGAAGTGATTTCTTCCAGAGTACAAATAGACACATAAGCAATAGATAGATGACCAGTGGTGTTCCAAGAGCATTCACACTTTTAAGATTCAGATATGTTGTTAGACGTTAAATTGAATATGGGGAAAAAGATAATTCAGGAACCCCCTATGCAATATTATTAAAGAATAGAAGGGAATGTTCATTATCATTTAATGGTTCTAGTACTAATTGGTTTAATTAATCTATTTCTACAGGGGGTAATAAATTACTTTTTTTCTTAGCTAACTCTATTGATACAAACAAGTAAAGTGAGTCCAGCTTGTTTTATACCAGGAAATCTGTGTGGTATCTTCCCCATTAGAAGTTATATAAGATAAAAACAAAACAAAACAAAACCCCCTCCCAAAATTAAGAGGATTTTTTAATTTCAAAAAAATAGTAATCTAGAAAATAATTAATCTAAAAACAAAAATTAGTGGGATAAACAGTGTTCATAAGATTAAAATTGAGTAGCAGAAATTAAAAAAAATCTATAGGCAGAATTATTAAGGAAGAAAAAGAAAAAAAAGGTTTAGACTGGGAAAAAAAAACTATTTTAAAACCTAATATCACCACTTAATTATTAGGTAATATTTGGAAAGCTGCTTTATTTACTAGATCTACAAATTCCATGCTCAAAAATACAAATGAAAATATCTAATTTGAAAAGTTATCCTGAACGTTTACTAAGATTTTTTTCCCTTCCCTCTATCCTGGTTTTTAGTCATTCTAGATAGAAAATTGAGAGGTATTAGGAAACTAGAAAATATCAAAACATTATTAGAAAGCAGATCTCACACATGTATACCTTTGGGGAGCTCATAAAAATAGGTCTTCATTTGACATGAAAAATACAGTGAAAAATCATGTAGTCCTGAAGTTTGGTAGGCCTCAACCAGGCAAGACATTTCCAGTGTCTTTACACCGAATTAAAAAGAACCATCAGAGAAAGTTCAAGATGGTGGCATAGACAAGATTCAGAAGCAATCTAAGTATCTATTGGTAGACAAATGGACACACACACACACACACACACAGAGGAATATTACATAGCCATAAAAAAGAATGGGATTGTGCCATTTGCAACAACATGGATGGACCTAGAGGGTATCCTGCTAAGTAAAATATGTCATACTGAGAAAGGCCATATGATTTCACTCAGATGTGGAATCTAAAAACAAACAAACAAAAACACCACAAATGAGCAAACAAACAAAGGTAGGATCAAACCTATAAATATAGAGAACAAGCTGATGGTTGCCAGAAGGGAGGAAGTTGGGAGTATGGGCAAAATAGGTGAGAAGGGAGAGTGATGTACAGACTTCCAGTTATGGAATAAGTCAAGGGGATAAAAGGTATATCAAAAGAAATATAGCCAATGATATATTAATAGAGTTGTGTAGTGAACAGATGGTAGCTAAGCTTGTGGTGAGCACAGCATAATGTATAAAGTTGATGAATCACTATATCATGAACCTGTTAGACAGTTGATATTGTGTATCAATTAAGCTTAAATTAGTTAATAAATGAATAAATAAATAGGTGGCATAGGAATATCTTATATTTGTCTTCTCACTTGGACACACTAAATCAACAGCTACATATGGAACAATCCCTTCTGAAAAAGTATTGGAAGCCGCTGATCAGTTCCTCTACAACAAAAAATAAATGGGGCCACATCAAGATAGGAGAGTCAGAGACATGGTCTTGCCAAAAACCCTACCTCCAGCATGGTGACACACAATTGAGAGGGCTCTCACAAATACAAAGCTTCTCCTTGAGAAACAAGGAGTTTATGCCCCACACCAGGCATCCCAAACCTTAGAACCTACACTGGAGAGTTGAGCCCTCAAAGTGTCTGGCTTTGAAAACCAATGGGGCTTACGTCTAGGAGACCCAAAGGGATATAGGGAACCGATATTCCATTTTTAGAGGCCTTGCACACAGTCATTCACCTCAGGACCCAATAGAAAAGCAGCATTTTGAAAAACACTTAGAATATATATGAAAGAGATTCATTTGCTAATCTTCATGCATCTGTCAGAGAGGCAGAGGCCTGTTGGCTTCTCTCTGGGTGGTGCTGATGGGTACCCTTTTTGTGCTGTCACTCTACCTTGCTAGTGTTGGCAGGTTTGTCCCATTCCTGCACCCTCTGGTGGTCCTCTAAAGCCAGCAGGCATGCCCTAGCTCCACACTACTCCATGCCCCTGCTGAAGCCAGCAAACACATGAGACACCCCTTGAGCACCTGGCTCTTGTGTCCAGGGGAACTTTCATTTCTGGGCCCCATGGGGTTGAAACAATCAAAGAGATAATTCTTGGCAAGCTACCATCCCCAGGGCACAGCATAGAAAGCAGAGTGGAACAACCACAGCTTCCTCTGAAGAAAACCTATTTGCTTGTCCCGGAACTTCAAACTGAGGGACAAGCTTCAGGCCTGCCACACCTAGAGGCTACACAGGTGAGAGAACAAGGGCTGGAGGATGCCATCTTGGTGCTCTCCTTTGGTCTCACTATAGCTTGCCAGTAACTTTAAGAAAGGAGCTTATACACTTGTCTGGAACCCCACTTTTTGCAACTATCAGTAAAGGAGCACCTCTAGATGGACTGGTCTGGAGGTCAGCAGGGTTTATAACTGTGTCTTACAGGGCTGTATATATTTGCTTACTTGAAAAATTGGTGACTGATTACCTTGTTTTCAATCAGCCTAAATCTAGGTACTGTCTGAGATACCTCCCTTTGGAACATTGGCTGGGTCTGGCACATTCTCAACAACTAGGACTCTGCTCAGACAGTCACAGAGGTTTCTGAGACAATGAATCGGTTCTCAGCCTTTTGGCTAAGATCAAGTGTAGAGACAATGAAAAACTAGGACAGGATTGAATGAAGGTTCATCTTCTACACAAGGTCACTCAGTCAAGACTGTGAAAGAGAACTGTTCTGCCTAATACATAGTAACAGATATAGTCAAGCAAAATGAAACAGAGGAATATGTTCCAAACAAAAGAATACCACAAAAATCAAGAAAAAAACCTAACGAAACAGATATTTGTAATTTACCTGATAGAGTTAAAACAATCATGAAGATGCTCACCAAACTCAGAATAAGATGAATGAAAACAGTGGAGACTTCAAAGAGAGATAGAAAATTTAAGAAAATACCAAGCAGAAGTTATAGAGCTGAAGAATACAATAATTGAAGTGAATAATACATTGGAAGGGTTCAATATCAGCTTACATGAAGCAGAAGAAAGAATCAGTTCTCTTGAAGACAAGGCAATGGAACTTACCCAGTCACAGCAGTAAAAAGAAAATGAATTAAAAACAAAATAGCTCAAAGGATCTATAAAACAACATCAAACAGAACAGAATTTTTATTATAAAAGTCCCAGGAGAACAGAGTGATAAAGGGGCCAAAAAACATATTTTAAGAAATAATGGCTGAAAACTTCCCTAACCTGGGAAAGGAAACAGAATCCAGTTCCAGCTGTCCAGAGAATGGAAAATAATAGGAACCCAAAGACAGCCACACCAAGGTATATTATAATTAAAATTTCAGAATTTAAAGATAAGAGAGAATATTAAAAGGCAATTAAGAGAAAAACAATTTTTTACATATAAGGGAATCCCCCTAAAGCTATCAGCATATTTTTCAGCAGAAATTTTGTAAGTCAGAGGGAGTGCATGGCATATTCAAACTACTAAAAGGAAAAAAGAAAAAACAACAACAACAACAACTCACAACCAAAAATATTCCATTTATACAGTTTAAAAAATACTATAATCATTAAGGGATACACAGAATAAAAAAGATGAAAATAAACATGAAAACATAAAAGGTGGCAGAAGAGTAAAAATGTAGTTTTAGAATGTGTTCAAACTCAGGGTGTTTGGGTGACTGAGTTGGTTCAGTGTCAGACTCTTGATTTTTGGCTCAGGTCGTGATTTCAGGGTTCTGGGATTGAACCCCACACTGGGCTCTGTGCTGAGCATGGAGCCTGCTTGGGATCTCTCTCCTTCTGCCTCCTTACCTACTCATGCTTTCTCTTTCTCTCTTTCTAAAATAAAATTTTAAAAAATGTGTTCAAACTCAACTTGCTATCAACTGAAAGTATACTGTTTCCCATATAGGAAGTTATATGTGAGTCTCATGATAATCATAATGCTAAAACCTATAGTAGTTATACAAAACATAATGAAAGAGAAATCTAAGCATAACACTAAAGAAAGCCATCAAATCACCAGGAAAGACAGCAAAAGAAGAAAGGTATAGAGAGGAACTACAAAACAGCTAGAAAACAATGAACAAAATGGCAATAAGTACACACTTTTCAATAACTGCTTTAAATGTAAATGAATTAGATTCCCCAATCAAAAGACACAGATTGAGTGAAGGAGTAAAACAAAAATAAACCCCATCTCTGTACTGCCTATAAGAGGCTCACCTCAGATGTAAGGACACACACAGATGAAAGTGAAGGTATGGGATAAGATATTTCATGAAAATGGAAATCAAAAGAAAGCTGGGTAAATAATTTATGAGACAAAATAGACCTTAAAATAAAAATTGTAATAAAGACAAGGATGAGATTACATAATAATAAGCTGGTGATTACAACAAGAAGATATAACATTTGTGAATATTTATATGCCCAACATAAAATTGGATGAATAGATACAATAAATAGAAGAAATACACTAATAATAGAAACTCTTAACACCCCACTTACATCAATGGACAGAACATCCAGATAGAAAATCAACAAGAAAATATTGCTTTTAAATGACATATTAAATCAGATGGACTTAAATATATACAGGACATTCCACTGAAAAGCAGCAGAATATATATTTCTCTCAAGTGGACCCCAGAACATTCTCCAAGATCATGTGTTAGTCCAAAAAATAAGTCTTAATGAATTTAAGAAGACTGGAATTATACCAAGCATCTTTTCCTACCAGAATGGGAGGAAACTAGAAATTAATTACAAGAAAATTCACAAATATGTAGAAACAATATGCTACTGAATGACCAATGGTTAACAAAAGTATCAAAGGAGAAATTAAAAAAAAAATATGTTGAGACAAATGAAGATGGAAATGCAACATGCCTAAATCTATAGGATGAAGCAAAACCAGAGGAGAAATTAAGAAAACAATTTCACTCACAACCACTCAAAAAGAATAAGATATATAGGAACAAGTTTAACCAAGGAAGTGAAAGACCTACATTAAGACATTGATGAAATAAATTGAAGAGGAAACAACTAAATGAGAATGTATTTCATGCTAATGGATTGGAAGAATTACTATTGTTCAAAGGTCCACATTATCTTTGTCTAAAAGGCAATTTACAGATTCTTTGCAATCTTTATAAAATTTCAATGGCACTTTTCACAGAAATAGAACAAACAATCCTAAAATTTTTATGGAACCACAAAGGATTCTGAATAGTCAAAGCAATCTTGAGAAAGAACAAACATGGAGGCCTCACACTCTCTTATTTCACACTATATTACAAAATTATAATAACCAAAATTGTATGGCACTGGCATAAAAAATACACATAGAATAATGGAACACAATAGATAGACCAGAAGGAACCCACACATATATGGTCAGTCAATTAATTTAGAACAAATGAGCCAAGTATATACAATAGGAAAGACAGTCCATAATAAATGGTGTTGGGAAAACTGGACAGTCACACAAAAGAATGAAATTAGACTTCCTATACTATGCACAAGAATTAAATGGATGAAAGATTTTAATTTATGAACTGAAACCATAGAGCTCCTACTGGGGGGAAAAAAAAAGGGTGGTGAGTTTCTAGACCTGAGTCTTGGCCATGACTTTTTGGATCTGATTCCAAAGGTTAGGGCAACAAAACCAAAAAGTAAACAAGTTAATACTGTTTCAAACTAAAATAAAAAACAAAATAAAACAAACAAGCTTCTGCACATGTGAAGGAAACCATCAACAAGATGAAAGAGATACCTTTTGATTGGAAGCAGGGTTAATGTCCAAAATATATAAGAACTCATACATCTCAACATCAAAAACAGCCCTGAAATGTAAAAATGGGCAAAGGACCTGAGCAAACATTTTTTTTTTCCCAAAGATACACAAATGGCCAACAAGCACATGAAAAGATTCTCAGTATCACTAATCATCAGTCAAATGAAAATCAAACTCACTGGGAGATATCAGCTCACATCTATTAGATGGATATTATCAAAAAAAGATAAGAGATAATAAGTGTTGGGAAGGATGTAGAGAAAAGGGAAACTTTGTGCAGTGTTGGTAGGAATGTATATTGTATAGCCACTATGGAAAACAGTATGGGGTTTCCTCAAAAAATTGAAAAAAGAAAAAAAAAATACAACCCACACATATGCTCCAGCAATTCCATTTCTGGGTATTTATCCAAAGAAAACAAAGATACTAATTCAAAAAGGCATAAGCACGCCTATGTTCACTGCAGCATTATTTCCAGTAGCCAAAATATAGAAGCAATCTAAGTGTCCATCAATAGACAAACGGATGAAGAAGATGTGAGATACATATATATGTACATACGCACACACTATGGAATACTACTAAGCTTTAAAAGAGAATAAAGTCTTGCCATTCACAACAACATGAATAAACCTTAAGCGTATTATGTTAAGTGAAATAACTCAGAGAAAGACAAATAACACATGATTTCACTTACCTGTGGAATCTTAAAATCAAAATAAATGAACAAACAAAACAAAACTAATAGATACAACCACCTTTGATGGTTGCCAAAGGAGAGGGGGATTAGGATGGGGAAAAATGGGTGAAGGGGATTAAGAAAGCCAAACTTGTAGTTATAAAATCAATCATGGGGATGTAATGTACAGCATGGTGACTGTAATCAGTGATACTGTATTTCTTATTTGAAAGCTGCAAAGAGAGTAGATCATCAAAGTTCTTGTCACAAGAAAAAAATCTTATAACTTTGTATGGTTATAGGTGGTTACTGGACTTACTGTGATGGTCATTTATATATACATACAATCATTGTGTTATAGACCTGAATATATGATTTAATATGTTAATTTAGCTCGAAAAAAAAAAGAACTAAAATTCTACCCATGTATAGGAGACACAACTTGAAAACTTGAATCATTTTACTTTTGATGAAAAATCAGTTTACACTCTATGAACTTCATCCCCTCAGTGCTTCATAGAATACGAATGTTTATTATTCAACAAATTAACATGTGAGAAAGTGACCTGTGGACTTTATTGTGCTGTAATCATTACTGTAGTACCCTTTAGTCAGTGTCAATTGTCAGCAGTATGTTGAGTATTAGGTAATATCTCACTTAATTTTTATAATGAAAAATTTTTTCTGATAAAAATAAAAATAAAAAAAAATTCTGATAAAGTAAATGTGATTAAGTGTACTGTACACATGAAAAGACAGACACAGGATGATTATATTATATATCTATAGTAACACAGCTAACAAATAAATAATGTATTCTTTTTTTCATGAGCAATAGATGTATGAAAAAGTCTTTTTGGGGAAAATTCATGTGATCTCATTATTTGTCCATGACTGATGTATGAATAGTAAGTCTCGTTGGGGAAAATTCATGTGATCTCATTATTTGTCCATGACTGTTCTCTCCTTTTTCTTTCCATTTCTGATTGGCAGGTGTCAGTGGAATAATCTATCTCACAGAGTTCTCATGTTATAATATATTTTTAATCTTATGTATTGTCTCTACAAAAATCAACAAACTTTCATAAGGAACTTGACAACTTGATGGAATTTAAAATAATTGTATTTCATTATGGAAATAAAATATCTATTTCTCTTTATTCATATTCATCTGCTGAACTATTTAATACTCATGTAAGGGTGGTGGGATATAAAAATTCTAGAAACAACATTAAAATATAAATGGAACACAGGCACTCCACTGGGAGGAATTCAGTTTGCTCACAAAGAAGAACTGTACTTTTTATAAAGATGATTTCCTGAAGCAAACAGTGTATGCCAACGGAAAAGACTAAAAGATACTCAGTGGGAAGATAATCTCCATTTATTTTATTCATTCAAAACCATTTATAATTTTCTGAAAACTCCTTATTCTATTTTTAGTTAGCATCCAGTCAGGAAGCTGACAGTTTACTTTGTGTTCTGTTTCCTCTTAGAACTCCAAGGCCATAGGAAATGCCGTGACTAAATATATGAAAACAGAACCCAGAGTTGACAATAAGGATCAGTGGTGTTACCTCATTTATAATGATCCAGTGACAGTCAAAAGCAACCAAATTAGTCTCCACAACCTAGAATAGAAAACAAACCAGCTATCAGTCAGCATTAACGGTGAAAACCAAACCAAAGCAACTGAACATACTTTGCAAATGGCAAACAAAAGAAAACAAAGCAAAAATATCATATATTACAAAGGTCTTTGTTATTAAATTAAAGATGGTAAACTGTTAGCAAAACACTATAGAAGCATTTTTGTTCAACATGTAGATGCAGTGTAGACTTGCTAATTAAGTTTGAAAATAAAATTCATCAAAACTCTAGAAAAAAAGTTTCAACATAAAAACTAAATAATACTATACAGTGATTTAACTGGGAGTTTGGTTCAAATCATATTTCCTATTCCAAATAAGCTTCTATGGCTTTCTATCTAAGTCCACATCCCTCCACAATCTGGCTCTAACTTAACATTCTTATCTTCTGCTATATCCTTGTGTATATGCTTGCCATTTTCTTAAAGTAAATTGTTCCATGTTCTTAAAAGCTTTGTGCTGTGTTTCCTAAGGAGATCCAATTATAAAATTATCTGAATGTAAAAACTAAAAGCAATAAACATTATATTAGCATTAAGTTATGGGTGAGTAACTTCAGTAGCTTTTAGCTTGCTAATAACAAACAAACAAAATTTATGTAAAAGGAAAAGCAAACAATATATAGGTAGAAATCTTGGCTGACAAATTTTGGATTAATTGATTCTAAATGATTCTTGGCTTGGCCTAAAAAAGTAAGCTGGGGCACACACACACACACACACACACACACACACAGCTGGAGTGTATGTGTGGGTATGTGTGTGGGGGTATGGGGTGTGTATAGTTGAGGTAGCTTTTGTATCTGTTTCCATTCTACCCAATCTTACAATTTTAAGGCATGTTGTTATGATTCATGCCATGGGCATACAGGCATAAAATAGGTAAGACTCTTTTGTAAGAGATTATTCTGATGTTTTTGGCAATAATACCCAAATATAGGTTTTTTAATTTTTTTAATGTTTATTCATTTTTGAGAGACGGACACAGAGCCTGAGTAGAGGAGGGGCAGAGAGAGAGGGAGACACAGAATCCAAAGCAGCCTCCAGGCTCTGAGCTGTCAGCACAGAGCACAATGTGGGGCTCAAACTCACAAGTCGTGAGATCATGACCTGAGCCGAAGCTGGACTCTTAACTAACTGAGCCACCCGGGTGCCCCCAAAGATTGGGTTTTGAATGGAGATGATTTCTAAAAACTATCAAGAAATTGTTAAAATATGGTGATTGTGTTTTCCTGGTTCTTCTTTGACCAACTGAGAAATGACTGTTGAAAGATGCACTGAATCATGACAAATACAATTGGAAATATATTTCTTGTACGATTCAATGTTTTCTGAAAGGATATAGTTTTCAGAATCTTTGTTTTAATTTTAATATAAATTTTGTACTATTTCCATTGTGTCACATCAGTCCCTATGACTACTGGAGTGTGTAGATAAAACATTATCATAGAAGTGAATATATGTTATTTATTTTTAAGTGATATCATGATTATCACATTTTGAAATACATGTATTTTCAAATGATATGTGAAACAATGTAGAAAATATGATTTTGCAGTTTTCAGTTTTAGCTAAACAAGAAATCACTTTATACCAGTAATGACAGCATCCTTTTCAAATTTTATGATTATATTTATCATCTTAGACAAATCATCATTAATTTATTAGCAATAAAAAATGTTAGAAAATAAGCAGGAACTCTATAAGAATCTAGAGAAATACAAACCAGAGACTCTGATATAAGGAAAGTAGTTCTCCGGACAAAATAGAAATGCCCTTTTTTAAAAAATCCGATGAATAGGATCACTTGGGTGGCTCAGTCAATTAAGCATCCGACTTTGGCTTAGGTCATGATCTCACGGTTCACGGGTTCAAGTCCCACATCGGCTCTGTCCTGACAGCTAGCTCAGAGCCTGGAGCCTGTTTCAGATTCTGTATGTCCCCCTCTCTCTGACCGTCCCCTGCTCATGCTCTCTCTGTCTCAGTCTCTGTCTCTCTGTCAGAAATAAATTAAAGATTAAAAATTAAAAACATAAAAATCCCATGACTAAAAAAAAGAATAGCTAAAATTTGGGAACAGCAAGAATTCAGAAAAAAAAAAAATAAAAGCCACAATGTAGACTGAAAGTACTACTGAAGCAATATCCGTAGTAGAATGAAGAGATGACTCAGCCTAAATTGTCTTCATTTAGTTAATCTGTACCATTTGGACAGATTAAGCGACATTTGGTTATAAGAATTCTGCATTAACCTGTAGACCTTTAGAAGTGAAAAGTTGTCTTGCACAACAGCATTTATGAAAGAGATGGAGGGCACGGGTTACGATGGTAACTCACTGATAATTTGTCTAGACCATAAATTTTTCTCATTTTCATACTCTGACCTGAAATAGCTTTCAGGCAAAAGCATGAAATGCACGGACGTACAGGCTCAGTCTTGTGTTTCAGTAAAGGAGAAAAGCATTTCATCTAAGGCCATGATTCTATTCACTAAACCACCCTCCCTTCCTTAGGATCAGCAGGGAGATAATCTTCTTCCACTACTTTCTTTAATTTCACTCATGAGCGTGAATACATCAGACATTTCACAGTACAAATTGGAAACAAGAAGAACGATTATTAGCACATTACTGTAGATAAAGAAATATATCATTTACTAGAATAACTTGCGTTCATGGAGCAGACCCTATAATACCTGATGTGGTATTGTGCTAACCCAAAAATAAACCTCTTGAAACATCACATTTTGGGTCTACTTGTTACAGCAATTTAGCCTATTTTATCTAATGCAATGCATTTTTGTTAATCTTAGCTATGTACCTTTTTCTAGCCTTAATAAACTTTAATAAATAGTTCTTTAGAGTAATTTTAAATTCTGTGATTTTATAAAGACACGGTTTCAAAACCATGCAATATTTGTTGGCCTGTTCACGCATGTTAAATATTCAGGACATGTTTGTTGGTTTATGAGCCCAGTTTTCGTTGAAGAAGGAAAACAAATTATACCAGAAAGTTACTTAAGAATAAAAAGGTAGACATGTCTTGTCCCTTTAATTACATACCAAGATATACATATATATACACAGCTGAAATCTATGTATCACTGTGGCACCATGTTATAAAGAAACGTCGAAAGTTTTTTATTGCTATGTTGTATACAAAATGTTAATACTTCCACTAATTATCTGCTTTAAGGGCCACTAAAGGAGACATATACTTTTCTTAGGTTTAAGTTAATATCTTCATGCTGTCGGGGTTCTCTGGTTTTTTTTAATTACTGAATGTTACTAAAAGTAACCAATGTGAAAAAAGCCATTGACTAAAAAGATAATGGATATCTGTAATGGAGGAGTATTTAGTAAGGAACATAAAAAGAGGACAGGAAGTTCAATAGCCTAGACTTTGGAAACCTGGTAAGCTTTGAGTTCTTTCACTTAAATGACTAGAATAGGTATATGGTAGAGATAAAATAAAATCTATCACTATATCTATACTAGTATACAGTATGTGTTTGTGTATATGTACATAAAATCTACTACTATACCTATAAGTGTATATAATGCATAGGTGTGCATGTGTGTGAAAGGTAAAGTACAACAGAATTAAAAGAAAACATAGAAAGGAGTGGTAACATTTATGCTTTTCACATCACACTGAGCTAACATACAATGAACATTCTTAGAAGAGACATTTAAGTAAAAAGAAATTCTCAGCTATTTGTGTGGATAAGAGATGCCAACTAACTACTGTGAGTCCCAAATCAATCCATCCGATAATTTTTCTATTTTTAAGTAATATTAATCCCTTTCTACTTGATACACTTCAGTCTAAGTTACACTGAATCAGACTAATGGCATTACTAACTTGAAGAAGTGAATTACTTCTGGATATAGGATTAACAAGGGATTGTAAGGTACCTTAGGATTTTTTAAGTCTTTTTATTTATTTCACAGTTATGTTAGAACTCAAACAGGGAAAATTGTTTCCTTTCCCCATCTTCCTTACCTTAGTATATCATCTCCTCTTTTGGCAGTAAATTTGAAAACAATGAAAGGGATTAAGCAATTGATTGAATTTTTTCCCCTTTTTTCACTGGGAATCTATTCTACAGCTGAGCACATCATTGTGATAGTTATGTGTGTTCATTCTGTGGATTCTTATCAATGTCGAGTAAGTTAGTAAACACTGATTGCATTTTTTATCCAAAATATCAAAAAAATAGATTGCTAAGATCATAAAAAAAATAATATATATTTTATTACCATAATGATAAGAAACACTCCTCAAAAGATCATATTATGGCTGGGCTATGGAGTCAGCATTATGCTTGGGCAAGTCAGCAAGAAAAAACTATCCAATGGAAACTCCTATATATTTGGTTATCAAAGTAACAGAAAAGAAGTATGCATTTTCCTTCATAATCTGTTTCCTCTCTCCTTACCCCATGCTGCTCCCTTATCACTATACAGGTGTATTATGTATGCGTTAATACATATGTTAATACTGTAAAGGTGCATGGTGCCTGTTCATGTAGAGTTGCTTCCGCATTGATGCAACGTAACATAGTTATAACAAATGAGATTATGCCCCCTCCCAAGAAGCTGAGCTTACTTTAAGGGAATTGAGCAAAAAAGGGGGAAAAATCGAGCCCTGTCAGGAAGACAAGCGATGAGTAAGGACAGACCATCTGTCACTGGCAGGAACTTTAGAACTTCTGAATCTTTAGAAAAGCCTGACAATTTATCACCATGTCTTCCATCATTTGTCCTCAGATCTTTAGATGTGCTAAATATAAGACAATCGGAAGCAAAGAAATTGCCAGAGCGTGTATCTCAGTGGTTATAAATGTGGAACAGTTCTTACAAGCACAGAGGACAATTTAATTGACTAAACAATAACGGCAGCATGCTGTTTTTCACTCAACCTTGTGGCTTAACTAAATTAAATGTGTTCCCTTTGCAGGATGTACTAAATATTACACATTTATGCAAAGGGTTCCAGTGCTCTGTGCATCTGCAGCAGCTAAAATATCAGGTGTTTACTTTCTATTCCTGTCTGTTCTGAATTGTCAGGTGGAAACATGCCTGGGGAAGGACACCAACAGTTATGCTGGAACAAGATGCCAGATAAATATGAAAGAGCTACTTGCCTCCTGGCTCCTCATCTCTAGCAATGCTAAAGCTTATGTCAGTATTCCTGGACCTGTATTCTTTGGGATGCTACTTCCACTAAAATCCGTAAGTGTTCTACAGCAGGTAGATTTAGAAATGCTAGCTTAGCCAAATTAAATACATGCCATTACTACATTACTTCTCAAAGCTTTAAGCAGGTTCACATCAATATTGAAATATAATTGACATAAAATTCATATTAATATGTAATATTGTTTTTTATTAATATTTCAGGACATATGGCTTCAGACTTACGAGTATGAGCTCTAAAGTGAAAGAGTCAATACCTCCATTTGTTTACAGTGTGACTATGAGCAAATTGCCAACTCCATAAACCTCAGTTTCCTCATTTATTACTAGAGTAAATGCTAGTGCCTACATAATAAAATCATAATTTAGATTAAATGTAACAGTGGCAAACTCTCAATAAATATCAACTCTTCCATTTTAATTAGTATTCTTTATGAAATTCCAGGAGAAGATATTTGGAATGTAGCATCCTCCAAATTGATTTGATGATAGAAACCATTTTTTCCACTATAAATTCTATGGGATTAGTAGTTTTTGTGAAATGTAGACTACTTAGCCACATATTCCTAAGAGTTCTAAAATTTTATTGAAGCACCATTTTGTAACTTTAAAATCATGGTCTTAAAATAGTCCTACAGAGAGAGTGATGACCAGAGGACATTTTCCATAAAACAATAGCAAATACAAAAACAAAAGTTGAATTATCATATATTATATAAAACTAAAATGCATATGTCATAGCTTTGGGCAAATAGTGATACTTGTTCTTTTCTCCTTTTAATCTTTTTTCCCCCTTCATAATTAAATAAAAGAAGATACACCAAACTAAACCACTATACTTCAATAAAGTATAAAAGGATGTATATTGTATATAAAGTTTACAGCATATAGTCGATTCTTAGGAAGAGATCAGTGGATTTACAGTTCAGACATCCAGTGTCCTGAGTGTCATGTATGAGTAAACTGCATGACCACAAAGTTCTGCTAAAAAATGTAATTAATACTCTAATTCTCCAAAATGCAGAGTGAAAATATAAAACTCCAGTCATCTTCAGGTGCAATCAACCTGGGATTCATTTCCTTTGATTTTTATTTATTTATTTTTGATAGGTTGTTTTTCAATTTTCTTCTCTCTAGAAGCATCAAAGCCACAGTACAGGGAGACACTGGGGTATTATTACTTGTGTAGATTCCATTTTTAAATCCCAAATATATCCAGCAGATGGCATCGGTAAACCCTCGAACTGATACTGGGTAACATGGGGATATCGTGAAATGACTGTCTTGTTTGCATTTCCCCTTGAGCTCAGCATGGGTCCCCAACTCTCTTCTGTTCTTATCCAAGCAACTACTATCTGCCATCCCACTCTGTGCCTTTTGCTTTAGAATCTCTGCTCTGATCTTCCAGCTGGAAGACCACAAATACACTCTCATCCAAATCCTCTTGCCATTTCTGCCAAAGTTATTTCATAAACGGATATGCTAGAATTATTGTTACTGCTGTGCAGTTGGGTCTTCCCACACCCCCTGGGAGATGGAAATGTGCCACCGCTGAGATCTGGCCAACACTATGCTACCTGCTATGCTTCTAAATGTGGAAAGATGGGCACTAACACACACACACACAAAATAGAGAATCTGCATTCATTGTATGACATAGACCGGCCTTCCTGTGTCCTAAATTACTGAATAGAAACTGAACAATGCTTAAAAGTGAATTTGTGATTTCAACACTTTGCCTGAGGAGGATATAAATAAAGATTTGACAATTATTTCCAGTGCAGGGGACCACTGTGTACCTGTTTTAAACCTTTCTGAATTTTTGCTTGCATTGGTGTTCTTTTAGATGTCCTGCTATAGATTAAAGAGTACTTACCCAAAATCAGTTAGGAAAAGTAGTGTTTGTTGACAGACCATTCGTCCTTTGATGTGCCTGTTTTACTATATGCTAATATGTTAACCTTGGGCACAACAAGGGGATTGCATTCACATTTTTTTTTAATTGTGTTTGTTTTCTAATAGCTAAATGATCCTTGACAGAATAAATTGATTCCTAAGTATAACTGGCAAACAAATAAATACAAGTTCTTACTTGATTTTGCTCCAGATTTAAAATGATGATTTGGGGGCACATTGACACTTAATTGCTGGGTTTATGAAATGCAACTTTCTTGTTATCTTGGAGCAAATAAAGGGAGGGGAGCTTCTTATAGAGATGTCTATGGATCACATCAAAATGCAACATACAGGCTTTTCACCACTGTGAACTTCCATGCTTTTTTCTTTTTTTTTCTTCGTTCCTTTGATCTCCTCTCTATCTTCTCTCCTTGACAAAGCGTTTCTCAAAACTCAGACAGAAGTAAATGCCAAATCCTTCCCCAACCTTTACCTCCCTAACCCCAGGAAGGATGTCCCCAAGCTTGTGCTAATCCAGTGCTCTAAACAAAGCTTTATCCATCCTTAATTAAATTGTGTTTAGCTATGTAAGAGACTGTGAGCACTGCGTTGTGTTTTATACTCCCCTTACGCCCTCTTCTACAGGTGGACTAGCTTCCTTGCTGCCCTCCAGTACCTTCCGGCTCTGGCCCTTGCTTTGTCTCCTGAATTGTTCTTCCCAGAGGGAGACATGCACAGACACACAGCCCTCACCATTCCAGGTGGACCTCTGCATACATGTCACTTCATCAGGCGTGACTCCTCTAGTCACTCACCCTTGCTCCCTCACCCCATGCACTTATCCCACAGGGCGCACACACACACACACACACACACTTATTTATTGCCTCTTTTCTGTATACGAGGGATATAAATTTCATTGCTAAGAATTTCATTTTGATCACTGCTTTCTACCCTTGGAATTATCAGTGCTGAATATATCAGCAATCTCAGATATATAGCTGAGATTCAGTAAAATTTGTTGCCAGGCACATTGAGGATTTTTACTAAATGTTGTTTGTGGAAAAAAGACAAATATAGCCCTAACTCATGTTTATACATCCATGGATATCCCTACTTTACCTAGGGCTAAACCATTTGATAAACTTATATTGGAAGAAAGTTACTGGATGGGCTTCAATTTAAAAAATAAATAAATAAATAAATAATGAGAAAATTACTTCACATTTGCTCAAATAAAGAGAACTTGACTATTTGTGTGGTAATGAAGTATGGAATTATTATATTCAAATTTTCTAAAGTCAAAAATCTCATCAGGAAAAAAACATAAAATTTGAATAACTAGGCTTGAGTTCAAATGCCAGATCTCTTTACTGATATGCAGGGATATTACTGACCTTGAGTCTCAGTTTCCTGATTATAGAAATAATGCTTCTTTCACGGATAGTGAGGTTTAAATAGATGAATGTATCTAAAGGACCTGGAACATCATAAGTATTCAAAAATACCAATCTCTTTCCTTTGTTAACCTCTCTCCCTTCACTTAGGTTCCTGCAGTATTTTTGACCCTATTCTAAATGATTGTGATACATTTATCCACTTTTGCAAAGTTCATTGAATGGTATTTACAGTCTATCTATAATAATAAAAGCTAACACTTACTGAGTACTTTTATGTGCTGTACAGTAACTGCTTTTACGCACACAGCAACTCATTTAATGTTCACTATATTCTTATAATGTAACCACTACACTTAGGTCCACCTTACATAAGAAACTGAAGCAACTCACCCATGTCATCAAGCTGGGTGTGTAAGCCGGAATCGATAACTAGTAAACATCTTTCCTGTATAACATTTTCATAGCTTTCTTTATATAAGTTTTAGAAACCATTATCTTTCTTCAAAATGAAAACAATTACAGTTAAGCTGAATGCTATATAACATTGCATGGTACACCCTGGTGTTTTATGTATTTAAACTCCACTGTATAACTTATTTGTATTTACCCTGCGCCTGTGAACGAGAATAAACCATAGAAAAATTTGAGAATGCTGATGATTTTACACACCATTCTACTCCATGACCTTTTCCTTGAAGCGGTATATGAAAATTTGTTTTTATTTTAGTTACTCTTAATTCCATAGTCTTTTAGAATGTGAATAGTGTGCTGTACTGATTAAAGGACCAACATTATAGACCATGTCACACACACACACACACACACACACACACAGTGAATATTGCTTAATCAGAGAAACAGTTATCTGTTCCTGCCTCTCTTCATAGCAGAACTTCTGATTATCAGATGAAGGGTCAAAAGCTTCTAGAAGAGAAAATGTACAATGTTTCTTATTATGGCAATGAGGCAATAAGGCCATTAAACATCTAATTTCTGCAGTTAGTTAATCAGTTTTCTACTGTTCTTTGTGCAACTTGGCCATATGCTGGGTTATCGATAACTCATCACTGGTGAAGCCACTGTAGAAGTATTACTCATTAAAAGACATTCTTAGTTCAATGTTTCTGTTATCCTTGGGTTTTTCAAATATTTCACAGGGACTCCGCTTTTTAGAATATCAAGAGTGGTGTAAAATGTTGATGATTCTAGACTCAAAAGACTTTGCAGAGGGAAAAAGTCTTCAAAAGGTCTTTATTAATTTTGATACACAAAGTACCGAAAAGAAAAATAAGGAAATGCAACCTGTAGAAGCTTATGGCCATATTTCTAAACTAATTGTTTTGGTCAGTCTCAAGATAGTTAAGCTCACTGGAAGTACATTTTGAATATTTCATAGAATCAAAACAAGATCTTCACACTTTCTGGGGTCTCTAAATTTATCTTAGAGTTTCTTTCATAAAAAGTATACCTTGTGGCCTACTATAAAAATGTTTTCAATGGTGTAGGACTTGACAGCATGGGCAGTTTCCAAAATTTCAAGCAATTGACTCTCCCGTCTGTGCTATTTCACTATGGTGAAATACAAACCATCTTTTTCTTACCACTGACAAATCACCTTATGGTGTTAGAACTGTGTTTAGTAACAAAATGTCAGTTGAAACTGAGGCACCAACTGTTAACTGCTCAAACAAAATGTCATTTGTAGAACAGAATTACAGAGTTTGACAAAGGACCCTGTGCTATGATCACAGCATGCAAGAATATCCAGAATCATCTGACACATTTTTGAATTTTCATTGATCTTAAACCTCTTGACAAATTATTATTTTTTTTATTTTTTAAAATTATCTGTCAGTGTTTATAATTGTACAACTTCTACAACATGACTAGAGCTACCTTGAATGCCACTGACATTGTTCCACCTTTCTTAGTAATGGATCACGGAAATGGCTGATTTAGTGTTACTGCAAATTCAAGGCTTCCAAACCCTATTGGACATTTAATTCTAACTAGTAATTCTTCTACTTGTATACGTAGTCGGTGTTGCCCCTCCCCATTCCCCATGGCAGTGAAGAATTCAACCTTCAGCCAGCTCCAGTAGCCTATTTTCCTAACAACTTCACAAGTTACATTTCTCCTATTTAAATAAATAATGAATAAAAATCAGTATGTAGAAATGATTTCAAGCCCTCAAGTTCCTGCCCATCTAAAATCAAAAACAAAATAAAAAATATGAATAATAACAGCTAACATTTTGGGGGTGCGTATTACGTATATGAAACAATGGTAAACATTATAATATCTTTCACCATTTAGTTCCTACATCAACCCTTTGAAGGTAACTGCTATTATTTTTCCTGTTTTACAAATGAATAAATACTGTCTTCACTTCACTCTTCTCCTCTCATGACAGTAAAATAGGCACTCTTCCTCCAAAGAAGACTTTGGACTCTTCTATCTATCTTTTCACTAGAGCTCTGGATCTTTTTCTTCCTTCCTCCTTAGGGAATCTGTAACAACAGTTATTTACATAGTCGGTGCTTTCCACATCTCTCCATTTACCACCTTTGGGACAACAGATTTCCTGTCATCTCTCAAATGAGTTTTACAATCTTACCAAATATCACCTATGATTGCTTTCTCCTTTTACCCCCATTTACATAGTGATTATCCTGGCTTCTGTCCACAACTCCCCACTCCTCTTTATTTGTCCTGTCTCTATATATCTTTTAGGCACAATTATCCTCATCACCTCTAACAGGTCTTCCATGATCACTACACCCCTCCCACCACCATAAACTCCTCTTATAAAATGTGGATATGAACTACCATCACTGAACAGATCTAATTATATTTTAATTAGTTTTTAAAAATCTGTCTATAGACTCTAACATACTAAAAGTTTCTTGAGGCAGGGATGATGTTTTATTTATTTTGTGTTCCCAACAACTAACTCTGGACCTGACTCATAACAGACATTAAATAAGTATTGTGGACTGGACTTAAACTATCCTATTAGAAAGTTACTTTGGCCTATAGCCCCTCAGCACATATGAATTGCCCTGCAGCTGCAGGTGAAAAGAGCTTCCAGAATACTGACATATAACACCTCAAAATCTTGTACCTCTTATCTTCTCTGTGAGAAGACTTTCCAGCATATTTGGCCACAAACAAACATGGCCTAGAAGTGGGGGTATGTTACCACCTCTGGAGATCAACTCTCAGTCAGTGGGGATGGAAGAAAGCGGATAAATGCCCCTGTCTTCCAGTAGGGGTGATTCTGAGGCATTTCCAAAACATGGTTTCTCAGAAGATTCCCCACAAGATTGAGCCCCATCTGTGCATATTTGTGATCCATTCCTGGTAACACGTTCTTGACTGGCTTTTCTCTTTCTCTCACATTTACTGCTTCCTCACCTGTGCTTTTTGGGACCGACACCCTGGTAAATCATCTAAACCCATGTTCTTGTCTCAAGATCTGTACCAGTAACTCAAACTTACTCAGCCTTCCTACATAAAACACTCAATATACTACAATGAATAGAGAATAGTTGCTATATAGTTAAATGAAGAAATTCGTCAGAGGTAGAAAAATTCTTGAGAAATTAAAATTATTCACAATCTGTCCATAGGAGTTGTCTTCCTATAATATACCACTGATATCTCTTATAATTTGAAAAACTTTGATGTCGCTGTGTACAGTGTATTGGGTACAGTGTATTAGGTACTGTGTACTGTGTACAGTGTATAGGTGATTCTCAAGGCTCGCATGCATTAGAATCAACTGGAGGACATTTTAAACATATTGCTGGGCCCACTCCAATAGTTTCTGATTTAGAAGTTCTGGCATGGAGTTTGGGAATTTGCATTTCTAACAAGTTCCCAGTTGGTGCCTGTGTTGCAGGTTTAGTGAATCATTTTGAGATCCACTGCTTTACAAAAAGCTCTGGTCAGGAACTGAGTGTGATGACTTGACACTAATTCTATATCCATTCAATTGCTTTGACAAAACCATTCAAGCTTTTGAGCACCTGAAATATACTAGACACAGTGCTAGGACGGGAGTTGCTTCATTGAGCAAGGCAGACCTGGTCTTTGTTCTAAGTGAGCTTTCAGCTGAGCCCCACTGCAGGCTATTAGAAATATGAAAAGTACAACAGCGCTGCCAGTCTATAGGTGATACTCCTTCACAAATATGTACCTCTCCAGAGGAGGAAAGACAAAATCTTTGTTTCAGAAAGAATGCAGTCACTTTAAGCCTATTGTTTAAACATTGTTACTTATTTGAAGCAAACTTCTTTGTATAACATTAAAGTGTTGCTATTTCTACCTCAATTAAATCCACACAAGTCATATACAAATTATTTCAATCACACATATTTTCCATGTGGGGTGATATGTTATTACTTATAAGAATTGAATTTTGGGAATTGGTAACCATAAAAGCTATTTTGATTTTACTACCATGTTTGTGTTTTTCCATCTCCAAGTGATAAAGTCAGTCTTGAATAAAGGCTACAATTATATCCTGAAATACATCATTGAATTTGCCTGTTCATTATTATATGCCATTCCAAGTTTAACAGTAGGAATCAGTTCTGCTATGCTGTTAAATGAATTACGTGTCAAGGTTTGCTTTAACTAACTCCAGTCAGATAAAAAGAAAAGAAAAAAAAAAATATATATATATGTATCCTGAAGACTGCTCTAGGTATTTCTTTTAGAACTGAATTTTTATTAGGGATTATAAAATGGGTCTAAGGTGTGTTTCTGTCACTAGAATGGAGGCTATAAATGCTGTGTGGCACAACTGTGGTTCATAATTCAAAAGGTGGCCTGGAGATATGTGTCAGGACTTTCTTGGTCCATTATAAAGAGTTACATACTGATTTTGAATCTACCATATATTTCACTGATTACTTAAGTACTTAGCACTGTTTCACAGCATAGATTCACATTTAGCCTAATTTCACAGTTTACTCAGGTCAGAATATGAAAGTAAGAGAGCAAAGATGGCCCTATTAGATAATAATCCCTTGGACTCCCTCAGGCCCAAAGACATGCGCTAACAGCTGCAATTCTGAGAGCCGCCTGTTTTCCTCCTGAGAGCATTTGGAAACATTCATAAATCAGGCTGGTTGATAAGCTTTGAAAGCCTTCCTTCCAAGGTGGCAAAAGTATGAGAGGCTTTCTTTTTCTTTTCTTTCTTTTTCTTTGTAATATATATATATATATATATTTTTTTAAATTTTTAATGCTTATTTTTATTTTGAGACACAGACAGAGGGAGAGAGATCACAAGTATGGGAGGGACAGAGAGAGAGGGAGACACAGAATCTGAAGCAGGCTCCAGGCTCTGAGCTGTAGGCACAGAGCTCTACATGGGGCTCAAACTCACGACCGGTAAGATCATGACCTGAGCCAAAGTTGGATGTTTAACCCACTGAGCCACCGAGTGCCCTGACAAGGCTTTCTTTAAACATATTCTGGTAGTACCATAAGAATTAAAGACAGATACACAATTGAAATAAGTATCATTCTCTGATTTGATCATAATCTTTGCAATAGAGTGGTTTTTTTTTCTTTTACTGCTTTGTTTCTCTTTTTTTACAGACTTAATTAGTGTAACACAGACCTATTGGTATAACACCAAGGCATATTTCAATACAAACGACATCATTGGTGTTTGATGGGATAAGGGCATGCCGCCCTTGAGTTTAGTGTGCTTGTTCTTACAGACAGACGTGTTTCACTCTGACTTGCAGTATGATTCACAGTGAGGCGAGCCCAAGATGGTTTTGATATCAATAGAAAATTCCTTTCCTCAGATCTACTCATCCCTTGCTTTTTAGGTGCAAAGCTGAGAAAACCAAAAGGACACACTGAATTGAACCTTACACTGTATGTTCTAAACGATGCACTGATGTGCTTAAAAGGTAATATATTTATTAGAGCAGGCCATTTTTACTCCCTAAAGATAAACCACGACTTGTAATAAGATTTTTGTAAATTTTGATTTTTAAAGTTCTTTGAGTTATAAAATTATTTTCAAGTGGCTCTTTTTCAGTGGTGGGCTGTTCTCATTTTGTTAAAAACACAAATGCTAATAAGATTATAAATTTAATTTCTGTGTAAGTAAATTACTATCCCTTTCTTCCAAAATTATGGTTACATCTATAAGATACTAGTTCCAAATAGAAGAACTAAGTTTTATCCCATCATCATTGACTTTGCAAATGTAGAATGTAAAGGGCAAAATTTGGATGTTACAGAGAGATATTGCAAAAGCAGAAAAAGAACACTGAATGGTCATACAAAAATGGATGAAAGATATTTTGAGTATAAAGAACAATTTCAAGTTTGCATTTTGAACAGAGTGGAGAGAGAGACCATTTTGAAATATTGATAAAAAGTATATACGGAAAATGAACTTTGAATAAACAGCAAGCTGAGATTGACATTTTTTATGCAAATAGTTTCATATATTTTGAGACAAAGAATTGATACACAGATGCAGATTGGATTTAGACAGTAACAGCATGGGCCACAAAGAAGATACTCAAATCTGGATGTGACAAAAAGAAAAATCTAAGTAATGCCTTTACAGTTACTAAAAACTAATTTTAAACAATATTTAGTAATGGGGGACAGCAGATTCATAATAACTACTGTGTGTAGTTTATGCTCTGTAAAAACATTTCTAATAATATTTAAATAAAATTTAAATATTTTTAATTTAAATATTTTTTAAATATTTTAAATATTTTTAAATTAATTTTTAATAAAAAATAAATAATATTTAAATAAAATTTGTTAAAATTAAAAATTATATATCATTTAAGAATCATCACATGGGTTCACTTATATAAACAAATTAATGTTTCCAATTATAAGGACTAAGGTAAAAGGATATCTCTCCATATTCTAAAAGAAGGCATGCAGATGAAGAGGAACAGAGCTTGCTACTGAAGTTAAGATTCTGGTGCACAGAGTGGGAAGAAGCAGGTAAGCAGTTTTTCTTATCAACTGACTCTTTAACAGGGTTTACTTCTCTTTAGGTATGTTTTTGTCATAGAATAATGCCATTAAATTATTATAAAGGATCTCTTTAATTTCTTAAAATGTTTCTCTATTTATTTTGAGAGAGAAATAGAGACAGAGAGAGAGAATGCACTTGTGTGCAAGCAGGGGAGGGGGAAAGAAAGAGAGGGAGAGAGAGAATCCCAGGCAGTCTCTGTGCTGACAGCTCAGGGCCTGATCCAATGTGTGGCTCAGTCTCACAAACCACGAGATCATGACCTGAATGGAAATCAAGAGTTAGGTGCTTAACTGTCTGAGGTAACCAAGTGCCCCAAAACTTTCATTCTTAAAAAAGGAATAAAACTTAAAGGGGCACCTGAGTGACTCAATCAGTTGAGCGTCCGACCTCAGCTCAGGTCATGATCTCACGGTTCGTGGGTTTGAGCCCCGCGTCGGACTCTGTGCTGACGGAGCCTGCAGCCTGTTTCGGATTCTGTGTCTCCCTCTCTCTGTGCCCCTCCCCTGCTCATGCTCTCTCTCTCTCTCTCTCAGAAATAAATAAAACATTAAAAATTTTTAAAAACCTTGAATTTAAAAATAAAGTATGTACCCTTTTATCTTTTAATTTTCTTAAAAATATATATATTTAACTATATATGTATATATATATACATATATATATACATATATATAGTTAACAACATGGTTAACAACTTTGTTTAAAGTTTTTTGATACTAGTAGTTACACTATCTAATTCTCAGAGCTACTACAATTTCGCTAAGATAAATTTCCTGATATTCTTCAAATTATTTGCAATTTTTCTGATATGCTTTAATAAATGCTACTTAGTAGAAATCATTTATTTGCAAAATATTTCTGAATCATTGTGTATATATATATATATTAAAATTATACTTTTACTTTCTCTTACTTAAATTTACTTTGTGATAAAGAGATCTCTGAAAATTCAAAGAAAATAATTAAGTCAAAGACTCAGAATAGCCAATGGGAATTGTGATTAAAACAATAACAGAAAAGAGAAAAAAAAAATAGGTCAAAGAATGATCTAACTTTACTGTTAGGAAAGTAGGTCATTCTGCTAAATAATGATTTTTTCCTCTATTCTAATTGTATTTGTAAAAGTTCACACTACTGGGAAAATCCAACTCTTCAGCTTGAATATGACATTGGGAAAGCTAAAAAATAAAGCATTTCAAGTTTAAAAAAAAAATGTTCTTGAGAGACCAGTAAAATACATTTTAGGGTTGAGAGTTGGATATTATTTAAAACCTGAAATATCCCAAATATTTGTTGTTTGAAATTCAAATTATGATTAAAATTATCAGAGGGTTCACCAAAATGTCAAGGGTCATCCAATATGCCAGATTTCTGAATAGAGCTGAAGAGACCATAAATCTTCAATAAAGAATAAGTTTCTCCTTGAAAGCTGAATTAAAGCCTCTTTATTAAGTCAGTGGCTAGTCCAATTTATAGAATTCAATAGTGACTTTTGAGACATAATTTAATAAACTATAGAAACCTATATTAAATTCTAAAAATATCAAGGATACAATCAGAAAGTCCATGTAAAGGCAGTAGAGTTTGTTGTTGTTTGAACAAAAGTAAAACAAAAAATAAAACAAAAATGCCAGACTATTTCCTTTCTTAACACATTTACAGTATGACATTAAAAAAAAAAAAAAAAAAGGGAGTGAGGGAGAGGAGAAAGTAGGTGATGGGCACTGAGGAGAGCATTTGTTGGGATAAGTACTAGGTGTTGTATGGAAACCAATTTGACAATAAATTATTTTAAAAATCAAATTCTATCTAAAAGAAAAGTAAAAATTTAAAAATAAAATTTTTAAAACTTAAAAAAATAAAATAAGTAAATAAATAAAAAAAATTAACAGTTAAAAAAAAAGAGAAAGAGATCACTGAACTCCTCAAACTATGCAAGTTTAAAAGACAAAAGAGGGGGCACCTGGATGGTTCAGTCCGTTAAGCATTGGACTCCAGACTTCAGCTCATGATCTCATGGTTTGCGAGTTTGAGCCCCTCATTGGGCTCTGTGCTGAAAGCTCAGAGCCTGGAACCTCCTTCATATTTTGTGTCTCCCCCTTTCTCTGCTGTTCTCATGCTCATGCTCTGTCTCTCTCTGTCTTTCAATAATAAATACATGCTTTTTTGTTTTGTTTTGTTTTTATTTCTGGGAGGGGGAGAGAGAGAGAGAGAGAGAGAGAGAGAGAGAGAGAGAGAGAGCAGGGGAGGGTCAGAGAGAGAGGGAGTCACAGACTGAAACAGGCTCCAGGCTCTGAGCTGGCAGTCAGCACAGAGCCTGACGCGGGGCCCGAACCCATGAACCGCGAGATCATGACCTAAGCGAAAGTCAGATGTTTAACCGACTAAGCCACCCAGGCGCCCCAAAAAATAAATGTTTAAAAAAAGTTTAAACAATAAAATAAAATACAAAAGATGGAAAAGTCAATTAGAGAAATCTGACATTTAGTTATTGTAAATATGCTGATCCAAAGAGGGTGACAAAATTGGGGCGCCTGGGTGGCTTAGTCGGTTAAACGTCTGACTTTCGCTTAGGTCATGATCTCGCGGTTTGTGGGTTCGAGCCCCGCGTTGGGCTCTGTGCTGACTGCCAGCTCAGAGCCTGGATCCTGTTTCAGTCTGTGACTCTCTCTGACCCTCCCCTGCTCACGCTGTCTCTCTCTCTCCTAGGAAAAACAAACAAACAAACAAACAAAAACAAAGAGGGTGACAAATCAACATGAAGACTGGTGTCATTTCAGAGTTCAAGGTGAAACATATATTAGTATATGAGGAGAAAATTGCTTTATTGCAGGCTTTCTATTTCATTAATCATTTTCCAAAGCTACTGGTCTTCAGCAGCCAGGAATGGATATATTTACATAGGACTTACTGATTGGCAATAAATAATGATATTGAAAAATTCCAAATAAGAAATTCAAATCTCAACATGATGGCAATGCTATGTACGCTAGCTATATTTTACTTTCTGTAACTAAACTGGAAAAAAAAAAAAAAAACCAAAACCAAAACCAAAAACCCTAACAACATGAAGCAGAAGCAACAAGATCTTAGTCTAAAAATTTTAAGATACATATATATATACACACAAATATATGATACATATATCTTTAAAATATAGATATATATGGCTAATGGATATATGTGTGGTTTGGTGAGGCACTGAACAAAAAAGTAAGGTGATTCAGTGAAAGTACATATAAACAGTTGGAGCCTCTCTGGCGCCAGGAAAAAAATATGTTTACATGGTTATGTTAATGAAAATACTAAATAAAGATTTAATTATAAATGTGTTAAAACTATTTTGGAAGAGATAGCTTTGTGTGAGATAACTGTATATGAGCTAAATTCTTATCTTTCTTGTTAGTCCAGCAATAGATAATATCAATATCTAAGACATCAGGGAAAGTAGTGTAAAAATGTTATTTAAAAATCTTGGAAAACAGTAGTTCACTTATAAGTTATTTCCCTAGAGTAGGAAGTGGACATATGGAGGAATAGGGAGTAACTCCTATTTTTCATTATTAGTTTTATAGATGCTTTCAAAATATATAAAATTTTGACAAAAAATCATATCTTAAGCAAATGGGTGCATATTCTTTGACCATATTACTATAAAAGGGAACTGATTTTTTAAAAAAAAGATCCATATGAAAGTTACCGAGGCAAAAATTTTTCTAATTAATTTTTGTTAAAATATGCTCAAATATCACATTAAAGTGTAATTAATATCATTAGTTTTAAAGCCCATTATCCTTTCAAACTAGCATACCTCATGTTTACATTACAAATCTTAAATATATTCCTCATATGATAAAAATAAGGCATTATCAGTTCCTCTGTTGTTGACCTTGACACGTCTCTGTAGATTAAAATATCGACTTGAGCGTCCGTGGTCAATTAAAACTGTGATATCCTATAGAGAAAGTTTATTATTTTCTTGCGGCTTTTATTATCTTCTTTGGGAACAATGGCATTCCCCATAGTACATCAAAGATCTTTGGGGGACGACTATTCTATCATAGGAAATCCTTTTGAAATTCACAGCGACCAAAGGACAAAAAAAATATTTCTTACCAGAGAGAGGGCTTTAACAAGAAATCAAAACAAAGACACTTTTGAAATTTCCCCTTGAAATCTCCTTCTACCTCTACACGGGGACTTTGATTCAAAATAAATACAGAGCCATATCTGAATCCACAGAAGTTAAATAGGATAGACCATTCAAATGCATCTTTTCTTTAGACATGCTCTATTTACTTTATTATCCATTAATATTTCTTTAATACTAAGTACAGTGAAACTGGATTACTCAAGATAAAATTGTGGTTTCTGTCTGGCACATCGCCGTATCTGCAAACAACTACCTGGGGGACCTGACATTGGGATTTGAGAGATTTTATAAAAATTTATCTGGGAGGTTTTCTTTGAGTGATAATAAGGATAAAGTGATTGAAACCTAATGGCTGCAGAGGAGAGGTACAGAATTATCACTTATATTAGGAAAGATCTTGCTTATCCAAAGTTAAAGCTAAAAGAAGTAGGGACTTCAAACCTTTGGCTGAAAACATAAGGACACAGCCAGTAACGTGGTTCATTTACATTTAGTTTCGCTTAAGTGGGACCGTTCATTGCCATCCCTTAATTGTTAAAGTGTTTGCCTTCATGAATAGCCAAAGCCAAGCAAAGCCATTCCAAACCATTAATTGGGCACCTAAAATGTGCTGGGCTGATTTCATCCTTCTACCAGAACTTGCCTTTCTCATTCCTGACTAAATGTTTCCATTTAATAGTGTCTTCCATCTGGAATACTTTCAAACCTTTTTTCTCCTACCCAAGTCATGGCACTTTTTCTTTCAATAAACATCTGTGTTGAACTTTTCCTGCAGAGTTTTCACTTCCCAGTCCACAGTTACTGCCCCTTTAAATATCTGCCCAGGTAAGCAACGTGCATCACTCATTTAGACACTTAGTATAGACATCTAGGAATTTCTGTTTATGCTTTATCAAAGTCATACTCTGGAAACTCCTTGACTTAAAAATCATTTTTTATTTTAAATTTCACCCCAATCACTTTTTTATCTGATGAATTTGAGCAAATTCTCAATATCACTAATGTATCCTTATTTAAAATTGGTCATAATGCCAACTTCTCTGAGTGGTTACATGGATTCACCCTATGTCTCTCACCCTGCTCAGTACCTGGCACATGATGGTACGAGACAAATGTTTGGTTCCTTTCCTTTCAATTCCTGGCTAGATTATAAAGTCTTGGAGGACAGAGAATTGCCTTACTTTATATCCTGTTCAGTGTCTGGCAGTAATTAAGTACCTTGCAGACACTTACTGAGTACTTGTTTGAATGAATGTATCAGCCAGGGGCCATGAGGAATCCTTAATGGGCTCTCTATTGAGTGTTCTCAGCAGCTACAGGGACTCTTCATATGTATTAGAACAAATCTATCAAAATGGAAACATCTACTGATTGAGGTTCAATAATATCATGTTTCAATATTGAGGAAAATATGTTTATGTCTTTAAAAGGGGCAATAAAATTATTATTTTGACCTTATGACAGACACATTGTTCGGTATAGTGTTCAATTTATAAACTTGAGAAAAACAAAACTATAACCAAAATGTGCAAACACTTTGCAAGGTCAAAGATTATCCTTTATTAATAATTCCCAAATAGTGTACCTACTTATCCCCTTTCCTTATGGATAAATTGGAAACCTGTGGAAATTGAGATATTATGTATATACACAGCTATACCAGGCAACTAACTTTCAGAAATTCAGGGTTCTTGATATAAGGTACCTGGTTTACCTTATTTTCTTCATTTTTCATTTCAGTTTAATTTTGTTCAGTTAATAGCAGAAATCTGTGAAATGTAAGGAATTCATAGAGCTAGTGTGGACTGCTCAAACTTGAGAACACATCAGAATCTGCTAGAGGGCAAATTCTAGGGCTCCACCACTCTGCCCCTACCCCCAAACCTTGAGTTTTGGATTCAGGAGAGCTGAGGTGAGGGTCTAAGAATTTGCATTTCTAATACTTTTCCAGGTGATGCTGATTCTGCTCATTGAGGGACCACACTGAGAATGACCAAAATAAAACATAAAGATAAAATCAACTCTCTTCTCTAGATGGTGTTACAGTTTTTATTACATTCTGGCAATCATTCTATAGTGCAAAACTGTTTTTAAGGACAGTATTCTTAGGAGGAGAAAGTTGGGAGTTTCTGATAATTCAAATATTTGAAGACCTAGACTTGAATTACCATGTCCTCAGAATATTCAGACAAAAGTAAATTTGAAAAACACTCCTTCAAGCATATTTTAAAACCGCTTTGACTTCTGATAAATGTAGCATCAGCTTCAAATTCCTGTCTTTTTCTACATAAGTGGAGTACAGAGAAAGTGAATGTAAAATTATTAGTTACCTAGATGACTATTTTTAATGCCCTCTTCTAATTTGATCAGCTGTACATTTGAATTGATAATGCAGTCTATTTTAAGGACAATAGAATATAGTTCTCCTAAGTAGGAATCTTTTCACACATAAAAATCACACATTTAGACTTTTAAATTAGCGTTTTTAAAGTTCATGGTATGTGCTACAGAGGCACAACATCATTATATATTTTCAGAAAAAAGCTGTTAAAGTGATTTACATAGCAAGTTCAATTAAAAAATAGATTTTGCAACTTAAGAGGAACCTAAATAAGCTTACATGAGGTAATTTAATGGATCTGCATTCTTTGGGGTTTAACATACCTAATTTTATTTATTTATTTATTTATTTTTAATAGGTTATTGCCAAATTGGCTAACATATAGTATACACAGTGTGCTCTAGGGTTTGGGGGTAGGTTCCCATGATTCATTGCTTACATACAACACCCAGTGCCCATCCCAACAAGTACCCTCCTCTACATTCTTTAAAGACCATGTTTTAGATATCAGGTCCTCTATACCTTAAATACTGGAAATGTAAAGTTCACTTTGAACTTGAATGAGAATTGATTTTCCATTTGAATTCTAAAATAATGGATCAGATAGAAAGTTTATTTTGGTAAGAGGTGTCAGAAATACCTCTATTAAACTCTTCTTCTAAACGTACTTTTTGATAATCTCATAGACTATAATATTTTGTAAATACTAGAAATAACTATGTTCTTTCACAGGCTTACTGTTAAGATGAGCTAATGTTTCTTAAAACATATTATCAACTCAATTTAATAATTTACCAGATATTCCTGAGCATCCTAATCATATACAGACATGGTTCTAGGCAGCATATATACAACAAAGATTCAGCTAAATCCAAGCCTCATGCATTAGATTTTCATTGCTGTCCTAGGAAATTACCGCAAATTTAGTGTCTTAAACTACAAAAACTTTACAGAACAATTCAATACAGTTATCATAAGATTAAAATCAAGAAGTTGTTAGGGTCTTAGGGAAGATCAGTTTCCTTCTCCTTAAGATTATTGGTAAAATCCAGGTCCTTGTGGTTTCAGGAAATTCATTTCCTTGCTGGTTGTCAGTTGAATGCTATTCCCAGCTTTCCTAGGCTGACTGCACTCCATGGCCTGTGTCTCTCTTCTTTATTTTCAAGTCAGCAATAGCAAATTGAGTTTCCTTCCTGCTTTCCATTTCTCCTGTCTTTTTCACTCTCATCTCTCTGATCCAACCAGTAAAATTTCTCTAATACAGCCTTGTCTTATTAGATTGGGCCACCCCTACAATCCAGGAAGATCTCCCTATCTCAATGCCTGTGTCTTTAATCACACCTGCAAAGTCTGTCCTGCCTGCTTAGGTAACATATTCACAGTTCAGGGAATTAGGATGCATACTTCTTGGCAGCAGGCAGGAGGCATTATTCAGTTTACGAAACGTCAGACAACTTACAGTCTGGCGGCGAAGTTAGATGAGAAAAAACAAATAAATGTAAAATTTCAAGTAACGGGAAGAGAAGTTGAATCATCTTCATTTCAGCCAGTTTATAAATAGCAGTGGGTTTAACTGAAGACAGCTGATAGACGTTCTTTTATACAGAGATATGGACAGGGTTAAAGAAACCCACAAAGGATGACAAAGTACCCAGGAACCAGCAACAATGGGAAGCCATGACCATTCTAAAGCTGATGGACAAGTATAAAGAACCATGCTACTAGAAGGAAAGAAGAACTAGGGCCATATGAAAACTACCATCAGATGGGAGCTGTGGCCCTAGAGGAAAGCCACCATTGCTAAAATAGACTCAAGACATAAGGAAGTAAGGAAGTAATAAATAGCCTCATCTGTCTCTTTCCACTCTCTGATCTGCCAGTCAGTGCTCTCACTGACCAATCCCAGCCAGCAGCCACGGGGCGAGGAAGACTGGAGGAAGCAGTCTACAAAGGTCAGTCTTAACAGGCACAGAGCTGGTAGAAGGATCAGAGAATGGGTTTAAGGAAGGAGGGAACAAAAACTTACTAGCACAGAAGTGTCAGTAATAAAAAAGAAAGAGAGAGAATATAGGGTTGAAAAGGAAGCTGAGTTATGTTAGATTAACTAAGAAATCTCTCTGGGGAGGCAATAACTAAGCAGAGTCCTGAAAAGAGGATGTGAGCCAAGGAGATGCTCGAGGAAGAAAGAATGTCAAGTGCGAAGTCCCTAAGGAAGGGATGGGCTAGGGCTCCTTGAGCAATAGAGAGGCCTGGGTACCTGAAATAGACAGATTAGAAGGAGTAAGGAAGGATCTGATGTGAGATTGGTGTCAAACCATACAGAAACTGGAAAAATGTTACTGTCAATGTGGTGAAAAATCATTGGACTGTTTAGAGCAAGAAAAAGAAATGATGAGACTTAAATTTGTAGAAGGTCACTCTGTTTGGGGAATTCACTGGAAGGGGCAAAAGTTAAGGCAGGGATGCCGTACAGGAGGCCATTGGAAGAGTCTGGGGAAAGAGATGATGATGGTTTAGACTAAGGTGACAGCAGAGAGTATTATATGCAGTGACAATACTCTGGATATATTTGATGATGGGAAAACACTGAGCTAGTGGATGGATTAGATATGACAGTGTGAGGACAAGAGGAGCATCAAAGATGCACTTAGGGTTGTGGTATGAGAAATGGGGGAGTGATCGTTGCTCATTAGGGGCAGGAGCTGCAACAGCACTTACTCCACTTGGAATGGAAAATTCAGATTAAAAAAAAAAAAATATATATATATATATATATATACACTAGAGATGAAGTCCCTGGGATTTTCTTAGGGTGTACTGTGAGAGTCAAAAGGCAGACCTAGCCTGTGCTGCTCCAAGGTCATGCTTCAGTTCCTTCATCATTGGAAGGATCTGCACGTATCTGCTTCTATTAGCAGTGTTGATTACAATTAAATCTGGATCTACTCATTATTTGTGGCACCTTTGTTAAGTCACTGCTTAATTACCCTAAGTTTAAAATTTTCAAATCTATTAGTTAGACACCATAATAATTCTTATAATATTGATTTGATGTGATGATTAAATGAGATAATATGTACACAATCTTAGCACAGTGCTTGTCTGGTGATAAGCACTTAAATAAACTTAGTTATGTTTATTTCATGCACTGGAGGTCTATACATGATTTTCTTCGAGATAAATAGTTCACCAGTGGGTGCGTAAATATATTGGACATTATTAGCCCACAATCATCCAAATGATTTTCAAAAGTCATACTGTTTCTTACTCTCCAAGTCTTTGAGAAAAAAACATGAACAAGGAAAGTGACATTTCATTTGATTTTTTTACCTTCTCTTTATAGTTCTAAAATGAAATTTGTTATTACTGACCTTTGTAGAAAAGATACAGCTACTATGAAGAAAAACAGTAATACTAGATTTAACTTCAATCTACCCTAGTTTCAATTGTTGTGCTGTCCAACAGTGTCTGTGAATTAGATATAAAATTGATTTATGCTGGGGGAAAAACTGTTACAAACCCAACAATTTAAAATTGAACGAAAGATTTGTTTCCTTTTTACTCTTTACTTCAATAGGATGCCTAACTCAGATTGAGCTCTTCTTCAGCCCTTGTTAAAGTGCTAAATTTTACTAAACACATCAGTTTATCTCCCTATTCTGTTTTATGAAATCCTCTCTCCATTCAGTTCCATATACCTGAAGAATGAAACTATTGCCGTAGATTCAAATAAAAGGTCCAGCAATCTTGACATTGACATCAAATTATACTCAGTTTTCTTTAAGTAAGTTAAAAGAACATTTATTACTTTGGGTTACTCCCACAAGCCCCCACAACTAATTTGTAGAAATAAGAACTCAAGAATAAGAAATTATATAGTAAGTCCTAAACAGGTAGTGTTTACTAGCTAATAATATGAAAAATACCAAAAAAAAACCCCAAAAAAACAAACATCTTTCTTAAAATGATTTCCTCTCTCTTTTTCTCTCTCTCTCTCTCTCACACACACAGACACACACACACACCACATATATCACAAAAGTTAAAATAAATTTTCATTCTGAAAAATTTTTAAAGTTTATTTATTTTGAGAGCACAAATGGGAGAGGGGAAGAGAGAAACACGGAGAGAGAGAATCTCAAGCAGGTTTCATGCACAGAACACTGATGTGGGGCTTTAACTCATGAACCATGAGGTCATGACCTGATCCGTAATCAACAGTGGGATGGTTTAACTAACTGAGCCAACTAGGTGCCCTTCATCTTAAAAATTTTTAAAGAAAAACAATATATCAAATAGATAAAATGATCCTTGGTATTGAATACTAGAGAATTTGAGGTAAGATGAGGAGTTAAACCATCCACTGAATGCGGTATTGTTGAGGTGGCCTCGGGTGGAGAGAACAGAGCCAAATGGGCATGGGATCAATGGATAGTGACAAGGAGGTTATACTAGTCTTCTCTGAAGATGATTAGCAAGGAAGAAGCTGTGATAGAAGCTTTAGAGGGACTTAGCTTTCAGGAAGGGTTATTTGTTCATTTGTTTACATTTTTATTTTTCAAGATAAAACCCAAGTGTATAGACTGAAAGGCACCAATAAAAAGAGAAATTAAAGGTACAAGTTGAACATGGAGAATTGAAGGACCAAAGTTCAAAAAAATGATAAGTAGTAGTACTCTTCACATTTTGAGTCTTCTTCTGTAGACTATTTTGGCAATACACACACACGTTACCTAAATAGTGACTTTTTGTCTAAAGAATAAGAGGGATATTCAAAAGGAATCCTTTTGGTTTTGAAAGCTAAGTCAAAGGAGTGTACTGAATTGACTGAGGATGGATAGCTCTTATTAAATGACTTCAGAAAGGACATTTTGGTATTTTAAATAATAAAAATATTTTCAATAAAGTGTGGTCTTTTAAAAACATTTTAAGGATTGATAACTGCTATGTCATTTGTTAAAAAAAATAGTGAATCACTGAAAAAAGCTGGACATTTAAAGTTGCTAAAACTACCATTCAATTGTTTTTGTTTGGGAGAAAAAGCCCCCCTTTTATTATATAGCACCAAAGACAATTTTAAGTTGGTAACATGATAAAATCTTAAAAGAAAAATAATTTGACCACCTACTTTTAATTAGACAGATTTTATGTACTGGCTGGTTGGTGATGAAATATGCCTTGGAATTAAGTTTCCCTGAGATTATTTTTATGCTGAATCTACAGTCTTCAATGAATGTTTTTCTATTAACATTTCATTTAGTCTTATTTCTGAAGTGCTGTGAAAAACTTTCATACAAAAAAGTAGGGAACGCTCTTGTTCTAGAGTCAGATAAACGTGGGTTTATATATTGAATTCTTTACACTATGACTTTCAGCAATGAGTTCTCTAAGCCTCAATTTCTTCTTCCATAGACTGAGGATAATAATAGAATGTTTCTTAGAAGTAGTTGAGGGGATCAAAGGATTCATACACCACATGAAATGGACTGAAAGCAGACCCAGGCACATGTCAGGCAATCCGTAAGTATTAGTTATTCTTGTTGTTGTTTAGTTAATTCACATACAAATGAGTTATATCTAACTCAGAGGTAACATATACATAGAGGTAAAATTAAAATGGAACTGAGAATTATGAATTAGATTGGACTTCTGCAAAGAGAATCTACAAATTACAATAAGGAAGGGACAGTGATATTTAAAACATGTACTACTGTCCCTCAAACCCTAAAATTGATGCTCAGAAAAACTCTGGGTTGTTCTATGAACATGTTACCATCAGAATATTAGTAATTTTGTTACACATATTATTGTTCTACCCTAACTGTGCCAGAAGCTTTAATGGACTTGCCACCTTACTTCCTGCCTCTAGCATTCTATATTGGTAGAGGAGACATGTGCTGTCACCCCATGTTACCATCAGAAATATGAGATGGTAAATTTTAAATTTGTGCTTTATGTTTTATTTTAATTTGACAAGGTTTCTTTTGCCAGTGAATCAGAATTAACCAGCAAGCATTTCTCAAAGAACTAAGCGAGTACAATTTTTTTTTTTTTTTAATTTGTGCTTTAGGACATTGTTTTTACTTTAGGCTTAGCACATAAAAGGAGGTAAACAAAATGAGATTATTGAGCGGAAATCTCTTATCACTATCAACTCCTAATTATCCAATTTGCAGCTTATTTGGAAAATATTTCTTTCAAGTTAACTGACAGTGTTTAGATTTTTCTCTTTAATTAAGGTTGCAGTTATCAATTTTTTTTATTGGAAGCCCATATTCTATTTAAATACCAATTTGCTTATTAACTGTTGGAGGTTTAATAACTAATTACAGCTTACTTCTATGAAACTCATTATTATAACTACTATTAACTCTTACTTTGCAGATACCTATGAAGACATTTGAAAAACAAGGTCATAATTCAAAATTTCTGGGAACAGTCTTAGAAGGAGATAACTCCTAATACAGACACTGGGTGTCAGCCTAAGAAGCTATTTGTCCCCCAACAAATCTTTTCCAGGATTAAAGGAGGTGCTGGGGCAGCTTTCCATCTCCAAAAGGTAATCTGACAAAGTGGCTAATGTTGGAACTGAATTGTTGCATTGATAACACATTTCTGGAAACATATAAAAAGTGACTCCGAAGTCCAATAAAAATGATTAATGACAATTACAACTTCAGTTTCCATTTCACCTTCTATGCATACAAAAAAATCTAGATTTTATTTTCCTTGAGTTTTCTGGATATGTATTGAGGTTTAAGGAGTTTTGCCTTAAAACCTAAATTCCTTGACCAAAATTTCAACTGTTGGAGTGCATGTTTTTGAAAAAGAAGTCTAGAGGGCTTTTAAAATATAGTTCAATATCATTTTTAAAATCTAGGAAGGTCCACACGAAAAGATGTCCTATATCATTAGCTGTTAGGCAAATGCAAATTAAAACCATAATGAGATATCACTATATACCTATCAGAATGTCTAAATAAAAAAAAATAGTGATAATATTGAATTCTGGTGAGAATAGTGATAAAATGGATTACCTATGTATCAACAGAATATAACAAGGTATTGCCATGCTAGAAAAAGTATAAAGAAGTTTCTTAAAAACTAAATAGGCAATTACCATATGACATAGCATTTGGACTATTGGGCATTTACCCCAGAGAAATAAAAACTATGTCATACAAAACCTTGTACATTAATGTTAATAGCAGCTTTATTTGTGATAGTCCAAGCCTCCTAAAGGCCCTGGGTTAAACAAACCTATTAAATAAACCGATCTATCTGCACCATGCATACTAGTGAGCCGGGGTTGCCATAACAAAATACCATAGAGTGGAACGTTTAAAGAACAGACATTTTTTTCTAATAATTCTGGAGGCTCAACATGGCTGCGTTTTGGCAAGTTCTCTCTTCCTGGCTGCCTTCTCACTGTGGCCTCACATGTCAGAGATTGAGAAATCTTTCTATCCTTCTTATAAGGCCACAGGCCTGCCAGATTAGGTCCCCATCCTTATTTAATTATCTCCTGGCACAGTCACATTGGGGGTTAGAGCTTTGGCATATTAATTTGGGAAGGACACATTACAGTGCATAGCATAGCCTTATGGATTCTACTCAGCCACGGAACAACTGAATTGGATCTTCAGAGTATTATGATAAGTTAAAAAGATCAACCTCCAAAGATTATGTACTATATAATTTCATTTATATAATGTTCTTGAAATGCCAAATTATAGAGAAAAAGAACAAATTAGTGGTTGCCATAAATTAGAGCGGTGTGCAGGAAGGATAGGGTGGCAAAAAGCATTTTTTAAAGTGTTTTTATTTAATTTTGAGAGTGAGAGTGCAAGTGGCGTAGGGACGGAAAGAGAGGGGAACAGAAGATCAGAAGTGGGCTCTGCTCTGTGCTTACAGCAGCAAGCCTGATGCAGGGCTTGAACTCACAAACTGTGAGACCATGAACTGTGCTGATGTTGGACAGTTAACCAACTGAGCTATCCAGTTGCCCCACAAAGAATCTTTTTCATGAAACTATTCTCTCTTGACTATCATAGGGGTGATATGAATCAATACATGGGTTAAAAATGCACTGAAATAAAGACACATAAACATACAAGTGAGTGGATATGCAACAGGTGAAATCTGAAAAAGGTCAGTAAATTGTATTAATATCAATTTTCTAGTTATAATATTGTACTATTGTCACACAAGATGCTACCATGTGGAAAACTGGGTGAAGGTACACTATATTTACACTGTATGATTTTGTATAGTTACGTGTAATTGTGCAATTATCTCAAAATTACACTTTTATTTTAAAAATCCTAGAAAAAATCTAATAAGGCCAATTTTATATAAGTCAACATATTATAATAGCTTGGTGTTGTTTTTTATGTAAGATACTAACATGGTACCTCTATATTTTATCATCGGTTCCAAACTACTCAAAGTTTAAATCTATAGTAAGCATGCACTCTGCCTTTATTGATTGCCATTTCTTTTCCCTTCTTTCTTTCCTGCTTTCCTGTCTTCCCACCATCCCACCTTCCCACTTTCCTTGCTTTCCTTGCTTGGGTCAGAGGTGGAAGGGAGAAAGAAAATAAAGATAAAAGGAACTGAGCAATTAAATTTGAACTCCTAATTTCTTAGGAAGAGTAAGACAGTAGCTTTTAATCTACTATAGATCCAATATGCTTTATAGAATTTTCAGTTTTGAACACATATTAGGTGCTTAAAAGGAGAAAAAAATATATTTTTTCATTGTAATATAATTGACAAGCCTCTCTTGACTCTGATCTTGAAATTCAAAAGAGGAAACTTATTGGATTAATTCTATAAGTAGTTTCTTACACACATAAAGAAAAACAATGGCTCTCAACAGTATTTAAGTGTACATATGTAAGAAAAATATGGTCTTAATTTTTAGGGCGATACAATATTCCTTTTAACTATTTGATAAAGCCATTAATATAAAAAAGTGAAATATGCTCTTAGGAATAGAAAAAAAATATTTCCTGCATGAAATATGCTTCATTTCTAATTAGTGTTGTTTTCCTAAGAAAGAGAAATTTGGCAGAACAATAGTGAATCACTGAACTGACAAGAAAAAAAGAAGTTGAGCAATACAGTGTATTTTTAAGATGTAATTCTAGTATTCAATCTAATTTTCAGTTAACTTTATTTTCCTTAAACTTTAGCAACTTGGATCAGTTCTGAAGTTCATTTGGTACTTCTTCAGTTAGTTTCCCTTTTTCTTTGCATAGTCTTTAAAGGGGCAGTCTAGGGGCACCTGGGTGGCTTAGTCAGTTAGGCATCTGACTTCGGTTCAGGTCATGGTGTCACAGTTTGTGAGTTTGAGCCCCACGTCGGGCTCTGTGCTGACAGCTCAGAGACTGGAGCCTGCTTCAGGTTCTGTGTTTCCCTCTGTCTCTGTCCTTCCCCCACTCCTGCTCTGTCTCTGGCTCTCAAAAATAAACGTTTAAAAAAATAAAATAAAATAAAATTAAGGGGCAGTGTACTTTCTATAATACAGCTACAGATCCTTTAAAATTTGTTTTGGGATTAATCCTTCCATGAGTGTATGAGTGCATTTGTGTTGTAAGTTTTCCATTAGATATGCTTTTCCTAAAGTAACTTGTATTATTTTCATCAGAAACGATGGTAAATGTCCCCAACCTGACATCCTCACACTATCAATATCAATGACAACAGAGGACCCGATACTAAATAGGCTCTTTAAATACCACAAATTTAAAAACATCACAGCTGCAAATTAAACTTCAGGAGAATTTAAGTTGAAAGATTCTTACAGCGTATAATTTTAAACTTTTAAGGTAAAGGGGAAAGCTTTTGGCCTGAGGTCATGAAGAGATATTATGGCCCAAGTTTGCCCAAATTTGGGTAATAGTGTCATTAGGAGATACACAAGGTCCGTGACCTTGAGTAGTCTGCTGGAAGGTAAGTCACAAGGATATAATTAAACGAGAATCTTGTAATTTTCTAATTAACAAGTCAATTTCAGAACTATATGAAATGAAATGACTTGGAATTTCTTTACTAACACACCCCAGGTTATGTGAAACCATGGTTATAAGACCACTGAAAGAGCTATGAATTCAATTGTGCATTCCCTTTCTATCACTAATTAGTTATATAACCCTGGGCAAGTCACCAAGTGGCATTGAGCATTGCTACTTTTATTTTGGAAATAAGTAACAATATATGACTATATGAAAGATACTAGCTATATTCTCCATCCCTGACACCTCCTTCATCATAAACCTGTTCTTCTCATGGCTTCCCACTACGCAGCTCTTGGCTGATTGAATCCGAGGTAGACAATATACTCTTTGAACAAATATTTATTTACCAGGCAATGCCTGAGGACAAAACTGACAAAAATCAATATGTTCATGGAACTTACATTCTAGTGAAGTGTCAAAAAGATAGAGATGAAATAAACAAATAGATAAGTATATAGAATTCCAGATGAAGATAAGTGTTACAGAGACATTTAAACCATGGAGCAAGCTTAGGGAATGTTGGGAAGAGGAATTGCAATTTTAAATGTGGTGATCAGGAAAGGCTTCAATGAGATGACAAAAACACTTCAAGGAAATGAGAGAGTAAACCACACAGACGTCTTGGAGAAAAACATTTAAGTCAGGGGTAAGAACCACACAGTTGAGAATGTGCCTTACATGTGTGAGGAAGAGGAAAAAGTTAATGTGGCTGGAGCCAACTGAACAAGACAAAGAATAAAAGGTTTTTTAATCAGAAAGGTGATGGGTAGTGTACAGGTAATATAGGACTGTGTAGAATGGTGTAAAGAAATTTGAGTTCACTACAGTGAGATAGAAAACCTTACCAGAGAAAGACATGATCTGACTTAAATATTTAAAAGATGATTCTACTTTTTGTACTCAAAATAGACTGTAAAAAGATGAGTAGATGCAGAGAGATAAATAATCCAGGCAAGAGAACATGACAGATTGACTTGGATGGTAGTGATTGAAGGACTCAGCAGCCATAATATCCTGGATGTTATTGGAAAGTAAAGCCAAATGGATTTGTTATTGGATTGGATATGGGTACATTGGAAAGAAATAATCAAACATGACTCCAAGGAAAATCAGGCATTTAAGTTTGGACATTTTACATTTTAAAGCCTATTAGACATCCAAGCGAAGGTATGAAATAGGCAATTGGATATGCAAGACTGTAATTTAGAAGAGGAATGCAAGCTGAAAATAATTGTTCAAAGTTGAGCCAATCAGATTCCATCTCCTGGGAACTGGATTTATGACACCAGAACTGATCCTAGTTGACACCTGAGTTTAGGTCAGAATCAGTGACTCTGAAACACAAAATTACAATAAAATTGCTATTATGGTGAAGCAGGAACTAAATGCTTGCAGGGAAACCTATCTATAAGGCAACAGAATGGAGAATGAAAGAGGTGCACAACTATGATGTGCATTTAAAGCTACAGAAGTACCAGATGATCAGAAATCTGATGGACATTCTTGCAATTAGATTCTGCAATTCATTATAATTAATAAGTAGGTTATATGTAGTTTTCTTTCCTTTAACTCAAATTATTACAGATAAACGTAGCACTTTATGAGGTTGCCATGAGGATTAAATTAGATAATGCTTATTAAAAAAACAACTCTAAACTTTTAAGAACCATGAAATTGTAAGGTGTTATAATATTCCAAAGTAGCTCAAAAGTGCTGAGAAGGAAAATCGGCTTCCAGGATTATATATAATATTTAGCTTTCCAAGTTAAACCAACATTATAATACAGCTTTAAACATACTTGAATATGATGAGATATATATTTACAAAACCCATTCAAAATCATCCAGTTCCTTCAGTGAGGATTATTACAGATAGCTCAGTTACAGTTTGGATTCTTTTCTTGATCCTTGTGATTATATTTAAGTGAGATTTGCTTATAGATGCAATATAATAGGATCCATTTTCGTCTGCAAATGTCTGAAAAGCTCAAGCCACAATAAACAATTGAGTACAAGTGGGCACACCAAGCTTTACTATATAAAATGTTTTATCAACTTAAATCTTGTAATTTATTGACTATATACATCTAGCCACTGAAAAATTACTCCTCTACTTCTGTGATATACACGATGCTTTCAGAGAGGTTTTCCCTTTAAAATATTTGACTCTATGCTGTGATTCAGTTTCTTAGGCAGTATGTACATATTGATAAAAAATTTCTTGGGTCATGAATTGTGAAAATAATTATAATAGTGATTTAAAAGCCTATGGTAAATTTTTATCACTGAAATAAATTATATTTTTCAAGTGCTATAGTCTATAATATTCCTAAATTAAGCACTTGGCTATAACTCCTTCTTCCTGAGAAGATATAAACCAATTAAATATTGAATATATTGGAGCTATTCTGTTATTATATAAACAATAATGTTAGACAATCACTTCACACTATAATAAAATATTGATCAGATTGCAAATATCATATTTATAAACCCATTTGTCCAATTTCAAAGTTACATACATGCATTTCAGAGGAATATTGGTAGTATTAATAGTGTTTTTAAAAATAATTTGAGATATTTCAACTGAGGGTAAAAATACAAAAAGACACAGTTCTGGTTTGTGTGCTCAAATAGCATACAGTAAATCTTTTCTATATTTTGCAGATTTAGCAAGTTTTAGAGTTGTGTGTTGGTGTGTGTGTGTTTCCTTGTAATGAAGAAAACTGAGAAAATGATATGATATACAAAGATTGAATACGCATTCTTTATATTTAGTTGAATATTTTGCAGAAAATAATACTTGAGGCCACTGAGTGATCTGTCAATCATTTTCAGGGGTATTTAAGTGGTGCTCTGCTTTGTAGTTTGAGAATTAACTTAGAATTAAAAAGGTAAATAGAAATATGTAGGCTTTTTTTTTTTTTAACTGTTATCCTCCAGTGTCCTTTTATGCACAGCCAATGACAGCAGCTTTCACAGGTTACAACAGACTAAATTTATACCACAAAATATGTTGATTTAGGAAACAACCCTACCGATCATATTTATAATAGGATTCACCTAAAATCTGAATTCTTAAAAGGTAAGTATATCCAGTCATGTGTTTCTCTCCTTCTCTGCCATCTCTTTTCTCTGTAAGATCCTAAGTTTAAGCTGAATAATCTATTTTTCTTTACAAATAACAAAGAATTAGCTGAATCAGTTACTTTGCTTGTGTTTAAGATTAATTTTTAAGATGTTTGTTATGTATTCCTTCTATAATAAATAAATTAACTTGTTGAATTCCATGATTCACCAGGAAAAAAGAGTGCATCCGGCATGTAGTGTTCACAGTTTTCTTACCTATGTGTCTGTTCACTCTTCTGACTACTTAACTACGCACATATATTCATACGTATTTTCTTGAAGAAAATACAATTATGAAATAAACTTAGGCAAAGTGTCCTCATTTAATTAAATTTAACCTAAAACTTCTGAATGGCTTTTTTATTATGATGAATTACAAATATCTTAAAATTCAACTAGATATTAACTAAACCCCATGTTTCTATCACCTAGCCTCACCAATTATTAACTCATGGCAATCTTGGCAATGTGTATATACTCATACATTCACCATTATGAATTACTAAAATAAATCGCAGATAGATTCTTATAGTCATTAATTTTTCAGAATTCATTTGTAAAAGATAAGGACCCAGTGTCAAAATTATATCTAGAAATAATTAGTAATAAGTAATTAATATCAAAATTTCAGAGAATATTCAAATTTTCAGATAACTTTTAACTCATATACATTAATTAGGTAGTTCATTTGTTTGACTCAGTATCAAATATGGGACATGTGGGGTGCCTGGGTGGCTCAGTTGGTTAAGCGTCCGACTTCGGCTCAGGTCAGGATCTCACGGTTCATGGGTTCGAGCCCCGCATCGGACTCTGTGCTGACAGCTAGCTCAGAGCCTGGAGCCTGCTTCGGATTCTGTATCTCCCTTTCTCTCTGACCCTCCCCTGCTCACGTTCTCTCTCTCTCTCTCTCTCTCTCAGCAATAAATTAAAAATAAAACATTAAAAAAATATGGGGCATGCATTGCTATGTGTTAGATTTATTTTAAAATTTTGTTTTTAATCTAAAAATTTTTGTTTTAATCTATAGGTTCATCAACAATCTCTCTTTTATTTCCTTTCTTTGCATTTGTTGGTGGTGGTAGTAGTGGTGTTGCAAAAACAAACAAAAAGGAAACAACAACAAAAACCAAAACCTAGATCTATTTTCTTTCTTTTTTTTAAAATTTTATTTATCTATCTATCTATCTATCTATCTATTGATTGACTGAGTGATTAATTTAGAGTGCCAGTGTGGGGGACATGCATGGGTAGAGACAGGGAGAGAAAGGATCTTAAGCAGGCTCTATGTTCCAAGAGAAGCCTGCCTGAGGGCTCAATTACAGGACCCTGGGTGTGTGACCTGATACAAAATCAAGAGTCAGATACTCAACTGACTGAGCCACATAGGTGCCCCAAAACCTGGATCTATTTTCAAAAGAAGAGGTTACACAAACTTTAGCATATTCAGGGAAGAGCACCCAGGATGGGAAATGGACTCTAAACAATGTTATGGAGAATGACTAGAAGATGAAAACAAAACAAAACAAAACAAAACAAACAAATAAAACAACAAGAGGCCAGCAGATTCAGACTACTTTGATGGTTACCTTCAGACACTTAAAATCAAAATCAAAATTAGTACCAAGATGTAGGGTGATGGATAGAATCTACTTATAGACATAACTTTAATTAATATAACTCTTTAAAAATTAGAACCACCGAAAGAGAAATCAGTTACCTCCATTGTATGGATCTTTGTCATTGATGCAATTTAAGCATATCTTAAAAGAATCACAGATTTTTTAAAAATAATGAAAAAATAGTAATTGCTGGCTCTGTTTCAAAAGAAAAGCTAGAATATAAGAAAACCCTACGTTCCCTTCTTTATGTTATTTTCTCTTCTTAGTCTCACTTCTATTAATGCCTCTTATGAAATGCATCCATGATATATGCACACCCCCCATACACACTCACATTCACACACCTTGCTCACATTAGTTGTAGAGGTAAACTGATTAATAAAATGGTTATGGATGCTCTACTCTCCTCTCAATGTATCTGAATTCCAAATTCAAGTTTCATGAAAGAGCATCTGTTCAGTAGAATACAACTTGTCTAGAACTCTAGGAGCTAACACACTTGATTGGATCATCAAATCATATTCACATGAATTGGAGACTGTATTCAGTAGTAAACTAGTAATAATTTCAAGAATACAGGAAACTAAAAGCTTCAGACCAAGCAGAGAGAAAAATGGATACCATGGGTGGCTTTCCACGTCCTTTCATCCCATGTAGACAAGCATCTCTGACCCAGATTAGATAAGGTCTCTATATAAGGCTTGTGGGGTTCCTCATGCTGCAGTGAGTGTATAAATTCTGAAACATTTTCTTTTTATACCCCAGATAGTTCTATAGTTTAAGTGACATTCCTTACAGACCATCATGCTGACATATTGTAGGATCCTTTGGCCAGGACATAATGCTAAGAGTGTTTCTTCTTTCTAATATATATTCTTATTCTGTTTACTTGGAGGCCCAGTTGACAAGGAGAATACACCTGGGTCTCCTGACTTTTCTTTCTCCCAGCCCCATTCTCCCAGTGAAGACAATGAAAGGATAGCAGACAATCTGCTTTAACTCCTTTCCTTAACTTTAGCCAGAGAAGTTTGGAGACAATGAACATTTTTAGGTTTCCAGCATCCGCAGCATAAGAAAATACAGTTGTATGCCATTGAAACATTTAGTTAACAAATTACACTCAAATATAATTTTTTTTTAGTTAACCTTCGTTCATCTATGTGAATATTTAAATCTTAGCTCCAATTCTATCTCTAAATGTGGACATCATGTAGACAGTAGCCTTGTAGGCATCTCATTCACCTTTCATTTCTTATCACCAAAAGGTACAATTTACAATTTACTGCATATTGCCCTATTTTGTAGCTGCCTTTACCACATGCATTAGTACTTTAAGATAAAAGCACCTTTAATTTGCCGGTAACCTCTACTCCTAGTATTATAACAGTAATAGTATAGTCAAGGTAATATATGTTGAGCAAATGAAAATGCAATTCCTAATTTTAATTTTAAGGGTTTTGGTTCTGCTTTTACCTGTGGTTCTAATAGGTGATGTTGAGTAGTCTATCGATCTTCCAAGTTTTAACAACTGCTCTCTATCAACACAGTGTTTTTAACTAAAGAGAGTCACTAAAAAAAATGTTCAATGCTTATTTATTTTTGCACATGAGAGAGACAGAATATGAGCGGGGCAGAGAGAGAAAGAGGCACAGAATCTGAAGCAGGCTCCAGACTCTGAGCTCTCACAGAGACCAAGGCAGGGTCCAAACTCATGAACCATGAGTCCATGAGCTGAGCCAAAGTCGGACGCTCAACCGACTGAGCCACCCATGTGCCCTTAAAAAGAGTCATTTTAATCATAGGACATTTGTTCATGTTAGGCTACTGCCATGGGTATTAAGGCTGAGCTTTAATAGGAAAAAGCAGATAGCAAAAGATAATCTGCTTTCTGCCTTCTGCTTTGGGATGCCCTCCTAGGCAAGGCGTTTTGGAAATCATGTAGCAGGCATACCATGTTTCCTAATCTGTTTGCCAGCCATCAACAGTTCTTGTTTTGTCTTTTACTCTCCTTTCACTGTTGTAGGGCACCCAAAAGAAAAGAGGGAAAAGGTAAATGACGAGGAGGAATCCCAAATCTCTTCTTCCCTAGTCTTAGGCTCATCTATTATAGGATCCAGCAAATCTTTACATAAAAACCTTGTTATTGACTGTATGCATGTCCTTCATTCATTACTCCTGGACTTTTCTTTTCTTTGTAGTAAAGACCTACAGAAGACAATAATCTACTAAGAAATGGCCCTCTCTTTCCCCTCTCTGTTCCAATTGTAGAAAGTTGCCAGGGCTAAATGTCCATTAACTGATGAATGGATAAAGAAGAGGTGGTTGTATATACAATGGAATACTACATAACAATGAGAAAGAATGAAATCTTACCATTTGCAGCATCAAGGATGGAACTGGAAGGCACTATGCTAAGTGAAATAAGTCAGTCAGAGAAAGACAGATACCATATGTTTTCACTCATATGTGGATCTTGAGAAACTTAACAGAAGACTATGGGGGAAATGAAGGGGAAAAAAGTTACAAATAGAGAGAGAGGGAGGCAAACCATAAGAGACTCTTAAATACAGAGAACAAACTGAGGGTTGACTGGGGGTAAGGGAGAAGGGAAAGTGGGTGATGGGCATTGAGGAGGGTACTTGTTGGGATGAGCACTGGGTGTTGTATGAAAGCCAATTTGACAATAAACTATATTGAAAGAAAGAAAGAAAGAAAGAAAGAAAGAAAGAAAGAAAGAAAGAAGAAAAGAAAGAAAGAAAGTTGCCAGGTCTCAGAGCTAACAGTTGATGATGCAGATCTGGGTGTTTAGGGTATTCTTAGATACAAAACAAAACAAAATAAAAAGCAAAACAAAATAAACTGTATTTCTCTATTGTACTTGCTGTATATCAGGCAGTGTGTTAAGCCCCTTAACAAATTATCTCATTTAATCATCTCCACAATTATATGAGAAACTTGTTATCTCCATCTTCCAGATGAAGAAATAGCCTTTAGAGAAGTTGAAAGAAAAAACTTGTCCAGGGTCTTCCTGCTGTGCAAGGATTTGATCACTGTGTATGAGAAAATACTGCCCACACTCTCAACTCATGCCATTTTGCCTCTCTGCAAAAGAGTTCCACATCGGCTTTCCAGATGTTATTTTCCTGAACACATCAATATCAGAAGTACACATGAGTTGGAGCACAGCAGTCAGAGCTACCTTTATTTATGCCATTGTCATAGAAGTCTTTATGTTCCAGCAAAGAAAACAAAAGACATTCTCAGTTTTCTTCTAAGTGTTTTTCTAAAACGAAAACCAAAAACTCAATGGAAAAAAAATAAAGCAGCTTTTTGTCACTTTCCTGCCAAAGCTAAATTCCTCAATCAAGGATAACCACTATTTTCTTTTTTCTCTGACAATCCATTGACACTATTAAAGTCAACACAAAGTATAATAAAATATGACTTCTCTCTATTTCTAGACTAATTTGGGAAGGGCAAAATCAGAGAAGCATAAATTTTTAAAGCTCCCAGTTTTGTTTCTAAATTAAAAAAAAAAAAAAGAGCCTGCATACTTTATGAGTATCTCAGCTGTATTTAAAAAAATTATTCCCAAGAATAAAACTTGCTATATTCTGAGTTTAATTTGTCTTATAATAAAGCATAGAGTTGTTTCTCATGCCACTCCCAATGCTGCAATTCCTGGTCACTTTAACCTATTCGATTTGTTCTTCTCTTCACTCTCATGGGGAGTAGAATCCTAGCAGGGTTCTCTCTGTCCAAAAATCATATCCTTAAAATTATGCTGCCTCTACAATTTCTGCTGAGCCATCCATATTACCTAATTGTTTCCCCTATTCATTTTCTTTTCTAAATTACCTTCCTTGTTCTGCACTGTTCTGTTCATCTCCCATTTGGTCAGGATATATTGAGGCCCTACTATATGCCAGGCACAGTGAACAAATTCAAATTCCTACTTGATGAGCTAACAGTCTGTAGGTAAAGACAAATAACTAATTATATGACAGTGTGCGAAAGGGTAGAAAAGATCCTAATTCCATGGCATAAAGTTTATCTCAATCTACAAATCTGCAACATGCACTCCAGGTCTCCTTGCTGGTCATCTCAAACTCATAACTTACATTATTTCCAGCACCAGACATGTGAGAGGGGCATTTGTAAATAGCCCAGACATTCAGTCATAGTCTACTCTGTCTGCCCACATTTATTTTCCAGAGCTACTCCAGAGAAGTAGATGGCTATCCTAGTGAAAGCAGCATGCCATCCTTTTTTAGACAATCAAAATATTATACAGTTTTACTTTTTTTGGCTAAAAATTTAGTGGGTAACTCCCAATTAAAAACATACAATCATAAGAAATATTTATTTTGAATTGCTTCCATTTCTTTTTCAAAATATCTTCTACTGATATTTCTTTATTAAATTAAATTATTTAAAAATAATTTTCAAAAAAGAAACACTTAAATAGGCATTCATAATTTTACTACCTTCAGGTAATCACTGTTGATATTTTGGCCTATATGCTTCCAGCATGTTCTTAGACAAATATATGTAAAAGATAATTTAATAGAGAGAGTAGAGTCATGCTGTAGGGCTTATAAATTCATATATAATCTGTATACGAACTTAGATAATACATCTTTTTAAGATAATACATCTTGATTGAAGGTGTTAATATTTGTTCAAAGATATTAGTTGCAACATATAAGTTAAAAGAGTATATGTTTTTCAAAAACAGAAATTTTTAATAGAAAAAATACTCTTTAGATATATTTTAGGGTGAATTTATGAAAGCACCACTTCCAAACTGTTGCTTAAACTCCTGTGTTCTGGAGAATGCAATAACAAGTAGTTTGTCCCCATGTGGGCCAGTGTGAATGAATGCAGCCCTTCTCCTTTCTCTTTATTTAATCTTTGCACAGCATTCAATACAGTGTCTTGAACCATCTCATACTGCCTGTTGGATGTTCCATCAGCTTTCTTGTCTGACCACAATGAAGATGGAACTCCTCATACTTCCTTCCAAATTCTTGCTTCTTCCTAATTATTAGTAAAGTCATCATTCTTTCTGGGGTAGCCTTTTCCACACAGTGAATTTTAACACTTGAAGGAATTCTGAAGGCAAAGCTTGTGTGTAATGGACAAAAATGGGCACAAGGTTGATGATGCATCAATAAAATATATTCATTAGTCCAGCTGTGCAATGATAAATTATGAGTTTATAAGTCTACAGGCAATATTTTTAAAGGCAATAAAATTAATTTAAACAAATATACAAACATATACATCCATGTAAAGAAAACACAAGGAAGGGGTTCATGAGGTGAAGCATATGATTTCTATTCTTGTAACACATGCTGTCCTCATTTAAATCTCCACAAGTTTTAAAAACTAGTATTTGGTAAATTGGCAAGTTTATTATATTTTGAGGGAACTTCTATGTCACTAAGAGGAAGAAACCAAAGTTGTTACTGATTCACTTAAGTAATACTTTCAAAATACATATATGTAAATAAATAAAATTTCATTAAACACTGTCTTTATATTCAGTGTCTATTCATGATTAAATAATTATTTTGCAATTCTGATAAAGTTGTTACCATATCAGTCTACCCAAGTTTTTGTTGTTGTTGTCATTTTGTTGTTTTAATCCTGGAGTACTTAGAGATCAAACATTTTTTAATTTTTTTTTAACGTTTTATTTATTTTTTAGAGAGAGATAGAGACAGCATGAGCAGGGGAGGGTCAGAGAGAGGGAGACACAGATTCAGAAGCAGGTTCCAGGCTCTGAGGTAGCTGTCAGCACAGAGCCCGACACGGGGCTCGAACCCACGAACCGTGAGATCATGACCTGAGCCGAAGTCGGACGCCCAACCAACTGAGCCACCCAGGCGCACCTAGAGATAAAAATTTTTAAATGAACAAAAAAATAAGGAGAGCTCTTAGAAAATGACCAATAAAACCAAAAGACAACCTAATGAATGGCAGAAGATATCTGAAAATTATATATCCAATAAAGGGTTAATATTCAAAATATATAATGAATGTAATACTGCTCAAAACAAAACAAAGAATCCAATTAAAAAATAGGTAGAGGACCTGAATAGACATTTTTTCAAAGAAGACATCAAGATGACCAACAGATTCATGAAAAGATGTTTAATATCACTAATCACGAGGGATATGTAAATCAAAACCACAATCAAATATCACCTTACATTATTTAGGAAATGGCTAAAATGAAAATGAGAAAAATAACAACTATTGGTAAGGATGTAGTGAAAAGGAAATAGTTATACACTGTTGGTGGGAATATGAACTGGTACAGCCACTGTGGAAAAACAGTACAGAAGATCCTCAAAAATTAAAAAAAAAATATATATATATATATATGAATACAATATGATCAGATATCCAATAATGGGTATTTTCCCAAAGAAAATAAAAACACAAATTCATAAAGCTATATGCACCTCTATGTTTATTGCAGTATTATTGATAATTGCCAAGAAAGATGTAGAAGGAATCTAAGCGTCCATTATATATGATGGATAAGGAAGATGTGGTGTGTACACACACACACACACACACACACACACACACAGTAATATTATGCAGCCATTAGAAAAAAAGATGAGATTGTGTCATTTGAGACAACATGGGTGGACCTAGGGGGTATTATGCTAGGTGAAATATCAGGTAGAAAAAGGCAAATGCTGTATAATTCCAGTCATAAGTGAAATCTTTAAAAACTGAATGAACAAAAAGCAAAATCAAACCTATATCTAGAAAACAAAGTGATGGTTGCCAGAGTGCAGGAGGAGGAGTGGGGTTAGGTAAACTAGATGAAGGGAAGAGGGAGATAGAGGCTTCCAAGTATGAAATGAATAAGTCACAGGAATAAAAGGCACAGAATAAGGAATACAGTCAATGATACTGTAATTGCAATGTAATGGATCACACTTGTGATGAACTTGGCATAGATAAACTCGCCAAATCATTAAATGGTGTACTTGAAATAATGTAACATTGCGTGTCAAATATACTTTAAAAAGTGACTGTCAAAAACAAAACACAAAACAAAACAAAAAAAAGGAGGGCTTAACTGAAATGAGGAGTTTTCTATTATAAGGGTCTTAATAGTTATCATGAGAAAAACCTCAATGGGTCTGTTCCAAAGAAATCTTAACAGTATTGTAAGCCTTCCCTAGAAATGTTAGAGAGATTGTACTTCCAAAATATTTCCAAAGTTGATTCAATTGCTGTCATAATCAAAACAAAAACTGAAATGTCTTAAAAATTAAAATTAAGGCAGATTTTAAAAATCTATATATTTACAAATAATTATAGGTATACATCAGAAATACTTGAAGGAAGAAATTGAGAAGAGTTCAAACATTTTCAACTTTAAAAAGTTATCATTTACCCTACTAAAATTGGACAAAGGAGGATAATATTACTACAAGTTTAAAAATAAAACTTATAAGGTAAACTGGAATTGGAGACAGGTGACAAAGTTACCATGATTTACACATTTTTGTTTTATCCCAAAAGTCTTAAGGATGAATCTAGTGAACAGTCTTCACAGTTTTGTAAGGTGTGGGCCAAGGACCACATGAATCACAATTGCCTGGTAAGACTGTTAAACCTATAAATTCCTAAGTGTAGCTATTTAGGACATAGTTATAATAAAAACTAAAGTATCAAAATGACGTGCTAATTTGGAGTTCAAATTTCTTTTATTATGACAAATATCGATCAAGATTTTCCGTAGGAAAGTAGTGAGTTGTGCTCAGTTCTAAACTCCAGTAATAAAGGATATGAAGAAATTCAGAAAAGGTCAAAGGAACGATTAAAGGATGGAAAACTAGGTTTCTGCTCTAACCTCAGATGTTAAAGGCAAGGCCATACCTATATTGCATAATTTGTACGAGGTCAAAAGTTCTGTTAATGCTAAAAAAAAGATTCTCCTCTCCCTTCCTCCTCTTCCTGCTCCTCCTCCTTTCTCTCTTTTACTCTTTCTGCCTCTCTCAATTGCAAAATAGTTGTACTCTTCTTTTATCCTTTTTTTTTTTTAAATTTGCATGGCCATGTGAAATTTTCCCTGGAAAATAAGGAGAGACTTTTGTCCAAGAATGAAGAAAATTATGTCTATTTAATATGCTAGTGCTGTGGTGCCCAAAATAGTCCCAAATACTTCTCCTGCAGGCTGCCCTCCCAGAGAGCCTCGTGCTACCATGTGAATCCTTTTCTTAGACTAAGAGGTTTTTGTAGTTGGGAGATTTTCTTCTTGGACATTGGTCAGAAGTGTTACTGTCTGGTGTAGCTCCACAGTATTTCTCAAACTTTAATGTGCATAGAAATCACCTGGGCATCTTGTTAAAGTGCAGACTGAGGTTAGACAGATTGAGTTGGAACCCAAGAATGTGCATTTCTAGCTAGTTCACAGATGAGGCTACTACCACTGGCCCATGGCATGTGCTAATAATCATTAACCTAAGAGCACATGGTTTAATAACAGCTTCTATTAGAGAATAGATCCCTACAAGGTCCAGAATAAACCTGTAATATTTTATTCCATTAAAGAAAGCTGATAAATATTCTAACTGGAGACAGGAGAATGAACCTGTCCTAAATAGACTGCTGTGAAATTTCTCTGAGGGCTGTAGATTCCTGGAGGAGAGGTAGAGTAGACCTTGGCGGGGGGGGGGGGGGGGGGGGGGGGGGGGGGGGGGGGGGGGGGGGGGGGGGGGGGGGGGGGGGGGCAGGGTAAAGGGAGAGCTGGAGGTCATAGATTACTAATTCATTGATAATACAATTTTCTAGTATTGTCATCATTCAGAGAAATTAGATTCAGGCTGCTAAGTGGAACACTAACAGAATTATAGTAGTCTCCGTTACTGTCTTTTTTATCTTTTGAAGTAAAGGTTTTTGGTTTTTTTTTGTTAAACGTAAGACTACCAAAAGAACTTTCTTTTTGTATTTTTATTTGGCATTTTTTGACCTTAATTTTGCCTTAAATATTCAATAATGTCTATTTCCATTAATGTTAATTTTTGAATAAATTGTTAGGTTTTATAATTAGGATTTTTTTTGATTAAAAAATTATGATTTTTATCATAATTTTTGTTTTCTTACTTGTCAACCTGAAGAGAAATGATCACAGTTTTCCAAATGGAACAAGAATATGGATTTTATCTGGCAGTGTTTAACTCAGGCAATACGTGCCAAAGATTATCTATATATCTTCTTAGCTAAAGAAGACTAGTTCTGTTCTCATTCTCTACTGAATAATTAAGCTCAAACACATTCTTCTGACTGAGATAACAACTGAGATGTAACTGACTTCCATGAGAATGAGAATATCAATCTGTACAATTCTTTGCGTTTTTAATAATAAAATGGCTATAGCAATTCACTAGACTATTTAAATCACTATCATACTTAAAATAATAATAGAACTAATTCCACTAATGTTTGTACAATTATGTTCTCCACCCTCAACCCTGTATCATCTTGTCTTTGTAACTCGAAATTCACACTTATCAAATGCACCTGGTTATTTGTACTGACAATGCCAAATAAAAGACATATATGCTAAGAGCTTAATCCCTATGTAGGTATTAAAACATGGGGGGGGGAACCCAACAAATGTGAAAAAACCCATGTACTTAGGATTAAGAAAACACAGAATTAGGGGAGCCTGGGTGGCTTAGTCGGTTAAGCGTCTGACTTTCGCTTGGGTCATGATCTCGCGGTTCATGGGTTCGAGCCCCGCGTCGGGCTCTGTGCTGACTGCCAGCTCAGAGCCTGGAGCCTGTTTCAGTCCGTGACTCCCTCTCTCTGTGACCCTCCCTTGCTCACGCTGTCTCTCTCTCTCTATCCTAGAAATAAATAAAACATTAAAAAAATTAAAAAAAAAAAAAGAAAACACAGAATTAAAAAAATAGTCTTCTCAAAGTCTTAAACTGGCTAAATCTCTTCTGTATTAATAATCTTTCTTTTCCTATACCAACCTGCTATTCAATAGATAAGTAAGATAAACTAAGGTTGCCAGGGAAAGGGCAGATTATACTGTTCATACTGAATTTTTTCCCCAAAAGCAGGAGAGACAAAAAGGAATGATGAAGGAGCATCATACGTATATGATACAGATAGAATGAAAATGACCAGAGAGTTTGAAAACACTCAATCAACTTTAGTAGAATAATCCTCTGTTGCTTTCCTCGGTGCTTACAAGAATTTTTAGGTTCTGCAGATTGTCCTGCATCTAGCATCCCTTGAGACATTGGCTAAAAGTAAAGTTATGGGCTCAGATGAGTCTCCCAGTCAATAATGTTACAGAGGCAGGCTTATTGATTCTTTAGTTCAAGTGCAATCATCTATTTCCTCTAGCCATTTCATTCTTTTCTGCAGTGTAGGTGGAGACCAAGCAAATGCTAGGGAATGAAGCACAGCTTGCAAGGAGTGATTTCAGGTAGACATGAAAAAGAACAAAAGAACCCAGGAACAGATGGCATCATTAAAATATTGTTGCCAAGTAATTACATAGTGCAAATCTTCAGGAAAGAATAATGGTCAATCCATATTTGTACCAAAGCAAAACAGAAGAGTGGTTTTTATTTTATTTTTAATTGTTTATTTATTTTTGAGAGAGAGCTTGGGGGGACGGGCAGAGAGAGAGGGAGAGAGAAAATCTAAAGCATGCTCCATGAGGTCAGTGCAGAGCTGGACATGAGGCTTGAACTCAAAAACCATGAGATCGTGACCTGAGCTGAAATCAAGAGTAGAATGCTTAATTGACTGAGCCACCCAGGTGTCCCTAGAAGAATAAATTTTTAATGTGACATTTGTAATTAGTCTTGAATGACCAAATGACGTCTAAGTTCAACAGAATAGCACCATTCCTGAGCATCACTTGAAATCTATTTCCTTAAAATGGAAGTGATGCTTAAAAATAATTCTACCTCATAATATCTGAAAATGAAATGAAATGATTTCTGCAAAGTATATCACACTCAATACCTAGATCATGTAAATTCAGTTTTTGGTCTAAACTTTTATTGTATTCCCTCAATTTTAAGAAACATTTCTTGTAAAACATACTGTCAATTAAATAAAAAACTTTTCATGAAATATACTATCTTAAATATATGCAGATATGTAAACATATTTCAATTTTCAGAGAAAATTATTCTGATTAAAAGTTTTGTGTTTCTGTTTATCTGTTTTTTTTAAATAAAATGTAGTAATTGACCAAGACTTACAGTAAAAAAAAGAAAGAAAAGTCTTAGAATGAAAGAAATTAGGAATTATTGTTTGACATGTTCAATTCTGTTTTAATATAACATTTCTAGGAAGGTTATTAAAAATATATAAGTGTATCTGTGTTTGTATGTGTGTATATGTGTTAGTGCTTGGATCCTCATCTATATATTAAAAAGTATTAGTTAATATATTAGGTAAGAAAATTTTGCAATATTAAAGAATAAATCTATGTGTCTAATTAGAGAATAAAAAGGAAACTATCTATGATATTGTCAAAGACATATGTATTGAGCTGTCATTCACTACTGACAGTTTTTAAATTGCTCTTATTAAATTCTTTTTAGTTGAAGTATAATTAATATAGAGTGATATGTTACTTTCAGATATAGAATATAATGATTCAACAATCTTATGCATTACTCAGGGCTCACTCATATTGAATTCATAATTTTAATTCATAGCACACTGTTTTCAAGTCATCTGTTGTTGTCAAATCTGATGATTTAGACCTCTTCATTCAATTTACACAAAACCTAATATTTAATCTAAGACATAAAGTAAGAAATGTATATACTTCATGAGATAAATTGCCCATTTCCCTATATTCTGCCAAGGATGGTTGGGGAAAAAGTATTTGCTTTTCCAAACTGCAGCTTCAGACTTCTATGGTAGATGGTTATACTCATAGATGTAGGAGTTTTTGTTTTTAAAATCATTATTTAGCAAGGGAGTGGAAGTTCAGAATTACAAAAATGCAAATGCAACTTAGCTATGGGAATATCTTTTCCACAATGATAAGATAATGCACTAGGAATTCTGAAAGATTTATAAAAGTCACATGTGCGTCTGGCCCTAATAAATTGATTCAACCTTCTCCTTTCTCTTTCTTCAGCATCTCAGTAAATGAAAAACTATTATGTGACAATGACAGAAGCAAATATAGACTTAGATAATGGTACTGTTGGATGGAGGCTTCATCTGTTTAAAAAAATCCAGATACAGACAGGCACATATCAAGGATAAATCTAAAATGATAAAACTTCTCATGAAGGAGCACTTGCTCCTTTATCTCTATACAAACATGCATTATTCTCTATCTTGCTCTGGGTCCTGCATAATGAATTGCAGCTGAACACAAATTATTTCTCTTCTAGTGGCAGAAAAGCCTACAGGGGAAACATGATTCACAGAAGGTGAACCAAAGGTGAAAAACAAAACAAAAACAAAATTGACATCCTTTGAGGTCATGTTAAGGAAAATACTTGGTGGATGATAAAGGCATGTAATAGAAGGTGATTGTTTTATGTTTATTGTTTGTTTATTTTGAGAAAGAGAGAGAGAGAGAGAGGGAGAGAGAGAGAGAGAGAGCGAGTGAGCACATGAGCAGGAGAGGGGCAGAGGGAGAGACTTAATCCCAAGCAGGCTCCACACTGTCAGTGCAGAGCCTGATGTGGAGCTTGAACCCACAAACCATGAGATCATGACCTGAGCTGAAATCAAGAGTTAGAGGCTTAACTGACTGAGCCACCCAGGTGTCTCTACCTTATTGTTAACATACAGTGTTCTTTATGGCCAAAGATGATATTAAACGGACAACTGAAGAGACAAATGCATACAATCATCATGGATGTTTATCACTATTACCAATTTCCCAAATAATAAACACTAGTCAGCCACACAACCTCCAAGTTGAAGCACTGTGTTATAGGAAGAAGCCAGGTGATAAAAGATTACATACAGGACCAGCTTCATGGATGTATGAACTATGTAATCACACATGAAAAGCCACAGTTATAGAGGTCCCATGCTTACTTCAGTGCTCTCCTATTGCCGTCTTGAAATTTAAAAATTTTAAAACTTCAACTTGGGATTCAAACTCTAATGGGACAATGAAGTATGCACCTGAAGAAAGGATATATGTGTAATACATGTATTCATCATTCCTTGTTGTATTACTCACGTATTTATTTGTCCTATACTTTGAGCACGGTACCCTAGTGTACCTGAGGTAGATAGGAACTTAGTGAGTCTCAAAGTGAGTACAAGGTAAGTGCATTATATCTATGACTGAATAAGCAAAGGCATTGACAGCCCTGAGTGGCTTTTCCATTTGAAGAAGAATTTGCCTCAAATACAGATAGAAATGATTCTAAGAAACTGGAATGACAAAGGAACCAGATCATACCTTCTCTTAATTGTGTTACTTCTGTTAGTCAAACTATTTTTGCTGAAAATTATGACATAGAAACAAAGAGTAAGTAGGATGACCATTCCTTTCCCCTTCATTAATTTTCTTTTTCTTTTCAATGCTTTAACAACCACCGACTGATGTTTCAGATCCATCTATTGAAACCAGAAGTCTCACCCATGTTCTAAGTTCATATATTCAACTACCTACTTGACATCTCCCCTTGCAGCCTCTATGTATTTATTCCTGAAAATTATTAGATTTAAATTGAAATCACTGCCTGAGCACCCTCAGCCTTGTCAAAGTAGCCTTCTGTTTTTTCCCATTTTACTTTATAGCTATATTACTTCTAGTTATCCAACCCAGAGGCTCAGGCTTATTATAAATTCCTCTGCTTCACTTTCCACATCCAATCAAACACCATGTTCTCTTAATACTATGTCCCAAAATCCTTTGAGTCTTCCTCTTTGTCTTTATCTTCCATGATTTATGAGCACATACCATCTGTTTGACATAAATTGTTTTATTTTTACTTTTTTAAAAATATTGAACTAAAATTTTGTACTTCTTAATCCCATTCACCTGATTCACTCATCCCTTTGCCCATTGTTCTCTGCTTTTATTATGTTCTTCCAACTTGTCCCAACACTAGACTGCTTGAGCAACATTTCTAGAAGGGAAATGGATCATATAACTTCCCTGCTAATGAAACATACTAATAATTCCTCATCACTTTCAAAATCCAGTATGGTTCATTTTTATTACAAGTGAAGCCTCTGTGTTTTCCTCCATACTTGTATCTTGCCTTTCTCCTTTGTGTCATGTTGTCTGGCCATACGAAGCTACTTAAATTTACTAAGTCTAATTATCCCGTCCTTCTCCATTGTTTGCACACACATCTCCAGTATTTTTCCAGCTATCATTTTTCCAGCTGATTCTTATGTCACCTTCCTGGGTTATTAGAATCACTGAATGAATTGCTGGCAAATAGCTCACTTTCACTATCTTATGGGAAGACTTTTTGATAAACTGGCTTAAAGTCTGGGATATTCTGACTTGGTTCAGAATTTATTATAATGGAATCTGCAGAGTATAATAAAGATGTAGAATCATGCAACTCTCTCCCGAGGAAAGCAGGAGTCAGGACAGATTCATAGAAGGGAATAAGCAGTAGACATTTGCAAGACAGAAAAGAGTGTTGGGGATGATTCTGCTTTCTGTAGAGAAGCAGAATATGAGGGGCGCCTGGGTGGCTCAGTCGCTTAAGCATCCGACTTCAGCTCAGGTCATGATCTTGTGGCCCATGGGTTCGAGCCCCGCATTAGGCTCTGTGCTGACAGCTCAGAGCCTGGAGCCTGTTTCATATTCTGTGTCTCCCTCTTCTCTCTGCCCCTCCCCAGATCGTGCTCTCTCTCTGTCTCAAAAATAAATAAATGTTAAAAAAAAAAAAAAAAAAAAGAGAAGCAGAACATGAGAAAACAGGACATGTTAGAAATTTTGTACAGCTCAGAATGGCTGGACCATCCTATGTGTGGCAGGGGGAGTGAAAAAAGGGAAACACTTCAAGAAATTTTAAAAAGTAGAATTGAGAGAATTTAGTGAATAATTGAAAAAAGTAAACAGCAAGATATAGTTGGTGATGAATACGAGATTTTAAGTTTAGTCTAAAAGGTGGATCATAAGGCCAATCACTGAGACCACACAGGTATTGAGAAATGATGAGAAGTGAGGAAGAAGAAATCTTAGGAATATGTAGAAACCCAGGCAAATATGTAGGGTTTAAAGGTGCAGCTGTTTGTGAAATATGGGAAATGTTCAATAGTTTGACAATTTGTAAAAGCAATGCTGGTGCACAACAAACAAGTACCAGTCAGCCTGTAGAGTTTGTATCTTTATTCCTGAGTGTGAATTTGGCTAATGATTCTTTTCCTAAAAACAAACAAACAAACAAACAAACAAACGTGTGCCTTATTAAGATGGTGACACTGAAGGAATAGAATTGTGACTAAAAGTAGGCATGGTTTCCACAGAGGACATTTTTGTAGTGAAAAGTAATTTTTGAATCATTTGTCTATTTACTTAGTCAAAATATGCCAGCTGCCTATTTTATGCCAGATGTCATACAAGATAGCACATACTTATTATGGCACAAAAGAGGCTTCCTATCATCAAATAGTTCATAATGTGTTTAGAAAAAAAATCACAAAACTTTAGGTCCAGAAGGGGGGCAAGAATCTCAAATATTTCACATGAAGAGTGAGAAAATTAAAATCAGAGATTTTTAAGGACGTACTAAGGAAAATCACAAGTCTCCTAGATTCTTTCTACTGGGCACCAAGTCAGTGATCCAGTTTCTTTCTAAACTGATAGTGCCATCTTCAACACATGACCATAGTGCCCATGGAAAGGAGAAGAAACATAATACAGCATGGCCTACAAGGTGCATATGATACTCTACCTACTTCACACTGGCCAGTGTTCAATTTCATGACCCTTACCTAATTCAAGAAAGGTAGAAAAGTATTGTTCTCCCTTCTGCTTAGGAAAAGGAAACAAAACTAGCAAGCATGGAGCTAGGCTCTGTCACTTCTCTGGAAGGAAGGCCAGACCCTCAGCTTTTTAAAAATTAATTATCTTTTTTTTAGCCCCTGTCCCCCAAGTCCTGCAAGCCTATAAAAACCAATGGCCGGATTTACTTGGCTTGTCAAATGCCCTCAAAATACAAGTGAGATTCAGTGCCCTACCTGATTTTGGCCTGGGTGTTTTTGCCAGCTCATGAAAGCATTTATGAAGATATACTCAAAGGTTTATATACCATGTTTAGTGGTTTGTTTTTGTTTGTTTGTTTGTTTTTAAGTGGAACACCACTCCAGTTACCTAGGACATTGTGTTGTAGGAAACAGGAGGCCAGAATTTTAGACTTACTTTTGTTAATTTTACCTCTAGTTCTTTTGAGTATTTTATCCCAATCTATCTTAATATATAAGATATTGGTTACCATTCGAAGTATAGTCAATCATCTTCAAGGACTATTTCCCAATTTCATATTTAGTCTCTCCATGTCTTCATGAAAGTCATTGATGACAAATGTTCAGCAGGATGGATTCAGGGCAAAATAACATTATAGAGTAGACAATAATAGCCTTTGTAGCAGAACACAATAATAATAATAATAATAATAATAATAATAACCTTTGTAGAGCAGAACACTGTGCACTAGCTCCCAGTGTCAGGGGAAGGCTCCAACCACATGGAGGACAGCAAATGTCATCACTGTGACAATCACCAGATAAGTCCAAACCCTTCCTTGCTATGGCATCTGGGTATTGGAGTTACCAAGGAAAACACAATGAGAGTAAAAGCACTGCAAGGAATACTGCTTTTACTCACATAGAGAAGAGAGAGCAAGATCAGCTTCAATAGTACGTGTCTGAGGGCCAGTGACACACATACTTATTCAGAACACAGGAGAATACACTGGATCTGCAACAGGGAAAGGTATTTCCCCACCAGATGATAAATTTGGAATAGGCTTTGTTGGTAGGGAAGTGTTACAGTCCTGAGGTCCATTCTTAGGGCCGAGAGGAATCAAAAGACTGCACATGAGATTGATTGTGCCAGTAACCCCTCTCCAGGTAAATGGTGAAAAATATGTTGGTTGCTCTGGTCATGTTTATTTGTTTATCTTCATCAGGGTGTTTGCAACTGTAGTTTCAGAGTTCTATTTCACAACTGCCCAACACTCTTGAACCATTTACTCCTTGGCCATAAATCATCTCTTTCTTTCTCCGAAACATCTAAAATATTTTCTAAACTGTAAGTTGCACATCTGATTAGGCCCTCACTATTGTTAATTTTGAAGCAACATTTCATCTACTAGAATAAGTCACACAAAGTGAATTCTCAATCAGCTACTATCAGGGCTCGTGACAAGGGTGTGTTAGTATTGAACACCATTTGGTTATAAACTCAGGCTTCTGAGGCAGCGGCAAATAGTTTAGCAAACTTGAAATACACAGTGAGCCCACATGCCAACCAGTATGTATCCACCTGTTCAATTAAGCTATGGTAATTACAAGTATTCTGCCCCTCTCGTTTCTCATAAAATTATATCTCAAGTCTGTTTCATCTCATGCTTTTCTTGGAAAGGCAATTCTGTACTTTTTGTCTTCATCTTTTTAAATCAAGGATAAACAACCACCTTTGCTTATCATCTCCAAATGATTTTTAAAATGAGGGTTTTTTCTGGTTATTTTTCCATTCTAGTTCACAAAGTAAAATATCAAACTTGATGAAAGTCTACTTTAAAAATGTCAAACGAGGAATTAGATGGTCCAAAAGCAAAATGCTTTAGCTTAAAGATACCATCTTAAAGTTTTAGATTGAATTGTGAGGACTTAATTGTATTGTTATATTGGGTGTATTTTCACTCCAAATCTGTAAGTTGAAACAAAGAGAAGTAAATTGCTTTTTTAAAAGTCCTTTGTGCTATTCCTTCCTTTCACACTTTGGAGATTAGTATTCATCTGTAGATTTTACCAAGTAAAACGAGAACATTCCAAAGTAAATTAAACACCTTGCATCCTATATGAGGTCTGTTTACATTGAAGCTGACTCACATCTATTAAAATCTGATGAGTACTTTATCAAAATTAAATCAAGAGTTTTAGGACTCAAAGGCATACATTTTTATTTTATTGTGTATTGAGGCACATAAAACACACCCATTTAATATGATTATTGGATTAAAATAACATCTTGGGAGATTAAAATTATTCTGTCTCCTGAACTAATATTATCCCCTGGTATTGTTGGTTTTAAAATACAAAGATGGTTTTCACATGTATTTTTTTTAAAGTGAGATATCCCTTCCCTTTTTAAGTGGTAATATTTCGTACGACTCAGATTATGAAATTAAATGTGTTTCTATCACACTTGTGCTAAACTTTTGCTCTATTCATAGTTCATAGGTGTAACTATAATATTTTGGGGATACTGTTTAATATAGTTTTTATTATCCTTATCAAGACTTGACTGTCTTGATCACAGGATGTCAACATAAAAAAGGCACTGCCCAGTTTCTGCCTTGGTTGCTGGAAAAAAGGTTGAGACCATTGCAGGAGGTGATATCAAAGTTAAGTATTCATATTTCTTTTGAGGTGGAATCCTGAGTCTAAAAGAAGTGGGAAAGGTTTGAAAAGCTGACAGAAACATCTGGATTAGCATGTGGTATTTTCAGATTCTTGAGGAACACTTTCCAGACCTAGTAGACTGTGAATTCAAGCCTCTAGGACAAGCTCTCTATCCACCTCTTCTTTATGAAGTAAGGTGATGGTGGTACAGAAGACAGAGATAGAGAAAAGCCTGAAGTAAAGCTTCTGACCATGTTCTATGGGTGATGTTGACAGTCTGGAAGTTTCTATACATCCTGGAATAGACACCAAGGTTCTGAGAAAGCCAGAGTCCAGTGTTCAAGACAAAGAGAACATCCTTGGCATGGACTTCCCAAATGCAGACAAATGAGCTCAAGCTTCAGAGACTTGCAAGATCAACACCCCACCCCCCAAAATAAATCCATCTGCTTTATGGTCTCTACTTGGACAGCAGCCAGATCTTTGGCACCTTAGCCCTTCCTGACTGCCAGGGAAGTTAAGTAAGGCCAAGCCTTTATGGGTGTCTTTCAAAGGAGTTTGAGGTGGTGGTGATGAGTATTGATAAGGAAAGAGGCTATTTCAACCAGAAACATCTGTAGTGGGAAATTTAAAGTGACATGTATGGATGACCTGTCTTCCTGCTCCCACCTTACATGTTGTGTCTTTGCTAAGATTATATTCATTATATAATTAATGCCTCTGTGTATTTGAGTATAGTGTGAAAAGTTTTGTAACCCTACCAATAGATAATACACATAACATGCAGGTTAAACTTGTTTGAAACCATGGCCAGATACTACATTTCTTTTAAAAAATGTAATCTTACATCATCTTCTTCACTTTCCCACTCAGAACACTCTCCAACAATTGAATATATGCAACTAGTCCCTCCCTGTAAACATCCAAAGAATTAGGCAGCACTTTAACTAACCAGGTAGGTTGTTCAATTTTGGGCAACCCTAGCTCTTAAAAAATATGTTTCTGCTACTGAATTAAAATTTGTTTCTTTGGAAATTTTTCCTATAATCCTAGTTCTTTCCTCTAGCAGTGCAAAATTATCTAATTGATATTTCTCTTAACAGGATTTCAGTATTTGAACACTATTATTATGGCCATAAAAGCTCTTCTCGTATCTAAACATCCAGGTTTTTACTTAGAAGAGACTATTTATATTTTTTCATATCCTAGGTTCCCTTGTGGCTGTTTTGCACTGGGGAAAGAAATGAAGATTTTGAATTTTATACACAATGTTCACCCAAAAGCTTTGCATAAGCACAGCTTATGTGTGTGAAGGGATGTCATATGAGATGGAGTGAGGAGCCACAAGCCAGCGGCATCATTTCCTCAGGACTGTATAGAATTGGCAGCCAGGGCATTCCAGGGCACTGAAAAGAATGGTTTTGTCTCACTCTTACTGAGACAATTCAAGGTACAGTTTGCTCAAGCAAAAGAAACAGAAATTTCCTTTGTCATGGGAGTACATGAGGTATACTAGCAGTGTCAAAATTCTTGCAAACAATCTAAGCATGTATAATGCTGTCACATTCATTGCTTTAGTCTACAAATATTTACTGCACATTGACCACATTTAGAGTGTACTCTAGAAATTAGGCAACCAGTGACAGACAAACACAAAAGTCCTTGCCCTGTGGAACATACATTCTGGCACTAAATTGGTATCATATGAAACCTTACTTTTAACTATGGATATTTACAAATGTAACTAGGCCATTTAGGTTCACATTAGGTCGCTAAATATATGTAAAGTAATGCTTCCTGGTACATTTCAAACATCCTCACTTAAAGTCATACTTCAATGAATATACTGAATCTGAATATAATATGCTACAAATGAATGAAGAATTTACTTTCATAAAATATATAAAGGAGACTTAGGTTTTTAAGTTAATTATTATCTGTAAAGCAGTTTCAATCTTTTACTTTTTGCAAGGTCTCTTCTTTTTTCATTATTTTTTTTCTTTTCTATGTATATATGTTAAGTCATTCAAAACAATGATACCGATACACAAGGCATATATTGAGGGCTTACTCAATATGTGTGACTGGCATTGTTTTATACACAATTTGTGAAGTTGGTAGAAGTATTATTTCCATATTGCACTGGAGAAAACACATTAGAGAAGTTAACTCACTTGTTCAGAATCACATGACACACCAGCTGGGTTTTAAACCATGGTCTGTGTGACTTAAGCATGTAGGCACCGAGCAATTACATGCCTCACTTTGTACTCTGCATGATATTCTGCATATCACAGCTTCTATTCCTCCTTACCAACAACACTCAGTCAGACAATATTGTCTGTTGAGGACTTACCATGTGCTAGGAATGATCTAAGCACTAGAAACACCTACAGCAGTGACCCTAACTCATAAAATCACTCTTTAGAGAAATCCAGTTCCTAGGACTTTGTCTTTAGGAAGCTATACTTAATAATTATAACGCAATCAAGACTGTAAAATTTTTTTTATGGCTTTTCAGTTGGAAATATACTTGCCTTTGCATTTTTTCAGATCACAAAGAACAGAAATAGCAAAGGGTTAAGAAACTTATTTAATGTCTTATAAAAGAGAACAGAAATAAGATCCTATAGAGAAGACAATAAATCTCCTTTTCTCTTTCCTCCCTGCATCCGGGCCACCTTCCCTTCTGCCCGCTGTTGGTTGCAAAGCCTGGAGCATTCAGCTAATGGCTCACAGCATGAAGCCCACAATCTTAATGTCCTCTTTTCTCTCCCCACAAGTCTTAGCAGCAGCACCTCAAGAAGCGATCAGGACCATGTCTTGCTTTTTCTAGTTTCACGATTTCTGTCTTCCCAGGAGTATTAAATTGCAAAAGGAATTACATTTTCTTTTCCAAATGTCTGACATTAAAAGGATTGCTCTGAGATTGTATTTGATCTGGGTACAAATTTTTCTCATAGAAAGTGTCAAGTATCATGTTGGTAGAAGAGAAAATATTTGATGAGCATAAATTACTCCACAGGTAATCTTTCAGAATGTATATATTCCTTACATCTGAAGAAGGCTTTCTTACACTTTATATAACCATTTTCAGCCATTAGCCATTTTTTCTAGCATGGTAGGCATTATGTCTACAACTCACTTTTAGATTGTATTTTCCTGAAAATAAAAAGCATGTTCCTAGCAATACATCTCCATATGGCGGTTATAAATTTCATTTCTTGTCACACTGATAATATATATAGGTTTCAGTATAAGTGCACAAACCCGTGGTAACCTTTTATATATATATAATTCTGGGTTTTTTAGTCCTTCTTTCAAAATTACCAAAAGAAATCTACTTGATTTTCTTATATTTTTTGAAAATCATCTAATTCAATTATATTAAAATGCTAATCTGAAGAAATACGACATAGACATTCACAGAATACATTTGTATTCAATCTCATTTTCTATGACTCCACATCCAAGAATTAGTTGCCTTTCTTCAATGTTTTGCTGCATTCCCAACATCCAGAATCATGACTAGCATATAGTGGGTATTCACTAAATATTTTTAATGGAGAATAAATTAGTTAAAAGCCAGATGAAAAAGTATTATTATCCTTACTTCATAGCAATAAAAAAACATGGCAGCTAAGCAAGCTCTACAAAGCATTCTATTTGGAGAGTAAGTCTAAAGAATAATACTTATAAATCTGTAACAAACTTTTCCTGAAACATATAATCTTAGGTATGTGTAGTGGCTCTTTTCTTGATGTTTCTCTCTCAACCTCTCTCTCACTCTGCTTATCACACCTGTGGGCATGCGCGCGCGCACACACACACACACACACACACACTCCACATTCCAAATATCTAGAAAGACTCTTGGGATGCATTACTGTTTGTGCACATGGGCCTACACAATTTGAACAAAAAAAAAAATCTGTTTTAAGAAGATCACACATGAAAAGCTTTCAATCATCAGAGCATCTCCAAGTACCATGCATGCCATTTTTCAAAGACAGGGTTTACATTACAGCTTACAAGATGCTGCTTTCATCATTGCCTCAATTTTTATCAAAATTGAATTGTCTTCACATTATTTCCAAATCCCTTGCTTTAAATTCTATACCTAATGCAAATCCAAATATATTATCACACAGAGTTAGCTTTCCATGTCACTGTTAGTTTAAACATGACTTTATGAATACAATTAGTTTACAATTGATTACAAGAATATAAATATGCAGTTGGGCTTTTAAGGCATTTCCCTGAAAGAGGAGATAAATAGAATTAAAATACATACACAGTTCAGGGAGAGAGGGGCAGGATAGCGGAGAAGTAGGGAGCTCCATACATTGCACTCGCACCCATATTTCGCACGGAAAAGATCTTAAGCCATAGGAATCCTTACAGAACCCAAGAGATTGGAAGAAAAAGGATGCAGAATCCACTGAGAAAGCCTTCTAATGTGAGTATGAACTGGGGAAGATAAAATCAGGTCAGGATCGGAGACTCCAAGGATGGGTGCGATCCCTCTCTGCAGAGAGTGAGGGGAAAGAGAGAGTCCAAAACTACTCAACACGGTCCCTGTCGCTGGGGAACAAAAAACCCTCCGCTCAGGGCACAGAAGGACCGGGCGCGCCAAATCCCTGCGTGCCAGGTTTCCGTAGCCAACTCGTCCTGGAGGGGCCACCCGCCGACCACTCCTTTGTGCTCCTGGCTGGCTGGACCCCTAGAGGAGCCGCGCATGTACCGGGCCTCTGCACTCCTGGCTTGGCTGGACACTTAGAGGGAAGGTGAAGGGCTTAAAACTGGGAGATTTGCCCACGAGATCGTGTTTCGGTTGACGAGACACGGAGGGACCCGGTTTCCCGCTCTCCAGCAGGCCCAGTGCGGCCCCCAGACAAACCCCCGTCCTTGCTCGCCAACCCACCTGGAGTGGAAGGGAGCGGCAATTCTGGCTCAATCCTCAGGACTAGGCAAGAGGCTTGGAACTGCCCTGAGGGGATCGCCTGTGAGGTTGCGTCTATTTCACAATTTCTATTTCTTGCCTATTTCACAAGGTTGTGGCAATTTCAGTGGGGCACACGGACTGGTATTTGGGAACTAGGTCTGGCCTGGGTTGAAGAGTGCAACCCACTTTGGCTGCGCCCCCGGCACGGGGAGTTTACACACCCAAAAAAGTGAGGTGCAGTGCTTGTTTCAAGAAAGGACTGGAGGGTCACCACTCTCCTCCCCACAACCGCCAAGGCAGAACTCCCGCTTGAGGCATTGGATCATACCTCGCCCATCCCTGCTAGAGAGCTGCCCTTCTCCTTTTTTTTTTTTTTTTTTCCTGGAAGACCGACTGATTAACTCTGGTCACCAGCCTGCTTAAACAGTCACATTTAGTCCATTCTATAGATGTAAATTCTACACCTACCTACATTATCATCTCTTTCTCTCAGGAGTAATCAGACTCTATACTTTCTCTGAATAACACCAGCATCCTTCTCTCACCTATCCAACCATATTCAACCCTTTAGCTCTTTGAAAAAAGCTTCTTATCCCTTCTGCCTGTTCATTCTATTTCCAATATTGCCTCATCCCCACTCTGTCTTCTCTCTTTCTCTATACTCTTCAACCAGCACTGCATACACCCGGCTATTTAATTGTAGCTGGGAAATCCGGTTATATGCTTTAAACCGTTCTTCGTCCATCGGTTTTCTTCTTTTTTCCTTTTCTTTTCTTCTTTTTGACCTTTTTATGTATTTTTTATTTTATATTATTTGGCTTCCCTCCTCCGTTTTTCTCGTAACTTTTTCGTTTTCCCTCTCAGTTTGCATGTTTGTTGGATTTGTCTGTGTGTTTGTGTGCCTCTGCTCCCTGTGTGTCTGTCTGTTTTCTTCACCAGGGCTACCTCAAGAAACAAGCCAAAGTACATATGATGGAGAGTCCCAAATATCACTACGAGTAGGAAAAATAAAATAACCAAGGTCTCAACAAGAGACACAAAGAGATACCATTCAAAAAATACTCTCTGAAAGGCTAGGCCCAGGACAGTCAAAGATTCTTCTTGGGTACAGCAGGGCTCCCAGGTACAGAGAGCATAACAAGTCTTTAAAACTAGCAAGAGACAGAAAGCTAACTAAAATGACAAAACAAAAGAGCTCTCCTCCAAAAAATTCCAAGAAGAATTGACAGCCAATGAACTGCTCAAAACAGATATAAGCACCATAACTGAACAAGATTTTAGAAAAATAATAATAAAATTAATAGCTGGACTTGAAAAAAGCATAGAGGACATCAAAGAAACTATGGCTACAAACAACATGCAGAATAAAAATAGGCATGATGAATTAAAAATGCGATATATGAGATACATTATAAATTGGAGCCATCCAATGCACGATTGAAGAGGCAGAAAGGAGAATAAGTAATTTAGAGACACCATTATATAAAAAGAGAAAACTGAGAAAAAAAGAGACAAACTTATCCAGGAACAGGAAAGAAGAGTTCTAGAGCTCAGCGATACAGTCAAACACAACAATATCCGTATCGTAGGAATCCCAGAAGAGGAAGAGAGGGAAAGGTGCTGAAGGAGTCCTGGAACAAATTATAGCAGAGAACTTCCCCAACCTGGGGAAGGAAGTAAACATTGAAATACAAGAGGCACAGAGAACTCCCCTCAGACGTAATTTGAATTGATCTTCTGCATGGCATATCATAGTAAAAATGGCAAAATATATGGACAAAAAGAGAATTTTGACAGCAGCTAGGGAGAAAAGGGCCCTAACATACAAAGGGAAACCTATCAGAGTGGTGACAGACCTATCTACTGAAATGTGGCAGGCCAGAAAGGAATGGCAAGAGATCTTCAATGTGATGAACAGAAAAAAATATGCAGCCAAGAATCCTCTATCCAGCAAACCTGTCATTCAAAATAGAAAGAGAGATAAAAGTCTTTCCAAATAAACAGAAATTGAAAGAAGTTGTCACCACTAAGCCAGCCCTACTAGAAATCCTTATGGGGACGCTCTGAAGGAAAGGTTGCAAGGAACAAAGATACCAGAGACACCACCACAAACATGAACCCCACAAAGGACACAAAGACTCTAAACCCACATATTTCAATAATAACACTGAATGTAAATGGGCTGAATGCTCCAAACAAAAGACATAGGGTAGCAGAATGGATAAAAAACCAAAATCCATCTATATGCTGTCTACAAGAAACTCATTTTAGACTGGAAGATACCTTCAGATTAAAAGTAAGGGGATGGAGAAATATCTATCATGCTACTGGAAATCAAAAGAGCTGGAGTAGCTATACTTATCTCAGAGAAACTGGACTTTAAATTAAAGACAATAATAACAGATGAAGAAGGGCATTACATAATAATTACAGGGTCTATCCATCAGGAAGAGCTAACAATCATAAATGTCTATGCACCGAATATGGGAGCACCTAAATATTTAAAACAATTATTCACAAACAGAAACAATCTTCTAGATAAGAATGTGCTAATAGCAGGGAACTTTAATACTCCACTTACAGCAATGGATAGGTCAACCAGACAGAAAATCACTACAGAAATAATGGACTTGAAAGACACTTTGGACCAGATGGATCTGACGGATATATTTAGAACTCTATGACGGATATATTTAGAACTCTACATCCTGAGGCCAGGGAATTCACTTTCTTCTCAAGTGTGCGTGACACATTCTCCAAGATTGATCACATACTGAGACATAAAGCAGCCCTCAATAAATATAAAATAATTGAGATCATACCATGCGCAATCTCAGACCATAATGCTTTGAAACTTGAAATCAATCACAGGAAGAAATCTGGAAAACCTCCAAAAACATGGAGGTTAAAGAAGGGATACAGAAATGCTGATGCATAGGAGCACATGTACCCCAATGTTCATAGTAGCACTCTCCACAATAGCTAAAACATGGAAAGAGCCTAAGTGTCCATCAACGGACGAATGGATCCAGAAGATGTGGTTTATCTATACCATGGAATACTACATGGCAATGAGAAACAATGAAATCTGGCCATGTGTAGCAACATGGATGGACCTTGAGGGTGTTATGCTGAGCGAAATAAGTCAGGCAGAGAAGGACAAATACCATATGTTTGCACGTATAGGAGGATTAGGAGGAACTTAACTGAGGAACAAGGGGGAGGAAAAGGTGGGAAATGGTGGGGGAAAGGGAGAGGCAAACCATGAGAGACTCTTGAATGCTGACAAAAACTGAGGACTGATGCATGCGGGGGGGGAGGGAGGGATGGGCATGGAGGAGGGCACTTGTGGGGATGAGCACTGGGTGTTATGTGGAAACTGATTTGACAATAAACTATTTGTAAAAATATAAAATAAAATCAAATAATAAGTTAAAAAAATGAAAGATCAAAAAAAAAAAAAGAACACACTACTAAAGAATGAATGGGCCAATCAGGGAATTAGAAAGGAAATTTAAAAATATATGGAAACAAATGAAAATGAAAACACAACAATTCAAAATCTATGGGGTATGGCAAAGGCAGTCCTAAGAGGAAAGTACATTGCTCTCCAGGCCTATTTCAAGAGATTAGAAAAAGCACAAGTCCAAAATCTAACAGCTCACCTAAAGGAACTAGAGGCAGAGCAACAAGAACGACCTAAACCCAGTAGAAGAAGAGAAATAGTAAAAATCAGAGCTGAAATAAACAACATAGAGACCAAAGAAACAACTGAACAGATCAATGAAACCAAGAGTTGTTTTTTTGAAAAAATAATCAAAATTAACAAACCTCTAGCTAGGCTTCTCAAAAAGAAAAGAGAAAGCACCCAAATAGACAAAATCATGAATGAAAATGGACTTATTACTATCCACCCCTCAGAAATACAAGCAATTATCAGGGAATACTATGAAAAATTATATGCCAACAAATGGGACAAGCTAGAAGAAGTGGAAAAATTCCTAAACACACACTGACTACCAAAATTCACACGGGAAGTGATAGGAAATCTGAACAGATCCAAAACTAGTGAAGAAATCGAATCAGTTATCAAAAATCTCCCAACAAATAAGAGCCCTGGACCTGATGGCTTCCCTGGGGAATTCTACCAGATGTTTAAAACAGAATTAATACCCATTCTTCTCAAGCTATTCCAAAAAAATAGAAATCGAAGGAAAACTCCCAGACTCATTTTATGAAGCGAGCATCACTCTGATTCCCAAGCCAGACAGAGATCCAGCAAAAAAAGAGAACTACAGGCCAGTATCCTTGATAAATACAGATGCAAAAATCCTCAACAAGATCCTTGCAAATCGAATCCAAAAACACATAAAAAGAATTATCCACCAAGATCAAGTGGGATTCATTCCTGGGTTACAGGGCTGGTCCAACATTCACAAATCAATCAATGTGATATATCACATCAACAAAAGAAAAGATAAAAACCATATGATCCTGTCAATAGATGCAGAAAAAGCATTTGACAAAATACAGCATCCCTTCTTAATAAAGACTCTAGAAAAAGTCGGGATAGAAGGAACCTACGTAAACATCATAAAAGCTATCCATGAGAAGCCTTCAGCTAACATCGTCCTCAACGGGGAAAAACTGAGAGCTCTCCCCCTGATATCAGGAACACGACAGGGATGTCCACCCTCACCATTGTCGTTTAACATAGTGCTGGAAGTCCTAGCATCAGCCATCAACAACAAGGAAATCAAAGGCATCAGAATTGGCAAAGAAGAAGTCAAGCTTTCACTTTTCACAGATGACATGATACTCTACATAAAAAAACCCAACAGACTCCACCAGAAGCCTACTAGAACTGATCCAAGAATTCAGCAACGTTGCAGGGTACAAAATCAACATACAGAAATCAGTTGCATTCCTATACACCAATAATGAAACAACAGAAAGAGAAATCAAGAAACTGATCCCAGTCACAATTACACAAAAAAATATAAAATACCTAGGAATAAACCTAACCAAGGATATAAGAGAGCTGTATGATGAAAACTATAGAAAACTTACGAAGGAAATTGAAGAAGACACAAAGAAATAGAAAAATATTCCATGTTCATGGATCGGAATAACAAATATAGTTAAAATGTCATTACTACCCAAAGCAATCTACACATTCAATGCAATCCCAATCAAAATTGCACCAGCATACTTCTCAAAACTAGAACAAACTATCCTAAAATTTGTATGGAACCACAAAAGACTCTGAATAGACAAAGTAATACTGAAGAATAAAACCAAAACGGGAGGTATCACCATCCCAGACTTTAGCCTCTACTACAAAGCTGTCATCATCAACAGTATGGTATTGGCACAAAAACAGACACATAGACCAATGGAACAGAATTGAGAACTCAGAGCCGGACCCAAAGGTATATAGCCAACTAATCTTTGACAAAGCAGGAAAGAACATTCAATGGAAAAAAGACAGCCTCTTTAACAGATGGTGTTGGGAGAACTGGACAGCAACATGCAGAAGAATGAAACTAGATCAATTTCTCACACCGTACACAAAAATAAACTCAAAATGGATAAAGGACCTGAATGTGAGACAGGAAACCATCAAAACCCGAGAGCAGAAAGCAGGAAACAGCTTCCTTGACCTCCACCGCAGCAACTTCTTAAGTGACACATCCCCAAAAGCAAGGAAAATAAGAGCAAAAATAAACTACCGGGACCTCATCAAGATTAAAAGCTTCTGGGAGCGCCTGGGTGGCTCAGTCCGTTAAGCTTCCAACTTTGGCCCAGGTCACGATCTCGCGGTTCCTGAGTTTAAGCCCCGCGTCCTGCTCTGTTGTGACAGCTAGAGCCTGGAGTTCTTCAGATTCTTTGTCTCCTTCTCTCTCTGCCCCTCCGCTGCCAGCGCTCTGTCTCTCAAAAATAAATAAATGTTTTTAAAAAAAAGATTAAAAGCTTCTGCATGGCAAAGGAAACAATCCACAAAACTAATAGGCAACCAACGGAATGGGAAAAGATAGTTGCAAATGACATATCAGATAAAGGGTTAATATCCAAAGTCTGTAAGGAACTCACTAAACTCCACACCCGTAAAACAAACAACCCAGTGAAGAAATGGGCAGAAGATATGAACAGACACTTCTCCATAGAGGATATCCAGATGGCCAACGGACACATGAAACGATGCTCAGCATCCCTCCTCATCAGGGAAATACAAATCAAAACCACACTGAGATTCCGCCTCACCCCAGTCAGAGTGGCTAAAATGAGCAAATCAGAGGATTCTAGATGCTGGCAAGGATGTGGAGAAACGGGCACCCTCCTACACTGTTGGTGAGAATGTCAACGGGTACAGCCCCTCTGGAAAACAGTGTGGAGGTTCCTTAAAAAATTAACAGTAGAACTCCCCTATGACCCAGCAATAGCACTGCTAGGAATTTACTCAAAGGATATAGGAGTGCTGGTGCATAGGAGCACATGTACCCCAATGTTCATAGCAGCACTCTCAACAATAGCCAAAACATGGAAAGAGCCTAAGTGTCCATCAACAGACGAATGGATCAAGAAGATGTGGTTTATCTATACCATGGAATACTACATGGCAATGAGAAACAATGAAATCTGGCCATGTGTAGCAACATGGACGGACCTTGAGGGTGTTATGCTGAGCGAAATCAGTCAGGCAGAGAAGGACAAATATATGTTTGCACGTATAGGAGGATTAGGAGGAACTTAACGGAGGACCATGGGGGAGAATAAGGGGGGAAATGGTGGGGGAAAGGGAGAGAGGCAAACCATGAGAGACTCCTGAATGCCGAGAACAAACTAAGGACTGATGGGTGTGGGGGGAGGGGGGATATGCATGGAGCAGGGCACTTGTTGGGATGAGCACTGGGTGTTTATATGGTAACCAACTTGACAATAAACTATTTGTAAAAAAAAAATACACACACACACAAACACACACACACACACACACACACACACAGTTCAGATCACTTCTGGGGTTGAGTAAATTATCTTTCAAGTGCTTCAATCTACTTTTAAGAAAAAATGACCAAATTTTCAATTGGGTATTTGCTGGTAGTTTCAAGATTATTGCCTATGTATACCTCTTTGTCTATCCTGAGCACTGAGAGAAAAAGTAGGGATGAGGGGAGTAAAAATAAACTGTAGTTACATATATACATTGCATTAGGTCATCATTTCAGAGAGAAGACCATACTGGAGAGAGTGTATGTGTGGAGAGCTGTTAGCCTAGGAACTCAGTGCAGATTTAATGTGTGAAAATCCTGTGATTAATCATTCAGAGTTCGAGTCCTACAATCTCTATATGTTCTTTCTTCTTTTTAAAAATTTATTTCTTTCCTCCACTCCTACTACATTCATTTATTAATAAGAAATAATAATTAGGGGTGCCTGGATGGCTCAGTCAGTTAAGCATCTGACTCTTGGTTTTAGCTCAGGTTCTGAATTCACCATTCTTGAGTTTGAGACGGATTTGGGTTCTGTGCTGACAGTGAGGAACCTGTTTGGGATTCTCTCTCTCTCTTTCCCTCTCTCTGTTCCTCCCTTGCTCTCTCTCTCTCTCTCTCTCTCTCTCAAAAATAAAGAAAAATATAATTATTATTTAAAACCTAATAGTTGCTAGAAACTAAATGCTAGAAACACAGTAGCAAGAAGTAAGGAAAAATTCCTTTTTAACAGTTTTTTTTTTATTATAGTGGTTGAAGGAAAAATAATTAAAAAATAACAAAAATATATGCTGTGACATATGGTGAGTACTATAGGGTGTGGCTGATCAGGGATGGGTCTCACTGAGGCCACAACATTTGAAATCAGGATGGCAAGAAGCGATGACCTTTGTGGAAATCACAACAAAAAAGTATCCTGGGAAGAGGAGACAAACATTGCAATAACTGTAAGTGAGAAACAAGATTGGTGTGTTCACTGAACACAAATGTAGTCAGTTAATGTAAAGTCAGGACAGAATCTGATATTTTTGTTTTGACCTACAGTTCAGATTTTAAGGCTTATCCTCCAAGTTCTCATTTCCCCCTGATACTTTGTCTTTGCCCTTGTCACTGGAACCAGATGATTAATGATGCTTTTCATGGGTACTCTAGCAAATATATCATTTTAGACTTTTATTGGGCACCAGCACAGAGAGGATGCCATTTCAGTCTCTGGTATTTTGATGAAGACATATTGTTATTTATTTTAAGTAACAGAAACCATTTATTTTTTAAATATGAAAACTATGAAGAAATCCTGCTTTGACCTGATTTGGTGTTTATCTTCCGCTTTGTCATTTGCAGGTTGCTTCTGGGCTTTGCGTGACTTGGAACTGCCTCTGACTCATTACAGGAATGAAATGACAAGTGCTAGTTCCCACACAGGAAACTTCCTGCTAGAAGTCACAGGTTACATACACCTGGCTCTCCTGAATTACAGTGCATCTCTTCCATCTGTTTTTTAGGTTCAAAGGTTTCATGGACAGTATAACTCTTCCTCACTCACGTCCCCCCTCCCCACCCCATGTGACAATGTCTTTCTTTTCTGTAGGTATGTTTTCTACTCTTTGCGAAACAGGAATGAAAGGGAATGAAAAGTCAGAAAGGCCTGGAATGAGGACTGGGCCTTGTACTTTTCAATGTGGTGATCATGGGCAATTTATTTACGCTCTTTTAGCTTCAGTTTTCTCATTAAAGATAAAGATATCTGAGACATAATGAGTTTCTGTATGTAAAGAATCTAGCAGATTGCCAAGCACCAGAATTACACATAGTTTGAATTACCTCGTTTTCATCATCTTCATGTTTATCGATAATTGGAATACTTTTTCCTTAGAGCAGCGGTTCTCAAAGTGTGGTCCCTGGACCAGCAGTGAGAATCTCCTGGCAATGAAAATCCTCTGGCATTACTGACCCAGAAACTCTGGGGTGGTGCCAAGGAATCCATGTTTTGCCAAACTTTTCTGGTGATTCAGTCACATGCTTATGTTGTATTAGAGAAACTATATTACATTATTATGTGTGTCTCTAGTTGTTCATAACTAAATCCTCAAATGTGCTACACTGAGTACCTCAAACATTTGTAATGTTCTAAAAATACTTCCTAGACAATTATTTTAAACAAAATTACTCATGTTTGGAGCATAGTCCATATGCGATGAGAATAAAAGGTAGACAAACAAAAGGTATTCCCATACTCCCCTCAGAGACAGCTAGTTGTACTCAGTTGTTATTCTGAAGTCTCTTAGAGCAGAAAAAGGAGGCATAATTGCTCCTAGAAAGTTTTAAACTGGCTTCAAGACTTATAAAAATGAAAACTTGGCCATAAAATATAATAGTATAACTTAATGATATATATACTGTTTATTAAATTCATAAGTTAGATATATCACTTTAAAGTGTGATACAATAATATTATACCAAATTGTCATCTTTATCAAAATTCAAATCAGTAAACTAGAATTTACCCACACATGAAACATGGTAGAAATTGTTTTTCTATTTTTACACTTCCACTTAATATACATAGTTTATGTCCTTGATTCCATGCCTTTGTTACCAGGATGCTAACATAAGCTGCATCACAGATCACATTTAATCCAGAACTATCACTAGAATATTTTAATTTTTATGCAAACTCGGGTATATTTATGAAATAATCAACAAGGATGTGGCAATTAAGAGTAAAATCTGCAGTTGTAACTGCAGAAATAAATTCATCTAAGTATCTTGTCCTTATGTCCTATTCTAAACCAGTGGTTTTAACATATTTTTATCAGGAGATTTTTTTCTCTATGTAATCTCATAAAGAATAAAAAACAATATAAGATTGATTCAACCAGTATTAGCATAAACTTATTTCACTTACAGTTCAAATGCATATCTGTTCTTACTTTAAATATAATCAAAGGGAATTAGATTTCCTTGGATAAAAATGAAAAAGTTGAAATTGAATACCACACTGTGAGACACAATTCTCAATGAGTTGCTTGCATTTTTGCATAACTTATGAACAAGGTACTGACTGTCCTTTTGCTGCAAAGTATCGTTGCAAGAATGTTTGTATGGCAAACAACCCTGGGAGACAGAGGTGATATCTGCCTCCAGAGGGAAGGGAAGACTTGTTTACTATCAATATAATAAACATATTACTCACCTCTGGGGTGAAGAGCATGTTTTCTTACATCCTATTATAAAGGTTTAGGTTCCCTGAGTGTGGGTCCCTCAGCTGTGATGCAAACATACTGTGTGTGCACTGTGTAGAACCATCTGGGCCCTCCACATTGCGCTGTGTGGACGGGGACCTGGGGCAGGGGTGCAGCATGAAGAAAAACTACAAACACTGATGTGGAAAGAATGTGGAAAAGGTCTGTTTCAGGAAACTTTCATTTGGCTTTCCAATTATTATTATTTTTTAAAAATTTATTTTGAGAGAGAAAAGACAGAGAGAGTGCAAGCGGGGGAGGGGAAGAGAAAGAGGGAAGATCTCAAGCAGACTCTGCGCTGTCAGTGCATATCCCATGTGGGGCTCCAACTCAAGAAACAGTGGCATCATGACCTGAGCTGAAATCAAGAGTTGAACACAACCGACTGAGCCACCTAGGTGCCCGTTGGCTTTCCAATTCTACCTCTACCTTCTTCCATCTAGCTTTCTGACCTGGCAGATTATGTGGACCATGTGAATGACTCTTAAGCCTCTGACTTCTAGGAGATTCAGCCAAAAAGGAGGCCTGGTACTGGACCTGAGCAAGGAAGAAGAATATATCCAGTGTATCTATTCTCCTGACTCCTTCCTTGCAAGTTGCTATGCTCTACAATCACTGGACTCTAATCAGGCTTGTCTACATAACCCTCTTTCCTTCCAACTTCAGGTAATCAGTCTCTCCCCTTACCACTTTAGGTCTGTGATTGTAGTATCTTTCAATGTGTTATTAGCTCTGATTATTGCATTATTTGTGTATTACCCATATTCAGCCTCAACTTTCACAAAGAGACCCACTGTAATATACCCTTCCTGAGATATTTGAATAATTTGAGTGTGAAATCTCTTTCTTGTTGGAACCCTAATTTACAAAACCTCAAATTTTTTTTTTAATTTTTAATGTTTTTTATTTACTTCTGAGAGAGAGAGACAGCATGAGCAGGGGAGGGTCAGAGAGAGAGAGGGAGACACAGAATCTGATACAGCCTCCAGGCTCTGATCTGGCTATCAGCACAGAGCCCGACGTGGGGCTCAAACCCACGAACCGTGAGGTCATGACCTAAGCTGAAGTCGAGGCTTAACCAACTGAGCCACCTAGGTGCCCCTACACAACTCAAACTTGAAGGATAAATAGGAGAGCAAAGAATTTCTCAGGGAAATATAAGAAGTACTGAGCAAATGTGAAACAATAGCAGGGGATAAAGGTAGAAAGGATTTGTATTCATCTATAAGGAGACTATCCTTAAGATAATAAAAAAAAACTATTAGAAGATTACGTATAAAGTTGTGATATAATCCTTGTACTTTATTTTATTTACTTTTATTAAAAAAGTTTTATGTTTATTTACTTATTTTGAGAAAGAGACAAAGACAGGAGAGAGAATCCTAAGCAGGCTCTGCAGTGTCAGCACAGAACCCGACACAGGTGAACCATGAGATCATGACCTGAGCAAAAATCAAGTCAGTCACTTAACTTACTGAGCTACCAGGCACCCCCAATCCTTGCATTTTAGGAAGATTACTTGGATGTCACTTAGGAAAGAGTTTTGGTAGGAAATGAGAACAGGTAGCAAGCTGAAGTAATAAGCCAGACAAGAAAACCTGAAGGTTATCAGATTCCTTAACAAGGGTGGTGACAATGGAAAGATGGAGAGAAAGAGATGCGGGGAAACAGGGAGGTCATATGCGATGTGAGAAAGGTAGATAACTCTCACTTGTCTGGATTTAGTAACTCAGTGGATAGAGGTGTATATTTTTTTTTACTTTTATTTTTTATTTTTGAGAGAGAGAGAGCAACAGAGTGTGAGTGGGGTAGAGGCAGAGAGAGAGAGGGAGACAAACTGAGGAAGGCTCTAGGCTCTGAACTGTCAGCAGAGTCAAATGCGGTGCTCGAACTCATGGACTGTGAGATTATGACCTGAGCCAAAGTCAGGTGCAACTGACTGAGCCACCCAGGTGCCCTAAAGTTATAATTAACTGGGAGATAGTTAGAATAGCATCTGAAGTGAAGAGACATGAGTTAATTTGAAAACAGAGTAGGATTTTGATTAGGATATGAGAGGCAAATTAATGTGTTAAATTTTTTGGCTGGGTTTACTATAATGCAGCAATATAAAGATTTGAAGGGGGAACAGTGGCTCATTTAGAAGCAATAAACTTATGTAATAGAGCATGAAAGGCTTTATATATCAATAAGAATTTAGAGAAGAGCAAATAAGAAAGAATCTAAGATGTATAAAACTTTGTCCATGGAAGTTCAAGCACATCATAATCAGAGAGAACCTTGACTAGGTTCACTCGGGATGTTCTTAAAGGTCCTGAAACCCTAATTCACCTAGTGTTTGTAACACTGTATACTAAGAGTTCAACAACATCAAAAACAAGTATGGCTTAACCATATTTTAAACCATGGTTAATAATAGTTACAAGTAAAAATAGGGAAAAGAACAAGATTAACACATCCTGAGTTTTATGAGATATCAGAGATGGTTTTAAGTGTTTTACATAGATTTAATTCCTTAATGCTGGTAACAATTAATATCAACTCCATTTTTTTTTTTCAGTGGGGAAATCGAGGCTCACACAGGATCAAGGTCACACAGAAAACGCATATAGAACTCAAGAAGTCAGACTATAGAGCCATGAATTGCATAGGGTCTAACTCCGTGGTGAAGTGTTGTTAATAGTAAAAAGAAACTCCATAGGATAGTATACCTATTGAGTTACAAAAGCATATCATTTCCTTGGAAAGAAATTCCCTATTATTTTGTTTCATTATAGCATTTAGGGATATCAAAATATTTTGTTGCCATGTTTAGTTTTGTTTTGATGCATTAGAAGATAAGTTAAGTGAAAGGATACAGTCTTCTTTCTTTTTTACTACCCTAGTATCTGCAGTGATAATAATGGTGTCAGACACAAACCAGGAGTGTGTGTGTGTGTGTGTGTGTGTGTGTGCGCGCACACATGCGCGGGCAGACAATATATATACATTCAGTCAGATATGAAATGGTTGTTCATTCATTGATAGCCATGTGATTTTTGTGGTAGTGACATGACCTCTCTTGGCTTATTCTTCCTTAAAAAGGGATACTATAATAACCACCCTTCTTGATTTCCTTTCATTCCTTCGGATGAAGTCTTTCCAGCAAATCTTCATGGCCGTCACTACTGTTATTTTGTTTCCAATTTTAAGTTCACCCTACCTAATCCTCAAATTAGTCAATGATAAGTACATGATTGTTTTTCATAAACTCTTACATCTACCCATAACCTTGCATGTGTCAATGATGATGTAAATGTGGTTCAAAAATAAAGCTCAAATATCTTTAGATGCTAAAGTATACTTTAGAAGCTACTTTGCCTTTAAGAAGAAATTATTGTTAAACTTTACAGTCAGGACCAAAAAGCCCAACTTCATGTGGATTACAAAATGGGTGCATAGTTTCAGAAACCATACTTCTTTTCCTAATTATATTAAATTTGTCTTTTAATTTCTAAAATGCTACTCTTGAGGCAGATAAATATAAAATGCAGTAACTCTTCAATGGTCCCACATGTTTGGGTTTCATAAGAAAATGTTATTAAATATACTTAAAACATTCCCATGATACTTTCTATCTCATAGAGATTAAGTTCATTTGTTTCAAGTGGAATGTATTTCATTCTCATAGATGCTACACAAACCAGAGCATGATACCTAAATGGCATGTCTCACCGGCATCTCACACCATATCCCAGCCTCAACTGTGCATCCATCTACTATCTGTTTTTGTCAAAAAAAACACTTTGTATTCTGTTTACTTGATTTACTATATACATTGGACATTATTTGTCACTTGCATGAAATTGGCAGAGGAGATTTTTGGGTTCCTTCTGGGCCTAAAGGGCAGGGTGCCTGTGGTATATTTGTGTCACCTCAAAGCAGCAATAGTATAAATTGTCACTTTGCTTAATGTAAAATGAAAATTTCTCAAGGGCAAAGCATCATTCTACATAGTAATCATCATAATGCCTATAAAAATTCTAAAATAATTCAAAGGCTTACTTTATTTTATGTTTAGTCCTTTTTTTTTCTTCCAAGCCTTCAAGGGACAAATAAACTCTGGATGGAGCTTTGCTCTAACCATCTGCCTAAGATCAACTGCAAAATGTTGCTTACCCACTGAAATTTAAGAAGGTTAAACGTGACTTTGTTAAATATCAACTCGCTCAATTGGTAACATTTATAAGCTAAAATTGCAGTGTTTAGAATTTGAAAAACTAAAATAGTTTCCAAGATTTTATTTATTTTAATGTTTATTACGAGAGAGAGAGAGAGAGAGAGAGAGAGAGCAGGGGAGGGACAGAGAAAAAGGGAGACAGAATACAAAGTAGGATCCAGATTCTGGGTGGTCAGCAGAGCCTGACACTGGGCTCAAACCCACAAATCATGAGACCGTGATCTGAGCCAAAGTCAGATGCTTAATTGACTGAGCCAGCCAGGTTCCCCATTTCCAAAGTTTTAACAAATTACACATTTTATTTTCTCTACATACACTTACATTTTTATATTAATTTTTGTCTGTGTCATAATCAACAACCACCAATGGAAGAGGCCATACTGTCCTTTATTTATCAACATATTAAAACAATAAAGGTTTAATATTTGTGGTGATGTGATAAAAGAAGCTACTTTGCTTTAAGATTCATAGAGCATTCTATACCCTGAAAATCACTATGATGTTTTGCTCGGTTGAAGGGACCATCTTACAATTTAATGAAGTTCTATTCACTTACTATTATATTTTGTTATAGAACAAATAATATATCTTTAAAGAGGTAAATTTGCCTCAACAACAGACTATTCTATATTCTCTCCTTTGGAATTCCATTTTCTTGCATTTATAATGGGTATATAACTTTTATGGACAGTCTCTTCAAATTATTTATTCTAGGATGTGTAAGATAATAAAGATATTGCAAAAAGTATTTATACCATATGTTAAGATTTTTAATGTTTTTTTCTTCTTGGTTAAAAGCTTTAAATTTTAAGACTAAATGACATGAATAGGCTGGTATAATATTTTGATCCCATTGGGCTTCAGGATTGGCATGACATTAACTAAATTGTGAGCCTCCCTCTTTCCCTCCTCTCTCAGATGAATGTCTCTTAGAAATTTTGACTAGATTTTCAGTCAAAGGATAATATGCAACTAGTGGAAAAGCCACTGTTTTACTGGTATGGCAGGAACTCCTTTATGAACAGACATAGACTAGCCTTCATAGGGGAATAATGGAGATATTTGGAATGGTTAACATGGCAGAATATAGCAGTTAGAAACACAGACTGTTGAAGGCAGGCCGCCTGGGTTACAGTCCACAGCGTGACCTTGCAGAAGCTATATATCTTCTTGTCCGTTTGCTTCTGCCGTCTATAAAGTGGGAATAATGATAAGATCTGTTCTATACAAGTGTTACAATGCTTAGAACAATTTGTAATTGGTTAGAATAGTGGCATACAGTTTGCTTTGTATATTAGCTCAATTTTTACAAAATGGAAAAATGACTGAAATTTTAACCTAGCCAATAGTTTATAAAAAGCACTGTCATAGATACATTGTCATTTGACTCCCATATAACAAATGTTTTGTTGTTGTCGTTGACTAGATAGTCATATAAAAACCAAAAGCAAGTACGACTTCTGTGTTAAACTCACATCTAAAAATGATCAGATAACTACCATTGATTTACCACTGAAATCAAAACAAAACAAAACATTTTCCTGACACTATTATACAAAACCAGGGCTAGAGCTTAGTTTATTTTCAAGCTCAGATGGTATCTTTCAAAGTAAATGCTCCAGTCAAACAAACAATAGCAACATCTGCTCATATTGATGAAAACTTTAGGACCAGTTGAGAGCCTTTATTAATTTTCAATTGGAAAGCAGATCATACAGTAGAAGAAAAACAGAGTCATAACATGCATTTGCATATTAATAAGACATTTCAAAATCCTCATTTAGAAAAGATAATATTAAAAAGGTAAAAAAATATCTTGTATAGCAATCAAATGACATACACTGATGCCTTCTCAATCATTTCTTAATCTTGGCCACCAACAACTGAAAATAACGAATCAACAAAAATAAGTAGTACTCAATGGACAATTCACATTCAGCTGCTCTCTAATGAGTATTTTCAAAACAGAACTGCTTTGTAATAGAAATATCAGAAAATGTCAGAGCTGATTGCAAACAGGCAGCACACACCCCACAGGAGGCTGACCCCTATTGTTCCTATTGTTCAGGAATATTAAAAGCAGTTGTTTTAAGACTTCACTGAACGTTTTTACTAACGCGTTGTCGAATCAAATCTATCTGCACATCATTATCTAACTAGGTCAAGTAAGTACAAAAAGATAATCATTTAAAATTGATGCAAACCACCTAAATACCTTCCTGGCTTACTAAAGTAAATACATCATTTGAGTGTATGATTGCACAGCAAATTCCCATTCTAGCTATTATTTTTTTCCTATCATAACAATAAAAAAAAGTTGAATTAGCTTTTATTTTCGGAGAGAGAGAACATGGTGAAACTCTGTAAAGGGTAATTTAATAGACAAGTTTCAATATGCCAAACAGCGAGGGGCAACGGGACATGCATTTGTCTTTATTTTAAAGCAGAGCAATAACATGGTACTGCCTCTTATAGCCAGTGGGTAGAATTTGTGAAGAAACTTCTGCTGTCCAACTTCCATCATTTTGTTCCACAAAAAGGATAGTCCTAATTGGATATTATCATCCTAAGCCACTCCAGGTTGCTAAAAATATCAAATTTTAATTTTTATTGAAATGGCTTTAGTTCTGTAGTTTTGAGTATCAGTATAAAGGTAATAAAATGTTCACTGTGCTCTTAACATTGAGCATAACATTACTATGAAGACACCACATGAATTCAATAGAAATCCAAAGAGAAAAACATCAAATATGATTTTGGCTAGCAGAAAGTTTTCTGAAAAGGGCCTTCAGGGAGTGATAATTGTTACCTTACTAAACTCACTGTCTTCCAAGGTCAGGCCATTAGCACTGTAGACTTACAGAAAACTATGCCCCATTCATTCCATCACCAAGGTTCACAGTGTGATAGAAAGCCCTCATGCAAATTTATTAATCTCCAGTGAGATTCCTATCTCTTTCACTTATACTGGAATATAACTTTTTTTTTCTTTTTTTTTGGTTATATCTAATAAACCATTATCTAGCCCAGTATTGCTAAGATTTACTCTTGAGTATTCTACTCAAGACTTACAGGTTTTTTTTTTTTAATGTTTTTTTTTTTTTAATTTATTTCTGAGAGAGAGAGAGAGGCAGAGAGACAGAGACAGCATGAGCAGGGGAGGGTCAGAGAGAGAGAGGGAGACAGAATCTGAAACAGGCTCTAGGCTCTGAGCTAGCTGTTAGCACAGGGACTGATACGGGGCTCGAACCTATGAACCGTGAGATCATGACCTGAGCCGAAGTCGGATGCTTAATCCACTGAGCCACTCAGGCACCCCTATATCCTTTTTTCAAATTGAGGTATAATTGGCATATAGTGTTGTATTGACTTATTTTCTAAACAATTTGTTCACCTAACTGACTTATTCTTCCTCTTAAGTAGACTGATTTGGAAGCCAAAGAAAATCAGAAGATTGCTTGGAGAACCCAAAGCAGAATGAGAGAGTTCGATGACCTACATTTTCAAAAGCTGCAGCCTAAGAAGTCCTTATGTGTATATATCTCCACCAAAACCCATGGCCTTTCCAATGACTTATGGACTGGAAGGCGCTTTTGCCTTGGAAAGTGACTGGCCGGGAGATGCACTAGGAGGCTAATGCATTACTCCTGCACTAGATACTAATTTAAAATGTTATCTTACTCACCTTAAAATAAAGATTGCACATTCTTATTCAGTTGTTACATGAAGTATACAGATTACCTTTCTATTTATCTAAACTTTCTTTAACCTTTAGTTTGAAAAACTCCCACTACCATTACAGGAGATCAAGAACTAAACTGAAATAAAGACTTTGACATTATATTTCTACAGGTAAGCTTTTGCGTGGCTTTTTCTTTATTTAAAGGGAAATGTTCTCAAAGGCTTTCTTCACCTGTATATAAACTTTGTACTGGTAATCAAGGTAAATAGGTTACAATTGATACTTGTATCTAGGTCATTGAAATACACACACACACACACACACACACACACACACACACACACTAAACAACAGTCCTAAGTCAGCAGTCATGTACTAGTTACCGCATATATGCCTATATTTCAAAAACAGTTTCTTAATATATAATGAAGTGCATGCAAAAGGAATATATGACATCATTTAAGCATGCTAAAAATGCACTTAGACATCAATGCATCTTACCATGAGATTTTGAAGTCGTTACAGAAGATAGAATCCATTTAAATCTTCATCTCAATTTATAACAATAGTGAGATAATTAAAGGGCATAGTATATTTTTCCCAAAGTGCACTCTCCAAATATTTAGCTCAAATTTGATCTTGAGCAATTTATTTAATGGAGTTTTTATTTGTTACACAGCACATTATGGGCCTCATCTTTCCTCCTTAAAAAGTGAGATGCTAATGAATTAAATCAAATCAAAGGTAATCAAAGGTAAAAGTGGACATTATGAAGCACAGCACAAAGCTGTACAATTTCTTAAACTCAAAATAAAGCTCAAAAACATTTCTAAGAAGCAATGTTACCAAAATGATTGAAAAGGCACTTGGGGAAAAAACAAACCCATTCATCATGAATAAAAAGATATCAGATCAAGTCACACAGCAAACAGTGCTATTTTAGTCTTTTCAAAGTAGCTTCAAACAAGACAATAAAGCTCCAAACAGTGAGGAGGATAATGTGAATACATGAGAATGATAGAGAGTCAGAGAGAGAGAGAGAGAGGAGTGAGGGAGACAGAGACAGAGAGACAGAGCACGAATGTGCCAGAGCAAGCGATGGGAATGGTTGGTTGGAGATTTACCTCCTCCACAAGAAATGCAGATCCCCCAATGTCTCAACCTGAACACGTGAAGAGCAAAACTGTCTGCTTAACTGAGAAGTGAACCATGCGATAGGAAGAGTTTGTTACCATTCGACTAATAGGTGCCTCAACGTGAGCACTCCCAATTGAGCACTTTTAAAACATAAGCTTTCAACTCATTTAAATATGCTAGAAGTTGAGCACCAGTTGAGCATTTTCACAGCAGGCCGAGTCCTGATTGAGCTATTTCGAAGCACATCAAGCACTTTTCTGTGAATTCTTAGCCAAATTTCCATACCCCCAACCCTCCCTCTGCCTACACAGCTGCTAATCAAGAGGTGCCTTCCCGGTATTGAAAGTCCTTTGCCAATTAGAATTTCGTTTCAGCCTTTCATCTTTCATGTTTTAAGAGAATTAAGAAATAATAATAATTAGTGAATATATGTCAGGTTGAAGTTCATTCTTCGAAAGAGATATCAGTTAAGCCAATTTAATCCCTCAAGGGCTCACATTAAATTTTGGATATTCGTGTTCATGCTGAGAGCTGTGAGTCTGTGCCCAAACTTAGCCGTGGGCACCATAAAGGATTTTCAATGGTTTATTTCTCCAGGTGCATAAAACCAGCCAGGACACGAAGGAATCTGAGAGTGGTTCAATTCCCTAGTTCTTCACGATTGTGTCAAAATTCTCATCTGGGCAGGCTCTCATAAATAAAACAGAAAACGTTTTCATGATAAGTGAGCTGATCATTTCTTTTTTCTGCTTTACTTGTTGCAAAGTAAAGTTTTCAAATAAAATAAAGGAAACAATTAAACACTTAATTGAGCTAATTGAGTGACAAAGATCAGTCGCATGTAGTATTATGTCAAATACTGATGAGAATATGAAATTTATCATAATCCCTGACCTCAAAGAGGTTACCATTTAATTAAGAGAAATAGCACAACATCCTATCTATATTTTGTGTGTTTTTTAAAAATATATTTTTCTTTACTTCTAGGAGAGAGAGAGACAGCGTGAGCAGGGGAGGGTCAGAGAGAGAGGGAGATACAGACTCTGAAATAGGCTCCAGGCTCTGAGCTGGCAATCAGCACAGAGCCCGAAGCGGGCCTCGAACTCACGAACCGCGAGATCATGACCTAAGCGAAAGTCGGACGCTTAACCGACTAAGCCACCCAGGCACCCCTTATCTATATTTTGATATGGTAAATTCTCTCCTAAAATTTAACCTTCTACTCTAATTTACACTTTCCTTAGGCCTTATATTTATTTTTTTTCTTAAGTTTATTTATTTATTTTGAGAAAGAGAAAGAGAGAACATGAGCAGGGGAGGAGAGAGAGAGAAAGAGAGAGAAAGAATCCCAAACAGGTTCTACACTTTGCCCTGAGCCCAACACTGGGCTGGATCTCATGACCATGAGATTATGACCTGAGCCAAAATCAAGAATGGGATACTTAACTGACTGAGCCAGTTATTTATTAAACTATATTTTCCTATTTTGCATAGAGTTGGAAGGGGAAAAGGCTGCAATTAGGTAAGAAGGAACATGTTTGGTATATCCTGGTATATATAACATAGTTCTTATTAAATCAGTTATAGGATGTCTAAAACTCTCAAAATCAAGTAGTTAGAATTATGAATCTTTGGGGAAATTTTCATCTCTAAAATTTACAGTTTATTTGGAGCTGCCTATTACAACATATTAGGTTGCATATATTGGAGGATTTAAAGTTGAATAAATGAAGACTCTGACCCCGTGAAGCTTAGAGTCTAACAAAGGATAACAATAATAATGAGAATAGTATTCGATTTAAAAGATCCAAAATTCACAAAGATATGTGTCCATTAAACAATGCTAGAAAAACAACCTGAATTAGTCTGCAGGGTAATTTTAAGTGCCATTTTTGTTTGTTTGTTTATCTATTTTTGTTTCCCCTGTTATTATTGGAATTCTCTTTTAGAGTAAATACAAAGTGATTATTGTATTCAGAGTTTGTTGGCATTTGAAGGAGCAGCTTTGTTTTGTGCCACAGCCCAGCATGGTTTAGATCCAGCCATCTCAGCTATTCATTTTATGTGTGAGAGGCTGGCTGGCAAGGTGGGATCACAGTGGTCTGTTTGCTTAAGCTGGTTAGTCATGAGGGAATATACCTGGACTTCTGAGGAATGAGAGCTACATGCCCTGGTTAGATCCACTCATTCTCTGGGTGGATATGGTCCAAACTTCAACTTCACTGGACATTGTATGAAATGGAACAACCCAAATTTGGTATTTCTAATCTTTGGGTCTAATTGGAGGCATTACCACACATCCTGCTATGGTCTATGAGTGCCTAACAGCATAGAGAAAGGAACTGCAATACAAAAATAGATAAAATAAATACCAGATCACCAGAAATTTTCTGTCAAGCTAAAGAAACAGAATACACTACTACTACTTTTTTTATTATATCTGAGAGAGAGAGAGAACATGAGTGGGGGAGGATCAGAGAGAGAGGAAGACACAGAATCTGAAGCAGGCTCCAGGCACAGAGCCAGACATGGGGCTCGAACCCATGAACCATAAGACCATGACCTGAGCTGAAGTCAGTTGCCCAACCAACTGAGCCACCCCGGCACCCCTATACTACTACTTTTGACTGAAATGAGGACTCAGTGCCTGGGGAATAAGGTTTAGTGTTGGGACACCAGGACTACTATTGGGCTGGAGGAGACATCTTGCTCTGATCAGGAGGCTCCGGAGAATGAAATTGGTAACAGCCTCCCGTGCTTGTGATTAGTGAATTTCCCTGGTAGTGGCACATGTGTCCATCTTACAGTTGAAACAACTAGGTCATCCAACATAGCAATACTGATATAAGAACCCTGGTGGAAAGGTAAAAGAAAATGGCAAGTTTTGAAAGACACTAGAGATCCTGCAATATCAGTTTAGAAAGAAACATTCATTGTTCTAACACTTTAGTTAATAGAGATTGCCAGAAAATAACTCTTTTATTATTATTATTATTATTATTATTATTATTTCCAACAACTAATGTGTCTCAGACTAGTGGGCCAAGAAATATCTGTTATAGTTTGAAATGCAATTAGGCAGCTGTGTTAGTTGTATTATTGTTACTTATGCTGAAAAGTTATATATACTGTTAGGCAACACTTGTTATCAAATTTCTATACTCTCCTAATGGTAGTTATTCCGAGATTCAGACAAAGGTTTCTTTGATATAAATTGAAGTTGTAGAGCAATACTGGTCAACAGAACTTTCTATGAGGATGGAAACATTCTATTCATGCTCTTTCCAGTGTTATCTGGGTGCTTAATAGAAATACAAAATCTAAGGCTCATACTTACAGAGTCAGAAATTGCATTTTAACAAATTCCCCACATTAGTAACACACTGAAGCTTCAGAAGCAGTAGGGTGAACATTACAATAAGTCACTTGAGGCAGTTTTTAAACACATGGGCAGCCTGATTCTTCTGTAGTTGTTGGTTGGCTAGTCCCCCTCCTTGGGTAAACCATTCTTTTTTACTTCATTTTTTCTGCCTCTGCATCGCGTCTACTAAACGCTTACAGGAGACAAATTAGTATCCATTGATTCTACTATACACATATTCTGTCCAGATGCAATTGAGCCCTTCCTCGTTACCTTCAAATTCTCCATATTTTAATCCTTTCTTATTTATTCAGCTTCTTTCCCATTCAAATATGACCTATTAATAACATTGATCCTACTTTTATCAGTAATTCTATATTGATTTTTTCCTATATCTTGTATCTTCAATTTCTCCCTTCCTTCCTGATCTCCCTTACTTCCATGAAATAGTCTTGGAAAAAAATCTTCCTTGAACTAGGTTTCTTCCTAAGGTACAGTACCATTTGACCATCCCGTTTACTGCTTAACTTGAAAAAGCTGCTGATTCTTAACTCTGCTTATTTTCTAACAACCACTTCATTATTTATTTCCTTACAACCTTTCCCCCACACACTATTTTAATAAGAATAATTTTTCATTTCTTTTAAAGATTTTTAAATGTTTATTCATTTTTGAGAGAGAGGGAGAGAGAGAGAGAGAGAGGGCAGTGGAGGGGCAGAGAGAGACACACACACACAGAATACAATGAGAGAGAGAGAGAGAGAGAGAGAGAGAGAGAGAGAGAGAGAGAGACAGAATCCAATGTAGACTCCAGGCTCTGAACTGTCAGTACAAAGCCAATGCAGGGCTTGAACTCATGAACCACGGGATCATGACTTGAGCTGATGTCAGGGCTTAACCAACTGAGCCACCCAAGGTGCCCAAGGAATATTTTTTCAAAGGTCACCAATGATCTGGCTAACACTGCTTTTCCTTGGCACAGGTGGATTCTGTTCATTCATTTCCAGCAATCTGATGCATGTCTCAATCTAGATATTCCAAAATAACATCAAATTGTTTACTAAAACTACATTGATCATATTACCTCAAAATCTGTTTACCTTCTTTTGTTCCTGATTTCAAAACATTAACTTCCTTTGGGTACCTGGGTGGCTCAGTCACTTAAGTGTCTGACTTCGGCTCTGGTCATGATCTCACGGCTGGCCTCGTGAGTTCCAGCCTGCATCAGGCTCTGCATCAGGCTCTGTGCTGACAGCTCAGAGCTGGAGCCTGGTTCTGATTCTGCATTTCTGTCTCTCTCTGCCCCCCACCCACCCCCTCTGCTTTGCATTCTGTCTCTCTGTCTCTGTCTCTCTCAAAAATAAATAATATTAAAAACCCCAAAAACAACAACAACCAAAACCATTAACTTCTTAGAGACCCAGACTTGAAATATAGGATCAACCTCTGTTGCCCACATCTCAACTTCATTTCACATACCCAATCAGTCCCGAGTCTATTAACTCCAGCATCATTTTTATTTTCTTCTTTATCTGACTTACAACTCTGAACACGGTTAAATTTTTACTGAGTATGAACATTACTCTATACATTGTATTTATATTACCAAATATAGTCTTCAAAAACAAAACAAAACAAAAAACCCTCTGTGATCTAGAGCTACTCCGTTTTATAGATGAGGAAAATCAAGCTGAATGATTTTAAGTGGCTTGGCCAGGGCTACACAGCCAGTTGGCAAAAGCTGACTCCAAATTCCATGTTAATGCTGCCATTGTAGGTCTGACATTCAATGGTTTTCACCTACCCACTTGGTACCACCTTATCTCCTAACTTTGCATCCTATACTCTATACTTTAGATAACCTGTGTCCCCTGTTCCAACTTGCAAATTGTGAACTTCCATCTCAGCATTATTCATGCTTCATTTCATTTATGGAAAAATGCCCTTCTGCCATATTACTTTACATCTAAATCCTAAATATAAGTTTCAAATATTGACTTAAATGTTGTCTCATCAAGTAGTATACATATTTAAAGTGATTAGTATTTGAAATTAATGGACCTACATGTTCATATAATTTTAGTGTTGGTTGACACATATAAATTTAATCTGTTAATCCTCATGTGCTTAGAATCCTCGTATTCTGTTAAAAATAGGGTTTGCTGGAAAAATCAAATGGACCTTCTTAATATTCTAGGTTCTACCTAAACAGTTTATTTCATTCCTATTTATCTATATTACAGTGAGAAAAAGTATAAATAGAATTGTAACCTAGGGGTACCAGCTAACATTTCAAAAATGTTTCATGGGGTAGCTGTACTTTAAAAACTAGTCTTCTACAAATCTAAAATATTGATTTTGTCAGAAGCATTTAAGGAATTGATTAAGTTCTGGGAAACTGACTCATACTAACCTAGGCTGGCAAATAGATTTAGACTCCTGTGTTAACTAAGATCCATTTGCCATCACTGCCTAGAGGAGCAGGGCAGAGTGTAATAATCTCTGTTTCAGTCTGGAAATGGATTATAATGCTACTTGTAGCATGTGTTTGTCATTTATGTACTAAGCAGATTTACTAGAAACTGGTATATTAATTAAATTGTTAATTTATTAGTTTGGAGCAAATATCTCTCTAGTGCTTAAATACAGGGGCTCACCATTCTCCTAGCTTCAAAAGGTGATGTTGAAAATGGGAGAAGCAAGGAGGTACATAATTTTGAAAACCATTTCACTTAGACCAGGTTAAGAGCTGATAAATTGTGCCTGGCATAAGACAAACAAAACAAAACAAAACAAACACAAACAAAAAAAAAGCTTTTATATCTTGGCATGTCCTTGCTTTCCAGGTCTGATATATTTATTCTCTAGACTGTAATAGACAAGCATTGCTGAATTCTAATCTTCGAATTTATCATTAGGTCTATTCAATAATCCCTTTGTTTTTGTTTGTTTGTTTTTCCACAGAACTTTGTGGCAGGAACTTCATTCAAATTCTAGAGTTCCTTTGATAAGACTATAGCATGTGATGGTAAGAATTTCTTTCTTTCTTTTTTTTAAAGATTTATTTATTATTGAGACAGAGGAGAACACACGTGAGGAAGGGGCAGAAAGAGAGAAGGACTGAAGATTGGAATTATCTTCAGAAGACCAACACAGGGCTCAAACTCAGGCACCATGAGATCATCATCTGAGCTAAAGTTAGCTCAACCGACTGAGCCACCCAGGTGTCCCAAGAATTTCCTGAAGTAGTCAAGATTTCTTAGTTGTCCCACAACAAATAAATATTTGGTTTACTTTTAGATATGGGCAATCTCATACATTATTTGCAAACTTTATGTGATCAAGTTTTAGAGAGAACTTTGGTTTATTTTCTTTCTCTGTGAGTTGAAGGGAGTAACTTAACTGTTTTATTATAATTTTATAATAATAAAATAATATTTTATTTTCCTGTGGTTTCATTATTTTGTACATTTTATGTTTACAACATTTTCCTTATTAGTCTGTATGTCCCTTGGGAGCTAGAATCATATATCATTCATAATTTTATTCCCAGCATCACTTTACACATTGCCTTACACAGAATAACTTTAAACATATTGTCTGAATAAATGAATAATGGATTAAAGAAGAACTTTAATTGCCTTGTTTTAAAGATTGAAGCAATTTTGGTTTTATAGTTCAATTAAGAGTATAACCCTCACTAATGTTCAGGCGTTTTTTTATTTCATTTTGTTTCAATAAACAGAATAGAATGAAATGTTGAACCCATCTGAAAACCTAACAGAAAAAGAAAACTACCAGATATGATGTCGCAAAGGCAAAAATTGTTAAATGACTTTTAGATTGTTAGAGAAAGTTAGTAGTGAACTGTTCACCAATATCTGTATCCCAAATCAGCTCACAGGAGACAGGTGAGTTGGATCTGTCTTATTATGAGATTGAACTTAGTGGAACCTAATTCCCTGCTGAGTTCCCTTCTTCAGGGGAACCTTCTGAGAGTGAAACAGAGCTCCAACCAGAAAAGCAAAGCCCGATGCTCTTTCAGGCCCCATTAACAGAAGCAAGAACTGTCATATGAGTTTAGTCAAGTGGAAAGTAAAACAAACTCGAGATTTTCTCATTAAAAGGAAAAAACAAATCTTAAACTGTGAGGTGACTGGTAACAGAGCGGCCTTTCAAGTTCAATACAATACTGAGCTAAAGCAAAAACTCAGTTTGGAGAGCAGTTCAATAATAGTTGATAAATATGATACAAGAAAAATAAAGTCAGGAATGAAATGATGTCTATCGGAAGCTTTATTTGTTTTACTCAAGTTAAGTTAAAACTTCTTTTTTCCCCCTTTAAAATCCCATGCCATTGTAAAAAACATATCTATATGAATCAGTTGAATTTTTGAGTGATTGGCCATTAGCTGCTACTTGATGACCCATGACTTTTGGGCCCTTGGAAAAAGGTACAAATTTCATTATAAAATCCAGCATGATTAACTTTTGGGATCATGGGAGCATAGAAAGATTCTTATTCCAATGAAATCACCAATATAGTCTCTTAGTCTCTCCTAAAATCATGGGCTTCATCTTAAAGAGAAAAAAAAAATATGGAAATATACAAGATGCTGTACAGGAATAATTACACTATGACTCTCAAGTATCCAATTTTATTCACTGGTGATAGGAACTTCTAACATTCTTTTCAACTGAAGGGGTTTGGGATAGGTTCCTTTAAAATATGCTACTTTGGTATGAATATTATTTTGATGTAAAATCAATCTAAATCCAGCAGAGTCAGGGAAAGCTCTTTACTCCCACCCCCCAACCACTGCCTAAAGGATTTAGATAGAGGACCCACTCCAGGAGTGAGCTATCACCACAGATAACTACATTATAAAATGTATATAGGCAGGGAAGAGCCCAACAAAGGCTTATTGCATAGAAGTCCTCTGTGTCCTATTGTTTCTGAATAGTCCAGTAAACATTTGCTTACCAAAAATTTACTCTTCCTATGAATTGCACTTCTTTCTCTTGAAGTCTCAGATCCCTACCCCCTTCTCCTTAGTTCAGGATGACATATTACTTCACTTTGCCTGACTGTCTTTGGAATTTCATGTTTGTGTGGATTCCTTGTATGTTAAAAATTAAATTTGGTTTCTTCTATTAATCTGTCTCTTGTCAATTTGATTCTTAGTCCAGCTAGAAGGACCTTGAAGTGCACAGGAAGTTCTTCCTCCCCAACATAAAAAAAAGAAAATGACTTGAATGGGAACTCCATAAACAAACAGATTTAAAAAGCCAATAAATATAAAAAAAAAAAATCCATCAGGATAATATAAATTAAAACCAAAATCTAAATCTAATGCATTTCCATGAGGATAAATAAAATGAAGAAGGCAGAGAAAAAGTGTGGGTAAGAAAGTGGAAAATTGAAATACTCCTACTTGCTACTAATAGAGATCCAAACTGCTATAAACAATTTGGAAAACTGTCTATATCAGCTGGCTTTAATAAATTGCATACCTTATGTATGTCTCTTGAGCTAGAAATTCTATTCCTAAGTGAACACACAACAAAAATACATGCATAAAAACCACTATTTGTAATAAGCAAAACTAGAAAAAAATCATCAACATAAGTTATATTAACTGTGGCATATTTATACAATGAAATACTTTGAAGCAATCAGAATGAATGGATTTTGCCTACATATTTCAACATATGTCATAAATACAATGTTGAACAACAGAATACAGACAAAACAATCTATAAAGCATGATGATATTCATACATAGTTTAAAATCAATCATGACTAGTTTACTATGTTCAAAGTAAGGATAATGGTGACCTTCAACAGGGTTATAACTGAGTGGTGTATAGAAAGGGAACCTGTTTCTGTTTCTTGACCTGGAGACTGGTTGCATGGAAATTTGTTGAGTTACACACTTATGTGCACTACTCTTGTATATGTTAAATTTCAATATAAAGTTTACTTTAAAAATGCACAACAGCCTTCTATGAACACAGTAGTATTAGAGAGACTTTCATGCAATGGATACATTTTGGTGAAAATTGATTTAAGTTCCTTTTTCAAATATTATTACTAGTGTCATCTTAAAAAAAAAAACTGCATTGCATAATGTCTTCAAATAATTTCCTTTTTGTTGAAACACTGAGTTATTTAAACAACTATTAAAAAACTATCACAGTAATTTGAATATTCAGAATACCCTTTTAATGACTGAGAACTTTGCAATATCCATTGAGAAAGATATCTTCATTGTTTCCTAAACCCTACTAAAGGCTTATTTCTGGCAAGCTGCTTATATATTTGAAGTAAGTAACTTTGCTTCTACATTGTTTGACAAGATCAGAGGTCTCTGGGATATAGTACAGTGAAATGAAAACTATTTCATAAAGTAAGTTTAAGGAATAAGAGATAAAACACTTCTCTCATTGCAAAACAAAAGGATTTCATGTAACAGCAGGGTTCTTTTTTTGAAATCTTGAAAAACTGTACAGAGGAAATGATGTTCATTACCATATAAGTAATAAAACTTACTGTTTTCAAAGAATTGACTTTCTTATAAAACCTGAAAACTAACAGCCATGACCAAAATTTTCTAATTTATATAGGGTTGTTGTATACTTTCTAGAAAGGCTACAAGTTGTGTAGTTTCCAACGCAAATCTATCCTATATTTAAAAAAATTGTTTTTCAAAATATCATCCTAATCCATATTTAAATCAAACCATGTAAGCACTCTTGTTTCCCCCTATTAATTTCAAGGACACTAGCAGGTACATTGTGGTAACAATTTTCTGCCAGTGTCACAGCAGGTTGATTTACTCAGCTGCACATAACAGCAGTGTTTTTCTTAAAGCTTTGAAACTCTTGAATGAGAGGTGGAGCACTAACTGTAGACATGTAATATATTAAATTTCTAAGACTTCAAAGGGAGCATAATTAACTCAGTGCCACATAATTGCTCCAGAGACAGAAAAAAGATACAAACAGAATTGATATGCCCATTTTTCCCTTTAGCAATTAAAAGACAATGCTAAGTGAGCAATTTCTTTTTTAAAACCCATTCTTTTGACTTTTCACTTAAAATTTTCTTTGACTATTTCAACAACTTTCTATGCCCACTTAGAATGTATAGGAAGTGATAAAGGTAAGAGTTCTGCTATCCCCCCTCCTTGGCTAGAATTTCTCCTCTCCCTCTCTGCCGTGTTTACTGAACCAGTCTCTGCCCTCATCATAACCTTTACTTCCTCTAGCTCTCCTTTTATCCCAGTCCATCAGTGTCTTTCTAGCTTCATTTGCCTTTCTATCCATCATACAATCCTTGGTAAGTTATTTCTACAAATACTTCTCTTAGAATCTGACAATCTATACCCTTTGACCTGAAGACATCTTTGCTGTTTTCAAACTGTGAATGTCCCTTACCATCCACAATCAGCACTAGCTGTGAAGGTGTTAAACACTGCTGGAGGAAGTTAGAGATGAATATTGATTGGTTCTAGAGAAGCCTTTAGTTTATTTCAACTGTAAATTTGGAATTTGGACAAAATGTTGCATGCTGTACTTACCAAATCTAAAATATCATGATTCAAGATATTATATCCTAAAAATTTTAACAATGGTTCGTAAAGTACCTTATGTTTAGTTTTAGCCTCCAAAATATCAAAGAACATTCTGGAATTTGCAACTCAAAAAGGTTAAAGGGATCACACCCTAACCCCCAATAAAATATAAGAGGTTGAATAGGTATATAAACCAATAACCATCAGGAAAAAGGGAAAAGGCCATCAGAAAATTGTTTTTTTTTAATGTTTGTTTATTATTTATTGTTTCTTGTTTTTATTTGTTTATTTATTTTTGAACTAGAGAAAGCATGAGCAGAGAAGGGACAGAGAGGGAGACAGAGGATCTGAAGCAGGCTCTTTGCTAACAGGAGAGAACCCAATGTGAGGCTCAGACTCATCAACTGGTAGGTCATGACCTGAGCCGAAGTCAGATGCTTAACTGACTGAGCCACCCAGATGCCCCAGAAAAGTGTTTTTAAATAAGTTACTGAAAAAAGAAAAGCAGACAAAGTAGTGATATCTGACGAAATGTGATTGAGCAGGCCAAAGATGAGTTATTGCAGTAAGGCACAGCAGCGGAGAGCCCTCCCTGCTGCTGAGCCCTAGAAATTTTGATAGTTGACAAATGTCAAGCCAAATGGAGGGCAGGAGTGAGATGATAGCTGAAGGTATAAGAACAGAGTTAATGCTTGTCATTACCAGCAGTTATGCGCTATAAATTTCCTGAGAACACGGAATTAATAAATGCTGAATCACGGCTCCTAGGGGAAATACAAGATTTGGTTCCTACAAGCCTCTGGTTTTAATTATGTTTCTATCTAAAGATATTTTATTGACTATGTATTGTATATATGATTATTGTATGTGGTATATATATCCTACTCCATTTGGGCTTCTATTACAAAACATCACAGGTCGGGTAGCTTATGAAAAGCCAAAATTTATGTCTCACAGTTCTGCCAACTGGTAATTCAGGCAGGTGTCAGCATGGGGGCACCATGCAGAAGAGGGTCCTCTTTTGATTGCAGACTTCTCATATTTTTACATGGTAGAAGGGGCTAGAGAGTTCTGCAGGGTTCTTTTTTTTTTTTTTTTTTTTTTTTTTATTTCTGAGAGATAGAGAGAGAGACAACATGAGCAGGGGAGGGTCAGAGAGAGAGACACAGAATCTGAAACAGGCTCCAGGCTCTGAGCTAGCTGTCAGCACAGAGCCCGACGCAGGGCTCCAACCCACGAACCGTGAGATCATGACCTAAGCCAAAGTCAGACGCCTAACCGACTGAGCCACCCAGGTGCCCCTCTGCAGGGTTCTATTTAGCATTTAGAACAACACTGGTCCTATTTATGAGGACGTAATCCTCAGGAATTAAGCTGTTCACAAAGACCCGACCTCCTGAAACCATCATGATGGGCACAGGATTGCAACAGATGAGATTGGGCAGGGCAACACAAACTTCCAAACAATAGCATGCTGATCCATTAACATTGAACTCATGACCAAGGTACTCATGCCTGAATGAAACCTACTGTGTATTTTTTAATAAGACACATTTCAGTAAAAGCAGAACTTCAAGCACTATACTTGGAGGCCATTTTATTTATTTATTTATTTATTTATTTATTTATTTATTTTTACAAATAGTTTATTGTCAAATTAGTTTCCACACAACACTCAGTGCTCATCTCCACAAGTGTCCTCCTCCATGCCCATCCCTCCTCTCTCCCACATCCATCAGTCCTCAGTTTTTGTCAGCATTCAAGAGTCTCTCATGGTTTGCCTCTCTCCCTTTCCCCCACCATTTCCCCCCTTCTTCTCTCCCTTGTTCCTCCGTCAAGTTCCTCCTAATCCTCCTATACGTGCAAACATATATTTGTCCTTCTCTGCCTGACTTTTTTTGCTCAGCATAACACCCTCAAGGTCCATCCATGTTGCTACACATAGCCAGATTTCATTCTTTCTCATTGCCATGTAGTATTCCATGGTATAGATAAACCACATCTTCTGGATCCATTCGTCCGTTGATGGACACTTAGGCTCTTTCCATGTTTTAGCTATTGTTGAGAGTGCTGCTATGAACATTGGGGTACATGTGTGGAGGCCATTTTAAACAGTGAAATCAGCAACAAATGGCATGGAAAATGCAAAAAAAAAAAAAAAAAAGAAGAGAAGAAAAAGACACTAAATAAACTGCAAAAAGGACATTCATTTACAGTATGAGAGCTGGGCAGGAAAGCAGAGCACAGCTTTGTTCAACCTTAGCTGGGAGTCTGGGCTGCCAGGCAACAAATTTTTCACAGCTCTGCACATTTCTGTGATTGACTTGTGAAAACATCCCTAGTATTGATTTTCAAATTACACATAAATTTTATTGAGTAGGAAAATTTGGAAATTTGCAAAAGTATTAGTGAATAAAGAGGGCTGACTCAAGTTAAATGCATGCTGATTTTCACAATGGCCTTCTCACATAGTCTCATGAAAAATGACATTTATATGTATATATACACACACAGACACAGACACACATAATTCTTTTCTAAAAAATACAAGTATGGGGTACCTTGGTGGTTCAGTTGGTTAAGAATCCAACTCTAGATTCCAGCTCAAGTCATGATCTCAAGGTTTGTGAGTTCAAGCCCCACATAGGGGTCCACTCTGGTAGTGTGGAACCTGCTTGGGATTCTTTTCTCTCTCTCCTTCTCTCTCAAAGTAAATAAACTTTAAAAACAACCAAGTAGACCATCATGGCTAAATTGGGGAAATTAATGCTGGCATTATTATCCTAAAAAAAGACCACACATAAACATACATATAAAATCTAATATCATTTCCAGCAAAATGGCAGTGTTCCATTTTTTCAGTCTAAATGGAAGCTTGCAGTGGATAAGCCAAAAGGTCTCTTCGTATGTACAACTTTCAATCAATTTATTGATTAATTCCTAAATATTAATGTCAAATAATGATCATAAAACATTTTAAAACAACTGCAGTATGAGGTAAGGAAAAAAATACCTTAGAAAAGACAGAGATAATATGAGAAAATAAGAAAACATTTCCTTATAAATTCTAAAGAGTCACCTTTGAGATGTCAAAGATACTTTGCATGTTAAAAGGAAAAAAAAAAAAAAAAGCCTTAGCAAGCACAGAGTGAAAGGGGTGGTAAAAGAAACCCACTTAGACAAGTAATTGTGAAATTTGAAAACATTAAAAATAAAGTTCTCAAAAGTTTCAAAGCACAAATAACAAGCAACCTTCAAACAAATGAGGATCTAATATACATTGGATTTCTTTTCAGTTGACTGAAGGGCAGAGTACAATATTAATGCTATTGAAGATCGGAGGTAAATTATTTTTGAACTAGAGGTTTATAATTAGCACCTTATTCATGAATATGAAGTTAGAACAAATATATTTTCATAAATAGAATGATAAATTCTAACTTCCACATACCCTTCTTTCAGTAGTTATTTGAGGATATTCTCTAGTAATATAGGAAACTAAGACACTAGAAGGCATGAAATCCAAGAATTTGTAGATCTGACCCAGATAAGTGGGTGCTGGAGGAAGTCCCAGAAACTGCATAGGAAAGAAAGGGCTCTGGGAGGGAAGACCTTACACAGAAAATGAGGATTTTGGAGATGTGTCTCAGACAGGAGTTTAGATTTTACATAGCCAAAAAATATATAATTAGGGAGAAAAATCTAAGAAAGTAGTAACTCAAATGAAACACCTGAGAAAAAACCCTCAACAAATCATATCCTAATACTTCATTGTGCAGTGAAAATTATTCATAGTATTACAAGTATAAGCACATATATAGATTTCCATCCTATAGAATTAACTTTTAGCCAAGCCATGAAAGATTTATTTATGGTCATAGAGGAGAATATATAGGCTCCTAACACGATATAAAAGTAAAGTAACAGGCAGGCAGAAGACTGCAAGAGCCATGAAGTGACCATCAGGGGAACCATGCTTTCTCCAAAGCAGAAAAGCCGGAGTAAGGTGAGAAGAGGTTGTGAATATTGGTGAAGTCAATGAAGTAAGTCTTCACTTATAATATCAAAAATGAAACAGATAGATGATAAAATAATAAGTCAGCTCAAATACTCACTAGAGTAAGTAAAAATGGGGAAAAAAACCTCACAGTGACTCCATCTATTAATGAAATATTATATAACCATTAAAAATTATAAAGAACACTTCATAGATCTCAATGGAATGAGCTCTTAGATGTTACTAAGTAACAACAATTCAGGCACATATGTAATATGTCACTATCTGTGTAATAAAAAATGAAAAGGTATATGTATGATGTATAAACTACATGTATATGTATATACTTGGAACATAAGACATGTATTTTTTTTTTCCTTTGAGAAGATAACTGGTGTTTGAGAAATAGTGGTAGAAGGTTATCCTTCTAAAACTTTTAAATCTTGAGTCATGTGAATGTGTAGAGTATTCCAAAAACAAATAAAAATGAAATTTTAAAAATTAAAATAATTCATTCTGAAAATAATTACTGGAGATAGAAAAAGGTAGACCAAGGGATTCTTGCTTTTTTTATTACAAAATCTCCACTTATATTTGATTTTTAAAACTCTGTCCGTTAATCACACAGACACGCAGACACATGCACACACACTGAATTGCTAATTGCCTATCATTGTCTGCCTAATAAATTCTTAATAATTTTGCACAATTCTGGTAAAGCAAATTATCTGTGAAATTTTTCCTGCCGAATGCTAGCTCCCTGCAGAGTTTCTCACTTCTACCAAAGGGACCATTTACTCCTCACTATTATAACATTTGTCTTTCATATTTTATTATTTAGTTATAAGCCTGCCTCCTCCACTAGATCAAGTGGTCCTCTAAATCAAGAACTATTTTTGTATCTCCAGACCTTTGATGTGGCATGCCTTCTGAATTCCATGCTGCTTGCCTTTTGAATTAATTGTTTCTAGTACTAAAGAGCCCGTCTATTTCCTAAGTGGGGAAAGGCTCCTGGAACCCGTGGGAGAGCAGAAGCAAGCTGATTGGTTTTTGAAAAGAGTCAAGTGAAAATAGAACCCACTCTAGAGGTCAAAGCTAGTATAGCTAGCTTAGGATGGGAAAGGTGGGTGGGTTAACATTCTGCCTGCCATTGAGGGTAGAGAATAAACATGGTACAGTTTGGAGACGTAAAACCAGTGATTGTGAAAGACAGGTGAGTGGGGGGAGGGAGGAATGGTGTCTGGGCAAAGAAAGGATGAGAAGTCTGAGGAAAATCACAAAAATATATATTCTATATGTTTGGGAACAAAGATGGAAACATTAGATTATTACAAGTATCAAAGTTCAGAGTCAAGGATGGGGGCTGTGGTCAGAATACAAGCAAAGATCATTATTTGGCAAAAGCTCTGATCTTCTTGTCTCTCTTCTTAGCCTGTTACCTCTAACTGCTGAGTAAATATATATGAACTGTAACCTGACACTTGCGGACCTTTGCCATCTGATTGCAATCCATGTTTTACATAGTGTGTCACTTCTCTTTTTCATGTATCCTACTTTGAATCTATACAAAACTACTTGCTCTATTCTGAGTATACAATCAAGGACTGTGTCTTTGCACATCTTCATATTCTTTTCAGCTCACCAAGTAATTTTTGAGCATCTGCTGTGATCAGGAATGTGCTACATGCTAGAAAAAATGATCTAGAACTTAGCATGTCTTAAGTACCTACTAGGCGCCACCCTTTAACCTCCCTTAAGGCATAATACAGGATGTTTCATTATGTTACAAATTGTTTAGGTTGAAACCAGGATAGTATTCTCATTTTATTGATGACAAAATGGAGGTTCAGAAATGTTGAGCAATTTGCCAACCCCACATGACTAGAAGAAACTGGCTGAGATGGACTTGTATTTGTCTGTTGAATAACACACTTCTTTTGTGAATTCCAACTCATGTTAATAAGTCCAATTCAAATGTGCCTTCTCAACAAGCCTTCTCTGATCTCCACAACCCGCAACCAAAGATGACCATATATGCTTCAGCCTCATTTATTATGATTTTAAGATTCCAATTTAAGGGGCACCTGGGTGGCTTAGTTGGTTGGGCGTCCGACTTTCGCTTAGGTCATGATCTCGCGGTTCGTGGGTTCGAGCCCCGCGTCGGGCTCTGTGCTGACTGCCAGCTCAGAGCCTGGAGCCTGTTTCAGCCTGTGACTCCCTCTCTCTCTGACCCTCCCCTGCTCACGCTGTCTCTCTCTCTCTCTCCTAAAAATAAATAAAACATTTAAAAAAAAAATTAAAAAAAAAAAAAGATTCCAATTTAAGTTATATATCTTTGTGACTTTGTCTTAATTTTTCTAGCAGATTTTGTGAATCTTGACAGAAAAAAACAACTCCTGTAAAATTAGAAATATTCTTTCTATTGCAGACAAATCTCATTGTTCAATGAGACTCTGAGTAATTTGATAGATTAGAAAAGGTCAGTGTTCTACATTTGTCCTTAACTGCATAACAAAGTTCTCTATTAAAATGTTAAAAATGGCATTATTGATAGTTTTTCAAAAGTTTTATTCTTCTTAGTGATTTATATTCTGCTTCAGTTCCTTGACACCAATTATATTATAGAGTGTCAAAGAATTTCTAACACATTCCTAATTTGGAGGCCTTATAACAGTACTTTGAGAGCTAAAGAAAGCTTACTAGAGAAGTGAGGAAAAAAGTATTAGTCAAATAAAGTCACCAAAATTAAAAACACTAATAATAAAACCCATGTGAAAGTATGTAATGTCATGACAAGTTCTAGCATTATAATATTAAAAATGTGAAGTAAAATAACAATAATCCTGACAGGGCAATAACAATCAGTTTAGAATATAAAGGTGTTATAGCAATTGTTAAAAAGTCTTAATTGTATTTTTACAAAGTGTTGGAGCTTCTAAGTAAATGAATAGACACAATTAAGATTTTGAAAATGCAACATCATGCAATGTACACTGGTCATGACTTTGTAGAGTTTCAGACAGGTTTACAGAGTACACAGAAGTTCACAGAAGTAAACTTGCTCTATATTTTTAAAAATTAATCATGTTCAGGCAATAATAGCCTGGTTGAAGTATATCTTTCTTTGAGTTAAAATTCTGACTTGCAAAAATTAAAGGATTGGTTAGAGACTTTAGAACATGTTAAAGTAATTCAGGGTGAACAACAGTTTTGAACTCCCATGAGATATCTTAAAACCGTCTTGGCTGTGTGCTTAAATATATAAATACAAATATTCTCAGCAATTAAGTGGATAAATGCAATGAGTAGGGGATAAATGCAATGAGCAAGGAATTCAGTGTGTTACTTACTCTATTAGTGCTAATGAGAGTTGTGTAGTTTACTCTCCAGCACTTAATTTTCAACTTGTCTGTGAGGTTTCTTCCAAAGCATTTAGTTTTTCACCTACCACAACCCCATGACAATTGTTACTTACCTCAGTGATGAAGGATTTGGCAGTAGCAGGATTCATAACAAGGATGGCTCGCCTAAGAGTGTCTCGATAGCGATTCAATTCCTCTATTCTCAAGGTGTCAAAGAGAGTGGTGATCATTTTATTGATGTTGTTTTCTACCTTCTGCAGTGCAACATCCATTCCCTGCTGAGATACTTTGTCCAAAAACTCCTGTATTCCACGGATATCTAGCAACATCAAAAGTACATCAAAATGTGAATTAGAGCACAGAAAGTAGATAAAAGCTATTCACTCATACCAAAATGCAGTTTATTGTTCCACATTGTAGACTATTTAAAACTACTAATTGAGTAGCTGATAGAGCTGTCAAATATATTTTAGGTTTAGTATGATATAATGTGTTTACATGAAAAATGAAGGAATTATTATTTTTAAAGGTTTTTTTGCTTATTCATTTTTGAGAGAAAGAGCAAACGAGGAGAGAGAGAGAGAGAGAGAGAGAGAGAGAGCGAGCGAGCCCAAGAGAGGGAAGGGCAGAGAGAGAAGGAGACACAGAATTCAAAGCAGGCTCCAGGCCCTGAGCTGTCAGCATGGAGCCCATTGTGGGACTCAAACTCACGAACTGTGAGCTCATGATCTGAGGTGAAGTCAGATACTTAACTAACTGAGCCACCCAGGAGCCCCAGGAATTATTATTTTTTAAATAAATCTCTCTGTCTCCACTGAGCATTTTAAATTATCTCACCTCTAACAAAATCTTAGGACTGGGTAGAGGGAAGTAGTTGAGGAAGATTGTCACTTGTCTAAAATAAATGTGAAATAAGGAAAGTACATTTGTTATTTTGCTCAGGATTCAAGAGTGATATTAACCTTAGATGAAATGTGAGTATTATTAGTGGCAGATGACTCTAAATCAAAATTACTACCATTTCTAGAAATAGGCAATAACATCACTAAGACTTGACACTGACTATCTAAATAGAAGAGGGTTTGAGAAGTTATATTCTAGGGTTTCAGGTCACTTAGACCACAAATAAAATAGCCATGCTTTTGTCATTTTATAAGTACCACTTCCTTAGCTCAAATATAGCAAACTCGGTAGGAGACAGTTTTCTTTTCATGAGTATAGGGAATGTGCTTTGCCTATAAAATGTATTTTAACAAAATATTCACAAACCAATTCCAAAATAAGCAAAGATCTAAAAGATTATCAAGTGAAAACTGTCTCTATTTCATATTTAAATAAAAGGATCAAACCTCTTCTAAATAAAGTGTTACAGATTGTACTGTGCTGTATATTTAAGTAACAATAAGTGTCTGAAATGTTACAAATATTTCTTCCTAGTACCCCATTGGTTGTTTACAGAAGCGATAAGAACTTTATAATCTTAATATAGTAGATTTGCTTTAGCGATATAATAAACTATACTTTTCTCTATATCCAGGGCTTAGAGTGTTTAAGGGAAATAAAAACCTGGTGGAAGATAAGAATAAATAGGATTATACGTTGCTTATTATGAATGGACTATACTTCAAAATTCCCAATTGTACATGTTTGCATGCATGTAAAATTTGGCTCTCAAGGGCAATAATTAGCCCATATGTTTTTCATACATTAACAATCAAAAGCAATATATGAACCAACAGAACAAGAACAAATAGCTAAACATTTGGAAACCGTTATTTCTCGTATTGAAAGTTTATAATTGCAAGATTACAAATTAATACAAATAACTTGCTTTCTTTATATGATTAGTTTTATTTTAAAACAATTTTATAGGGGTGTCTGGGTGGCTCAGTCACTGAAGCGTCCGACCTCAGCTCAGGTCATGATCTCATGATCTCACGGTTCATGGGTTCGAGCCCTGTATCGGGCTCTGTACTGAAAGCTAGCTCAGAGGTTGGATCCTGCTTCGGATTCTGTGTGTGTGTGTGTCTGTCTCTCTCTCTGAACCTCCCCTGCTCATGCTGTCTCTATCTCTCTCTCAAAAATAAATAAAATATTAAAAAAATAAAAAAAACAATTTTATTAATGCTATCTAGTTAATCTAAAACTCTTAAAAGATGTAACTTTATACATTCTACCTTATATTTCTCATTCCTAATTATATTATAAATCCAGGATGTCAGAATCATAAAGTTGAAAGAATAAAGCCTCATCTAGAGAAGAATAAGAGATATAATAGCAGGAATAATATATTAATACTTAATTATGTACTTATTAAATATCCAAGTCAGGAAGTATCTGAATGTTTAAAATACTCAAGCATATATTAAACAAAAGGTTAGATCTGATGAAATTTACAGATATAGGTAGTCATATAATAGGACCATGTATACACTCAACAGGTGTTCTCAAACCTTGGTATGAATCAGAATCATCTGAGAATCTTATTAAAAATACAGAAGCCTAGGGGATCCTGGGAGGCTCAGTCGGTTAAGCATCTGACTTCAGTTCAGGTCTTGATCTCTGGTTCGTGGATTTGAGCCCCCAGTAGGGCTCTGTGCTGAGAGCCAGCTCAGAGCCTGGAGCTTGTTTCAGATTCTGTGTCTCCCTCTCTCTCTGACCCTCCCCTACTCATTCTCTCTCTCTCTCTCAGAAATAAATAAAACATTAAAAAATTAAAAATAAATACAGAAGCCTAGGCCCTATCCCAAAACCAACATGCCTTTAAAATTTGGGCCAAAGCAGATCCTTGACTTTGAATTGTAAGTAGTTGTTGTTTCTTTATGTTGAATCATTTCAATGTACAGTTAAATATAATACAAACCGAACAAGAAATCTATTGAAATAAACAAAGATGCTCAGAAAACATAGTGTGGCCAAAGCTTAAGGTTCCAGATCATTTCCATTCTAGGGAATCTTCTATTCACAGATATAACATACTGGTGTAATTTCATATCTTATCTTTGAGGGGAAAATGTTCCAAAATGTATTTATTGACTACAGATACAATGCTGTGTTCAAGGAACACAACAGTGAATGCCCTGCCCCACAATGAGATAAACAGTAAGCAAGTAAACAAACTAATAAATACAAATCACACTAAGTGCTTGGGAAGAAACAGTAAGGGTGCTCTGGTAGATAATCTCAGGGTGGCAAGGAGAATCTAGTTTAGTTATAATAGTCAGGAAGATTTCTCTGGAAAACTGGTACTTAAACTTATCTAAAGATGAGACTCCATTGCCAAGCAAAGCAGTAGGAAGAGAGGATGACAGCCATGATAAATGCCCAAGGCAGCAAGGAGTTTGTTTGAAGAACACAAAGGCTGGGTTGTTGCAGCCAAGTTAGTGAGGGGAGAGCAAAGTGAGGTGCAGATGTACGGAGAGGGAGAGGCAGATTATGTGGTTCCTAGTGAGCCACAGAAAGAAGTTTTGATTTTCTTCTAAATACAGTTTTAATCTATTGAAAGTTTAAGTAGAGGATCTAAGTGGATGACAAGCTATGTGTAAAAAATAAAAAGCAGTCTGAGAGTGGCTTGTTGGATAGTATAATTCAAATTGAGCTTATAAATGGCTTCCTCTTGATGTAAAACTGAATGGGCTTTTTTTTTTTTTAGTTTTTATTTTGGCTAGAAATTAAATATTATGGTTTATTGTTATTTAGCCTGAAAAATGATGTGAAAAAGGATTGCTATTATCCCTTTGCTTCCTTAGTCTGAAATTCCAGTTACCACTATGTAATGTGTTTGGAAGATTTCCAAATTTTTTTTTCTGATCTATTGAGTGTAAAAATCCAGTGTAGGGTCTAACACTGACTAGTTACTATTATTGTTAATAATAGTAAATAATCACTTGTTAAGAGATCATCCTTCTCACACACAGAACCTAACTGTTTAAAATGTATTATCGGCTAGCTACCCAAAATAGCAAGCATAATGTTTCAGACTCTTGAAATGCAGTAATTAAATAATGATAATTTACTTATTTAAGAATACCACCAAACCTGCGATACATGGCAATTGGTAAGCTTAATATGAGAAGAATCTGAATCATGCTATTAGTTGCTGTTGGAAGCGTTATTAAAAGAAAGAGTGGGCCTTTGGTTTTATTAATTTATGAACATAATTAATAATCACAATTGTCCAGCTGTGTGTCTATTCCTTGACAAGAAATACAAATAAAAGTCGCAGAAAGAAAGAAGACAAGACATGGTGCCTGACTTCAAGGAACTTCTAGGCCTGTGGGTGTGACTAAGTGCTATTTATTAATAATAGGAAGTTAAACATAGTTTCAGTTCAGTAATTCCAGTGATTATTAATTCTACTGACCAGATAATTCGAAAACAGCAAGTATAGAAGGCTCATTAACTAAGTTATTAAACATAAGATTAGAGAAAAATTGCTATTTTTCCTGGGTACTGTAAAGGAACATGTGGTATAGGCAGAATAATGACCTTCCAAAGAAGCCCAAATCTTAATCCCTGGAATCTGTGACCACTTTTTTCAGCAAAGAAGAATTAATGCTCTTGGTGGCATTAAGATTGTTCATCACCTGACCTTAAGATGGGGAGTATCTTGCATTATTAGGGTGGATCTAGTGTGATCACAGAGTTCTTAAAATTAGAGTCAAAGGGAGACTGCTGAAGAATGAGTTAACTTTAGGGACAGTTCAGAGAGATGCAACATTGCTGGCTTTGATGAGGTGGAGAAGGGAACTTCAGCAAAGAAATGTGGATGATCCCTAGAAGCTAGAAAAGGTAGAGAAAGTTCTTCCCCTAGAGCCTCCAGAAATAGACACATGCTGATATCTTGATTTTAGCCCACTGAGCTCCCACGTCAGATTTTCATCCTATAGAACTATAAAATAATAATTCGTGTTGTTTAAGCCTCTAAATTTGTGGTCATCTGTTACCGCAGCAATAGAAAACTAAAAGAAAAGTATACTTGAGTCTAGTTCTTAGGTTGAGACTTTTCAAATTGTGGTTCACTGAATTTAATTTTGGAATAATCGTGAGAGCTTGTTGAAAAGGAAGTTTTCTGAGCCCCACCCCATTGCAGTAAAGTAAAAACTCTAATGACAAAGCCCAGAAATTTTCTCAGCTGATGATTCTTAAGAACACAGTTTGAGAACCAATGTTTCAATTTCTTACCCTTTGTGTCATAGACCCCTATGAAAAAGCCATGAAGATTATGGATCTCCTTTTCCCCATATATGTGTATATCCAAACCATTATGCATTCTGCCTAGATTATGGTCTCTTAGTCTTATCTTCTTGCTCCCTTTAAAGGTAGTTATTGGAGAACCTGGATTAGCATATTGTCACTGCTCTTAATGATTTTCTTTCTATTCATGGTATATTGGAAGGTAAAGAATAGATATTCACATGTTAACTAGTAGTGTGTATTACATTTTATTTAAATAGAAGGACATTTTAAATAAAGATATCCAGAAATATAACATGAATACCTTTCCCGATAACATTGAATTGGTTTCAGTCATTAATTAGTCTAACTCTAGCTGTCTTTCAGGCCTAAGAAAAGCCTACTAAGCTATAGAACATTGAGTTCCCTGGGGAAGCAGATTCTAAGATAAAGATGGAAGAATAGGATGTTTATTAAGGACAGCCCTCAGGAATAACACTTCTGTAGCCCAGGAAGGGGGCAAGAGTCAGCAGGGGGAGGGGGAGGGATACTGCTCAGCCGAACCTTCCCAGACCCTCTGGAAGTGGGATGCCTTCAGAGTCCTCTCACGTTAGGGCCAGTGGAAGGAGAGACTTTATCACCCTGCATGGGATTTGGTTTGGACATTTTCCTCAGCTGCGGGTAGTTCCTGGGGAGGGTAGTCAGCTGTCAATGATCTCACAGATGGGGGAATAAGTGCTTCAGGTCTGAAGAGGGGGTTGGATGGCACAGGACAGAATGCAACCAGGAATTTTTCTTGCATTTACTGTTTTGGTTTTCAGAATAATTTGACATTATAAGTAATTTGCCCCTATAAATAATTGCACCTTTCTTCTTGGAAACAATTATCTATGGAAAACACACCATACTTGATGTGAGACAACAAGGTTCAGATTCTTACTTTGATACCCACCTAGTCCTGTGAATTTGGAACTAATTTCACAGTTGGTGTCTGTTGTTTTTGGCTTCTCAGTATTCCTTCTCCTTTATTACAAATAGCAAGACCTCGTTTTTCATTTAAGAAACAAACCTGGCCCCATCCCTTGTATTGCACATTCTGTTGTGTTTTACATTCTATTACTGGATGGTCATATATCCCAGGATGGTCAAGTGGAGCTCACCATGTCCCTGGATAATCACAGGATTCAAATGAGGACTGGGATTTGATATTTGGATGAGGAAAACAAAAATCTCTTTTTTATATCACAAGTAGTATGCTGTAGTTTTGGGACTGAGCAGCTAGTGTGTCTAGAGAGAAGCTGCGAATGAAGCGAATGTGTGAAGTAAAACAGAGGCAAGGCAGCTGTTCCTTAAGACTCCTCACTACATAAGTCAACGAAATTTATTTTCTTTTTGCTCACTTAGTTTCAAATGAACTCTTGTCCTTTTCAAAAGAAAAGGTATTGACTAATACAAAGCATTTTTGATAAATATATGATATTTTGGTGATGAAGGTAAAAAAAAAAAAAAAAAAAAAAACAGTTCTTATCCTTGAGGCACATCTAGTTTAGTGGACCAAAGGATAACTTAAACAGGTAGTTAGGTTTTAATGTGATTAATGCCAATAAAAGAAATGGAAGCAAGGAATGGAATCATAGGGTTTATAGCAACTAACCACACCTTACTGATGAAAAGAAACATTTTTAAACTAATTACTGGGCTGTTCTGATAAAAGGAAATAGTGCTTTGTGAAATATTAAAGTAGTTTATTACCACAAATTTCTAAGCAAGGTACGTTTTCATTATCAAGACTTTATTAACCCAGTCAAAAGTCCTATTTGTTCTTAATTTTCATATGCTATCTTTTTTTATGAAAAAATGAAACACAAAATAAAATTTTGATAAGGACTAACAGTTGATATAGGTAACATCCTCAGAACCTGATATTCTAGCAAACATCAATTTCTCTGCCCTCTAACTTGTGTAACCTATCCAGACCATTACCCAAAAAATTTTCCAAGAGGTAGTGGCTGATTGAAGTTCAATTATTTATTTTATTAAATTATGTAATCTAATGGATTTTATCATGGTCACTAATGTGAGATTGAATGTAATCTCTGTATTAAAAATGGTTTAAATTAAAGTAGACTAGGATGGAGAAATCCCAGACTGTATTAAAATCTGATGAATAAACACATTTCCAAACTGACCCCCAAACCAGTTGTATATCCTGTTGTTCATTGCAAACCAGCGGTCAGCATCCAAATAGATCCCTTTGATAATCAAATCTCTTATATGCCAAGCATTTTTAAAGAATGTGGAGGAAGACATAAACAGCCCTTGCCTTCAAGGAGTTTGTTATTAAACCATCTGATGGAAACACAGGCCCTACAGTAGATAGAGGAATCTCACTAGACTATTCGTTTTCCAAACTATAGTTGCAATTTAGCTAAATTTAGTGACATTCTCTGTAATATATCAAATAGTATTCCTCAAGATCATTATATTCAAATATCAAATTTGAAATATTGAATTTGGTAGAAAAAGAAATTTGTCACTAAGTCTCTGATTTTTTTTCTCCTCTACTCATCTTTCTCTCTCATTTGAGTAAATTAGGCATATTTACTCATTTTTACCACTTAATGCACTGAAGACCTTACTTGGAGCAGGAGACTAGCACTGCATTCAGCCAATCTTAGAGTTTCTGAAATGATGACAGAATTCTGAGCTTTAAAATTAATATTTAGAATCTTGTGAACTTTTTTTAATAAAAAGAAATATGTCACGTTGCTGGATACATGAGATACATCATTGAGTTGAATGGCTTTTCCCAACATATGAATAGCAATGCATACAGTACAAAATGCCTCATTTCCTGAGAAAATAAGTCTTTTAACCATTGGGTGATTTAAAAATTTTTATTTAGAAGAAACCATACTTCAAAAGAAGCCTAAGTCTCCAGTGAGTGTTTCCTTGCCTTTTGTAGTATATTTAGAAAAAAAAATAATATGCTCTATTAGATTTTGAGGTGACATGGTCTAGCAACAGTGGCCAATCGCTGAGATTTTCTATTTAGTGAGAACTTACTATTTTAGCATTAGATCATAGTGTTTTAGTATGAGAATCATCTTTACAGTAATGCTGATCAAAAAGGACATTTGATTAAGAACAAATCCAAAGTAGTTCAATATATCATTTTTACCTACTCGACATAATATGTACTAACACAAAGGCAAGAGTTCAATAAGATGCTTGGATTAATTATATGCTTATTGATGCACATTGAAGTAAATGAGAGAACTGAAAGTTGGAAACCGGCCAAATGACTAATAAACAGCTTTAAGACTGTCTAGAGAGATAGTTAATAATATTATAGTCATTAGACATTTGAAAAAACTCTCAGGGTAATTATAAACATTTGCAATCAATTAAGAGGAATGTGTCCATTTTACGGGCCTTGATTAAGCCTACATCAGAATGCATGGAATAAATGTTGTTATTGCTTGGAATGCATTCATGAGAATGATCATCCAAAGTTCATTTCAAACGGGCTTACCATATGGCAATTTAATTGTAAGGAAAGGGTGATACACTGATGTACTTAACGGTAGTGTATAAATACCTCAGGTCAGTAGATTATGTATTGACCCTTGAATTGGAATCATTAGACCAATGTTTTCAGAATGTAGAAGAACTCATAAGTAATTCATTAGGAATCCTTAGAGTTTTTTATTTTTCTTGTTTTCTGTAATCCTTTCCATACTAAGAGATTTTATTTTATCAACACCTATTATGCACTTTAACATCTCTGATTTTCAGAAGTACTCAGTTAAACAAATTATAGTCGAAATTTACATATGGCTAAAAAATCTTATTGTAAAAGAGAACATACTATCCTGAAACTGTAAGGACAATGTCAGATGGGTTGAGAATATAAATAAGTTCCAGCTAAGCAAAATCAACAAACACAAATTCAAACTAGATTTCCTAGGTGTATGTTTTTAAAATGATTTTAAAAATAGAATTATAAGGACAAGTACTTATAATTTTGAAATATTTCATAAATGTCAATTTAATATTAAATTAAAAATTAAAATTTAACTTAATTAAAATAAAATGATCTAATAAATGCTTCAATAAGTTTTTTTTTTTTTTTTCCCTATAAGCAGGGTTTCCTTCAGACTGGAAAATGAAGCACATGGGTCCACATATGCCTCTCCTTCACCCACAGGTAATTCACCCATCACATAATTCAGGCTGGTAATTGAGAGCTCACCAAGTACCTGACCAAATTATTTGATTTGGAATAGCATAGGACCCAAACAGGGCTTGAGATCTGATGCATAGATATATATCTATATGTATGATATTTGATATACAGAAAAAGCAGGGAAAGGGTATTTCTTCAGTATAATAATCTGTAAGGATATGCTTGAAGCCACCAATGCCATTTGTCTTACCTAAGAATGAAACCAAAACATAAAGTGAAGTAGACATTAGACTATGGTAAGATATTTAACTACTTTCAATAAGTTCATGTCTCCATGTCACTACTGTAACAAGCTGCTTAGATCCCTGTCATTGTATTACCATTCCAGTCTTCATATCTTGATTAATCTACTAGATCTATCAATAGATCAAATCCAGTACTGGGCTATGGGAGCAATATTGTTTTAGGTAAAGGATATTAAAGAACTCAAGTAGCTCATTCACTGAAACACACTTCAACTTCACTGCATATGTCACACTGGTTAATGAGTTCTATTCAATCCTCCCAGCAATGAAATTCAACATTTCTCTCATCAATACTCAGAATAGAATCCTCCCATTAAAGCAATATACCTGTTTTTATTCCACTTTAAGAACCACCTACTACTATAACTTTATCTTTCTGGTTTCTATATATTGTCAGTTCCTTGATTCTGGAATCTAACCATTGGCTAGTACATTCAACTAATTCCTTGCATACATTTCTCTGAGAGTGAGCCTACCTGCACTGCTGTCAATTAATTTAATGAGCCTTCCTCAATATTATATTCCACCTACTTGATCAAACTTCCTTCTAGAGATTTGGTTGAAATCTAAGCAAATTGAGGATGCAAAATTAGAAGGGTAATTTGATGAAAAGCATTTATCAATAATTCAAGAAAATGAAAAGTGAAACCATAGGATTTACATTTATTTTAAAACAGAAATTATGAAAGAAAACACAAAGTTTTACAAGTGTGCTGTTTGTTTTGTTTTGTTTTGCCAAAAAGAGAGGTCTCACCTCTCTCTCTAAAGCAATAAGATAGCATGACACTTACTGCATAATCAGTAAATGTATCAGAGCATATACAGACGTATTGAAAAACTAAATAGATAAGGATAAAGACATTTAGAAAAGTGGAATATTTGAAAAGCACAACACATTGAAATTGGGAAATTGCTCATGTTGAAAATGGTACTTATGTAGTAGAATACTAAGGAGGGTTCAGGGGGCATATTCATTTTCTTTACTTATTGATGAATGATTTCAGCAAAATCATTCTCGTTTTATACTATTTCAGAAAATGGATCATTTTGTCCAATATTAGTGTTTTATGTTTCACATAACAAAAACTTTTCTGACAACTAGAAATACCCATTGTCCAAATGTGAAATAGGCTCCTTGAAAATATAATGAGTTCTTTCTCCCTTGTAATATTCTGGAGCGGGAAACAATGCCACCGATCAAAGATGCTGAAGAAGAGGTCTACTGAAATTTGTTTCCAAATGCCTTATAGAGGAACAAAGGTGACTGTATTGTAATCACCTGGAGAGTGTTAAAGTATGCATGTTTCTTATGCATATCTTGCAGCAATTATTTTATTTTTATTTTTTTTAATGTTTATTTATTTTGGGGAGGCTGTGGGCAGAAGATCTGAAGTGGGCTCTGAGTTGACCGCAGAGAGCCATCTATTGAACCCATTGAGCCACAAGATCATGGTCTGAGCCAAAGTCAGACATTTAACCAACTGACCCACCCAGGCACCCTGCAACAATTCTGATTCCAGGAGTCTGTGATGGGACTCGGGTTCTCTGGTGATTAAAAAGCTCTTCTGGTCATTCTGAGCTACTATCACATTTAGGTTCTAGTAGTACTACACTCAATTCTGAATGATTTTTTCTATGATTCTGTAATCTCTAAATGATCACGATTCAATTATACTATTTATTTTAAAACTGTGACAGGCAAATTGATCTTTACCCCTTTTTATCCTTTCTTCTTTTTCAAATATCTGATGGATTAGCATGTCTTCTAATTTTTGGTTGAGATATAATTTACATACAATAAAACAAACAAACCTTACCTGTGTAGTTCAAAGAGTATTTATTATATTGGCCTGTAACTACCACCAAAAAAAAAAAAAACAAAAAACAAAAAAAACAAAACAAAACAAAACAAAACAAAAAAACTAAACTAAATATCTGTGCTATCATAAAAGGTTATCTTGTGATCTTTTCCAGACAGTCCACCCCTGATCCAGAGATGCAACTACTTTCTAATTCGTATCATCAAGATTAGTTTTAATGCCATAAAACAGAGATAGGTAAACAATTTCTTAAAAGGGCCAGATTGTAAAAATTTATGCTTATGGGTTTTGTTTCTATTGCAACTGTTCAACACTGCTATTGTAGCTCAAAAGCAGGCACAGACAACATGTAAACAAATGAACATGCTATGTTCCAATAAAATTTTATTTATAAAAAAAAAAAAAGTTTTAGGCCCAATATTAGGTTCCGAACCCTGAAACAGACAATAAAGACAAATTGTACTGACTGTCCTCAGGCTGCACCTTCTAAACTAGAGCTGGACTCAAATATCCTGTGTGAATTGAGAACTCAGAACTACTAGCTGGCAAGAAGTCATATTGAAGTCCTATTGATGTATGTCTCACTTAGGATGTCGCGGCATTGCAAGTAATACTCCCCTCCTCTCTTTTCTAACCTCTATCTCCCCATCCCAATTCCCACTCCAGGAACATCTTGTGCACTTGCAGAACTATAGTTCTTGTGTGAATGTAACCTCCTTCCTGAAGACAAGAGTCACACATTAGGAGTGGTAAGGAGAACTTAAGGTGTTTGAGTAAATGCCAGCACCAGATAAAGTAGTACTTTATTGGGATCTCTCTAAAATGAGGCTACTTTTATTAAATGGGGGATCCATATGGAGCCATATCTGACTTGTTATTGATGTGTAACTATAGGTAGTTTTCCCTATGATCAGAGCCGTCCAATTAAAAATTTTTCCCCTGACTTTCACTGAGGTGATCAATGGTACCACTTCAGCCTTGGAACTCAGTCAGGTCAGCCTAAACTCACTGGCTAAGGCAGTTATAGATGACAGAATTTCTCTTTGTGAGGCAGGTAGAATATTTGCAATTACAAATATTCCTATTTTACTTGGATCAATGTCTCTGGCCAAGTAAAAGTTTTATGCAGAAATTTAAGGAGGAAGCTCCCTGACTTTTTAAAGTAGACTCTTGATAGTTCACATAATTTATTTAAGTTCTGGAACCTGAGGGGCATATTGTGATCAATCTTGCTCATTAAAATCTTGTTTATAGTATCTTTAAATAAATGCAGAGGATACAAATTGAAGAGATTTGATCCTACTTCCTGTCAGTAAGATTAACCAGAGCAGTCTGATGACTGGCATATTTATGGGGAAATTTGCTAGAAGCCAATAATGTCAAGCCAACAATTGTCAGGAGACAATTTCCATAGGTTTTGTGTCTTATTGCACATTATGGGAGGAGAAGCTCTCCCTATATAAGAAAGATTTATTTACAAGTAAGATAGTGTCTTTTTTCTAGGACATATGGTGAGCATGTTTATTTAGAAGCCCATCATAAAAGATACAGATTCCCTAAGCCAAGGTTTCTTAGCTGTCCTAGGAGCCTATTGCATGCATAGCATCCACCTGAGTGGCTCCACATAGTCTTATAAGGCATGAGGTCAGGAGGGAACAAAATTAATTTGAGGCTCATGCTGCTTGCTGTACCATGAGTATTAAAGTCCTCTGTCTCTCTAAGGGGGTATAGTACTTTCTGTCACTACCCATGAAAGTGATGCAAGCTAACAAGTTAGCTTGTAAGTAGGGTAAAATCTCAGATGCCTCACAGTTCTTGACAATATTATATAACAGTCCCAGAGGTAAGAGCACCTGAAAAATGTATTTTTTCAACTGGAAGTATTAGTCTTCCAAATAAACTTGGCCTTTTGCTGGCAAATCTGAAAGGAAGGAAGGCTATTCTGCAGGTAAGCAGCCGTTTGTGCCAATGAGTCAGCCTCCGTTGGCCCAATGGGTGTCCTGTTTCCATATTTCCAATGATAATCATATCTTCCAAAGTGATAAACATTATTTTTTCCTTGAATGATATTACTATGTTGAAGGTCTGCAGGCTTGACATCATTGTCTCTCTTTAATAAAAATGATTCTATGTATTTCACTTGTAATTTTTTTGAAAACTAAGTTTGTCAGAAATTAATCTTATTCTTATTTGTACAGCATCAAAATATTCTAGTGGTTGAAAGCAAGGACTATGTATGAGATGATCATTGTTTGAATTCAGGCTTCTCATCTTAGTTTCAAGTTACCTGATGTTTTTACATTTGCAAAAAATCATCATCATCATCATCATCATCGTCATCATCATTGTCATCATCGTTACCATCATTATCTACCTCAGTGGGCTGCCGTGAGGCTTAAATGAGATGATATGCATAAGGCCTGTGGAACAGACCATAGATGTGATAAATGCTCTCTATAAGATTAGCCTTTTTAATTATATTCTTGGGTGCACTGCAATTTCTTTATACTCATTATACATTAGTTACACGGATAGGCTCTAATCAGACTTAAAATTTCAGCTCTGATACTAACTTAGTTGTGTTTTGTGAGCAAGTTACTAAGTCCCCCCCCCCCCGTTTTCCTATCTGTAAAATCGTGATAATAGTATTACTTACTTCACAGAACTTTTGAGAAGATTAAATGACTTAATGTAGAATACTTAAATTTAGGGCCTGGCAAATTAAACACTCAGAGATAATATTTTTAATATTTATCTTACTGTTAAACTTTTTCACACTTCTCACACATTGTGAAAGTTACCTAGGATTTTGAGAGGCAACATTCAAGGTTAAAGTCCACCTACAAAGCCTTCTTTGATCACTGCTGCCAAAAATTCAACACCTTCCTCAATACACACCATTTGCATTCAGCTTGCCTCATTCATGACACTTAACACACTATTTTCTCGATTAAAAGAGTCATAAATATTTTACCTCTTTTGTTAATTGGAAGCTTCTTAAAGGCTAAGACTACATTCTGTAAAACTTTTTATCTCGTATTTTACATTGCACTAAGCAAGTGAGCAATGAATATTTCTTAAATGACACATTTTTTTTTTAAAGCTCAAGACTTCCTAAACTCTTTTCAAGCCTTTTTAAAAATGTCTTGAATCAATCCATTCAAATAAAGTTTCTACACTTTTTTTCTGGTTTCATCCATTTACTTAGAATCAAAGACTTGAATTTTCTTTGTTAAGGAATTTAAAGTAGTCTTTTATACTGTGCCCTTAATCATAATTAACTGTGCTTTTGAAAAAAGTGTTTCTCTAATTAACTGGATATGGAAGCCTAATCTTTTCTTTTTTTTTTCTTTTTTTAAAGTATATTTTTATAAGCAAAATACATCTCTAATAACATTTGGCTCGAGTAGGCTGACTTATTTCATCCATTGATGATGCTTAATTCATTCCTTAATGAAAGCAATTCTTGATAACCAAGATAAAAGTCAAGTATAATTCCAATGTTTGATCTTAAAATGATGACACTGATGAATGGATATGTAAATACATGTAGCCCTCTTAAACGTAGAAGGTATTTGGATAGCTTGATGTTACATTGGACTCTAGCCCAGTTCTTTACCAGCAAGATTTATTGTCAGTACCAAAGGGAGATTTTCTTTTATTACACAAGAGTATTACTGGAAATAAGTTTAAGGATACAATCAGGGTGATTTTTCATGAATTATTAAATTAAAAAAGTAAGTCAAAAGCGAGTGTATCATCAAAGAAAAAGAAAATATTTTTTTTTAGTATTATTATTCCTAAAACAAACCTGCTTCTAACAGAGGACTCAGTCATACATTGCATTTATAGCCATCTTATTTACTCAAAGGAAAATAGTGGAAAAGAAAATAAGGGATTTCAAATGTATGTAAATGATTCTCTATGAGTATGAAATTAGTGTACATTTTCAAAAACATTTACCTTATCAATAATAAAAATATCTTCTTTTATAAGAATTTTCTAACTGTAATCGACGTAGGACTTGGAAACAAGATGGCAAGGGATTTTCTTGCCTCATGGATATTTATAATGAAAGAGCAAAAATCTCATTTTAATACGGTAAGAAACTTTCATCAAAAATTGCTTTTCTGTTCTTTATTTTATCGAACAATTCCGACAGGACTAACTAAAAAATGGCCCCCGCCTCCCTGTGCCAAGAAAGATTCACAGTTTAAAAATTAATTATTTCAAGTTATGCTTGAGCAGAGATCATAAGAGCACCATTTATAAGACCATAAAAATCACAGATAACTTAACTGGAAGAAAACTGACAAATGCATATCAACATACTGTTTTCAGAGGTAGAGTTTACTATGTCCACAAAAGAATCCTGTCAGTGAATTTCAAATCTGTATCCAGTCTTTACTTTTACTGATGAGCCAATTATTTTTTATTTTCTTTTTGTTTATTTTATTCATTTCAGTCTTGGTCATTGTTCTGTGATCCCTAAATAATATGAATTAAGCAACAAAAATAAGGATTTCCATCCTGGAGACAAGTCTGCTTCTAGAGAGTGCCACAGACTTCTGGCAGAAATCTACCCAGAATTCTTCTCTTGATGCCAAAACCCCATGCGACCTTTGAATATTTAGGGCTAAATGTAACTGTCACTTGCTCTCCCTCCACAGGAGCTCTTGATAATTTCCAGATTTCTGCCAACCTGCTTGTGTCCTGTTCTATTGATGCCACTATTTGGCTTGCTCTTGTTTGACTTCTCCAATATTGTTGACAATTCTGGGTAGTTGATGACAAGAAAACCATTATTTTTAAGTGTTTACTTATTTGCTAAGACAAGTAAGTTGCACTATAGAGGGTGAAATCCTCTTGATTTTTTAAAATAAAAAAAAAAAAACAACAACTAGATCCATCCATACTGAATGGAAGACAATCTTCTGAGACTCTTTAAGGCAAATCTCTAAAGAAACATATATTTCAAAACATATATTCTCCATCAAGACCTGCTAGCTCTCTCTCATTTGATTATATCCATCTCTATTCCACCTAATGACAAAAATTGGAGACAAACTACATTTGAACATCTTGAACATCAAACTATATTTGAAACTACATTTGGACATTCAGTCAGTTAGCAAATAGATTTATTCAGGAAAAAACAAATAGCATTTCCATTTTATTTACTTTTCTTAATATAACATGAGTAAAAATACTGAGACAAAGCATCTTCTCCTTGAATTACAGTAAATTTAGGGCAAATGCACTGTGTTTTATCTTGGTAGGTTATATAAATTGTCTTCATACCACTCAGCATTTTGTGAAAGTCCATATTGTAGACAATATGCCATGATAACTAATATAGTCTCAGCAACTCCCAAAGAGTGTGAGGGTGTAAGCAAGATATGTCAGTTTTTGGATTTTTTGGAACCAATAAATATAAATAGGTATTTATTTTCAATGTCCAGGATCTGTTCAAAATGATGTTTTGTTATTATATAAATATATAAATGTTTTTATAAAGGGAGAAAGATGGTATTGTCTTTATGAGTTCTCATTATTTGACAAAAAAAGATATACTGGAGTTCATATTCCCTTTAGAAACATTTACAAGCTGAGCATAGATATAGGTATTTATTTCTTAATTTGACTTCAAAGTGATTTAATATAAACGACTGAACTTGAAGCCTTAATTTTTTTTTTTTGTTCTTGCTGCTAGATTTCTAAGAAGATTATGACAGAACAAAAAAACAAACAAACAAACAAACAAACAAAAAAACTACAGATAATAATGGACAAGCTCCTTGAAGTTTTTCAAGATTTAATGAAGTTGCTTGCCATGCAAACATCAGCATACAAAACTCACACAAATCCCAACCACTTACCATATTCACTGTCATAGAATATGATGAATTTCTGCCAGGCATATTCTGTGACCACTCTCAGGATAACATCATTTAAGTAGACAGGTGGGCGAACAGAGAGAGTGTAGTCATCATTCCTGTTGCTCCGGGTGAGTCCACAGCCACTCCTTGGGGTCCCAGCTGTTGAGCGCTGTATGAAGAGGTGGGGGATATGCATGGCATCTGCCAGAGACTGGAGGGAACCTGCCGACGTGCAGCCAATGGAGCTGACCAGGGCCAAGATGCCTTGATTCATAAGTTCACAAGCTGCAAGGAAGTACAGTAATATTCAAATGTCAGTGGGTTTCATATAACTTCCCCTTTGGAGTAACTGTGAATAAGGCTTTATGGAGTTATTACACAAGTATGGATTTTCTTTTAATGAACATCTCCCTGAAGAAAGCCCCAAATTACAAAGTGCGATTGGAATTCAGCTAACGAACTCTGCCCGTATTAGATAATCTGAACTTGTACAAATTATTTAGCTTTTCCTGGTCTGTTTTGTCATCTGTAAAGAGGGCAAATTAGCATGAATCTTGCAGGATTACTGCTAGGATTGGAGAAAATTCATGTCTGTTATTTGCCTTTCACACGATAGGCACTCAAATTAGTGGCAGCTATATTTTATAATTATCAATGTATAATTCAGGGAAAAGATAATTCCTCATTGAATATATACAACAAGGTTTTCTTAGAAAGCAGATAATATGTAAATTCGTGAATGAATGAAAAGGAAGAAGAAAGGTTTACATATGGAATTTCTGGCCACAGAAACAAGCTATTCTGGTATCTAAACGTTTGATAGCACTTTGTCTCTTGTTATACTGCAAAAGTGAAAATATTTTTGTTCTTTTCCTTTACTGGCAGTCAGAAAACTCCTGGTCAAATCAAATACTAAATTTCAGCAATTTTATTCTGGTTTCTAGCTGTACAATCTCTAATCTCTACTATACGATTTATGATCTCTGTTTTAATTTCATTTTAACTACATTGTGTCTGCATATATGCTTACTTCAAAACATATTTAAAACTGGATCAAATATAAATTATAGGCACATATAAAGACACAGCATATATAGCAAGAAAGGTTAATAAGTCTTAACTCGCTGTACTCTCTTTTTTTTTAAGTAATCTCTACACCCAATGTGGGGCTTGAACTCACGATCCTGAGACCAAGAATCAGGTGTTCTACTAACCAAGTCAGACAGATGGCCACTTCTTTTTCTTTTTTAGCTTTAAAATTTTTTAATTTTAATTTTTATGTATTTATTTATTTTTAAACTAAGATTCTATGCCCAATGGAGGGCTTGAACTAACCACCCTGAGAATAAGGGTCGTATGCTCTAATGACTGAGCCAGCCATGTGCCCCTTAATAACTCTTAACTCATTTAGTAAGTCCTACTAAGAGTTACGAGATCTGAGAGATATCAGACTGTCAATCCTTGAGGGCAAGAGATTAGAAATAAAATCAAAAGTAAATTCAGGAGGAATCAAGGTAAAAGAAATTCCACTGGAGAAGGCCGGTAATTATACTTGGTTCAGATATTATTCTATATTTTAGACAGTCTAGGTATAATATTCTTAATATTTATACATTATTATAATCAGTTTTACAGAGTGGTTGGAACATAGATAACAAGTACCTCTATATAATTAATTGGCCAGTTAATGAAGGCTGACAAAGTGCAAGTTTAGAAGTACTATACTAATGACATGCACATAAACACCAAATACATTTATTATTATTAATTTTAAGCCAACCTGCAATACAAAATAAATTAATAATTATTAGGGACATTATTTTCAAGCATAAGACTGGTTATATGATCAAATAAACTTAAAAGGTAACATCAAGGATAAATGCCTCTTAGACCATAACAGATTGAGGTTGAAATTTCAGTAAAAATCATAGAACCTACTCACGTTTGTGAATTCAACATTCAAAAAAGCAATATGAATTGATAGTTATACTTCCAATGGATTTAGGTATAAACACTGGTCAGAAATTTGTTTCATTATTGTAGGAAATAAAACCATTTCTGATTTATATAAGCAAATAGATTTATTTTTTAAAAGAAGATTTTGTCGTACAGCTTGGCTCATTTAGCATTTGAAATCAAAATAAACAGACTATCTTATGGCATACACAGCTGAATTCCATGTTTAGGTTACAAAAATTTAAAACAGCCAAATAAATATAACAGTTTATATAAATCTATCAGAAAAAGTTATAAAGTTACATATATAGAAGTTGAGATTTTAAAAAATTCAGGTTTGGGGGAGCCTGGGTGGCTTAGTCGGTTAAGGGTCGGACTTCTGCTCAGGTCATAATCTTACAGTTCGTGGGTTTGAACCCTGCATCAGGCTCTGTGCTGAATGCTTGTTCAGGGCCTGGAGACTGCTTTAGATTCTGTGTCTCCTCTCTCTGCCCCTCCACGCTTATGTTCTGTCTCACTCTCTCTCTCTCAAAAATAAATAAATGTAGAAAATTTTTTTTAAAAAAAATTAGTTTAAGTATTACATTCTGTCACATATGAAAATTATCTCTTTTAAAATTCATATTTAGAAATAAAGCTCTGAAGGCATATATAAATCATTATTTAGCATATACATTTGTTTTAGTATATAATCTGTGATTTCCTCAAACCAACTATGTGACTTCCTATTAACCTCTGTTAGTAAGAACACAAACTAGGTAAGTACTAGAAACAGTTGTTATTATTATATAAGGCAATGTGTTATTTTTAGATTATTTATAATTTGGCATTATCCATCCTGCTACACATGTAAGCAAAATTAACTGAAAACTCCCTATAAAATAAAAACAAGAATCATCAGAAATTGCAATAAAAACCATATAAGGGGTGCCTGGGTGGTTCAGTTAGTTAAGCAGCCAGCTTGTGCTCAGGTCATGATCTCATGGTTCACTAGTTCAAGCCCTGCAAAGGGCTGTAGGATGACAGCTCAGAGCCTGGAGCCTGCTTCAGACTCTGTGTCTCCCTCTCTCTGTCCCTCCCCTGCTCACACTCTGTCTCTCTCTCTCTCAACAGAAACAAAACAAAAACAAACAAAAACCTCCATAACAACAACAACAACAACAAACAATAACAACAAAACATGTAATATTAGATCTGAAAGGTAATTTGGAGATCAGGTAGACTGGGGACAGAAAATCAGCTTTAACTGCTATGCCGGTTATGACTGGTTGGTAAGCTGGCATTCTGGAATGCTCTTTTGAGAAAGATTTTGAGACTCATCAAGAAAGAGTACCAAAATCATTGTGTTAGTTTTCTCAAGGAAGAGACTGGGAGAGCAAGAGCCTGGAAGTCTTAGATGTGAGCTGAAGTCAGACACTTAACTGACTGAACCACCCAGGCCCCCCTTGATTTTTTATTGTTAAAAGGGATGCACTCACTTAATAAAAAACAACAGTTGTGAGTGAAAAGTAAAATCTCTTGCTCTCTAACTCCCTCATTTCAACAAATCCTTAGAGGTAACCATTTAATAATTTTTTAATGTTCCCATTCAGTTATTTTCCATCCACATATACATGCATATGTTCTCACCCTCATTTTTTTATTGAGCACAGACAGGATCATGCTTGACTGTTTTGGGTATGGGGATTTTTAGCCTGATGAGAAGAAAGTAACAGCAAGTTCAACATTTCACTGTCATTCAATCATTTTAGAATAAACTCAGAACTTTGAAGTTCCCTAGGCTTGTTTAAATGTTTAGAAAGACAGCTATCAAATCTGATATTGTCACTCCCTTGATGAACAGGGTAAGGGCTCTAAAACAAGTTGGTCTGGCTGCAAGCCTGATCCCATCTCTTTCATATACTTATAGTGTGAAACCCTGCCAGTCACGGTTGTCAAGAAAGCATACACCACTCCCTTAAAAAAATATAAGTCCCAGGTCTCTAACTCATTGTCTAACATGCTTTCCACCATAGTAAGCAAATGATATTTGTACTCTTAAAATTTTGCTTGGCAAAGAAAAGATAGACATAGGACTCCATAGGGAAAAGCTCAGTTGGAGACTATCTACTGTCAAAGTTTGATAAAAAGAGGTTGATCCATTAAAGAGAGAAGGAACAGCCCACACACCTAAAATAAACTGAAACTGGTTGAGCCAAAACACAACCCTGGTTGGTACATAAGAGAATGGGCTTGCAAAGCAACCTATCAAGGCTCTATTTGATGTCCTTTAAGCCAATATAAAATGTTGGTTGAAGATAAGAAGATACAAATTTATTTGCTTTGGACAGTGACCCTTCATAAAGCCCTATATAAATGATAGCATAAAAAAGATACTAAGATCCTCCCTCCCTCCCTCCCCCCCTTCCTTCCTCCTTCTACCCTTCTTTTTAAAAACATGTGGGATTAAAAACACTTTCACCATTTTGGGTCACTCAGCAGTTATGAAAATGAAGTTCTCTGTATAAATTTAAGTTAAATGATACTTATGTATACAATCATTTTTTTAAATCTCTTTTAAATCAAACTAATCAGTTTGAGTCTTATTTTTCTATTAAGTAAAATGGGATTAAAAGTAAAATCTATGAAGTGTCTTGAAATCAGTTACCTGTTACTGAATACTCAAGGAAAACAGCACCATCTTTCTTTATTCCCTGTGATATATTTTCTAACTTATTTATATTAACCAATTTGCCTCAATTTATACTGAGGAATTTTGTAACCTCTTTCACTGACTTTAAGTCACACCAAGGCTTTAGCATACTCCATTCATATATTTATCCCTCAACACACATTTATCGACTTTAAACATGAGCCAGGAACTTCTTTGGAAATCAGAGAATGCTTAGGCAGATTCTGTCCTCAAAGATCTTCCAATCTATTCACCATAGTGTTTGTAATATGTTCCCTGGGTCAGAATTCAAAGTGGAGATTAAAAAAAAAATACACGTATCTACTTTTAGAAGTTCTACTTTATTCATTATAGGGTATGATCATGTATTTACCGTATGATGTATCATCTCAGTAGTTCTGACACGTAACCCTTTCTGGAAAACATGATTCTGGTGGATTGTAACTGCAATACTCTTTGATGTAATTGCTGGAGAACATCTAATATTTGTTGGCTTTCTTTTACTTTTTTTCCCAATAATACTGCTGATAATACGACCATAACTGGGAAATGGAATTTCTCTATTTTTTCTAATTCTCTTAATTTGCAAGTGGGGGTGAAGTATAGGGAAAGAAGATACATGGAGTTAATAAGAATCATTGTACCCCAAAAGGTGACCTGTATCTTCATTTTATTCTCAATAATAAACCAAGAAGTTTATTCTTGGAATGAATCTCATTTTTTCAAGTTCCTCCAGTTTAGATACAATGTACCATATTTGTACAATTCTAAAATATACATAGCTTCTATATTTTACCATATCTGAAGTCAGAGATTATTTTAAAGTATATTGACACATTTAATATGATGGATTATTTTTCTTGAAAAAAATCACTAATCAATATTGAATTTTATAATAGTGAACTCTTAAAAATAACAAAATAAGGTAGGCTTACATTGCAGATGAGAAAGACTTGTACTTTCTACAAAAGCTGAATTTAATTTAACTTCTTTTTTCCTATTTAATTTACTAATATATCAGAAGTTCAGTATTGATAATTGCTTTCTCTTCACAATTTTTTTGTTTGCAAAAAGCACCTGACCTTTGCTTTCATACTTGTAAGAATATAGCAACACAAACCACTTTCAGCCTATCCAAACAATTAGCATTCTTTGCAAACATGATTTTCTGCAACCATCTGAGAGGTGGTATATAAAAAGGACTCAGACTCATCATCAATGTAGTTTGCCAAAAATATAATCATTTTTAACAAATTCTTCTAAATAAAGACAGTCTTTACATGAAAATAATGTTACAAGGTCCAACTTAATTATGATTATCTATTTAGAAATTGAAACTACAGAAAAAATTCATTTCATTATAATAAAAAAGCATTAAGCCTTAATTTCTTCTTAAAAAGAATAAAACTGGCTCAAATGGTTGATTGCCAGCCATCAAATGAACTCAACTGAATAATTTTCAGTCGACTATTTTTTTAGTCATCTAAAGCCAGCATGAACCTCTCATTTGAGATCTAAGCCTGACATGGACCTAACATTTAACCTAGCACTTATTATAAGTCACATTACTTTTCCATTCAAATTTCATAACAACAGTGTACAGAGGAGCTATTATGAGTCTCATTTTCAAGTAAGAAACTGGTTAAGTGAAGTTAAATGCATTCCTCAAATTCATACTATTAGTAAATGGCAGAGTTGGGATTCAAATCTGTACAGACTTCACTGCCTGGGCCACAGAGAACTAAAAAACAATCACTATTATCAAACACAAAGGCACATATAAAAAACTGTAAGTCATTTAACTCACTCTTACTACAAGATTTAGGAAATTTCAGTCTCTTGGATATAAAAGAGAAAGGAATAATAATGAATTTGATACCATTCTTTCTTTTTTCTCTTTGGGTTTGGGATTACAGCATTGATTCTGTATAGTTTCAGCCCCAAAGAGAAAGAGTGCATATATCAAATTTCAACAAGGGTGAAAAAAGCTATTGAGAAGAACCTACAAAGTATTGGGTATACTCTCAATACATCCCTAAATTTGTTCCTCTAGCAATGATGTGATAAAAATGATATAAATAGTAACCAAATACTTCTTTATCTTTGTATAGTTGTTTGGAATTTATAAAATGTTTTCATTTGCATTTATTACTTTATCAGCACGTGACTATATTGGATAAAATTCCTAACTTCATTGATTTAACATTAAATCAAAGCTCATTCTTACATTTCCAGTAAGCAGTTGTGACAGGCCTGGAACATGGATTTTACGATGCTTACTTTACAACCTTCCAATTACATATTTTCATAGTCTTCTATTTACGGAAATTTGGATTAATTTCCTCTTTAAAATCTTTTTAAGTGTTCATTTATTTTTGAGAGAGAGAGAGTGTGTGTGTATGTGTATGTGTGAGAGTGTGTGTATGTGTATGTGAGAGAGAGAAAGAGAGACAGAGAGAGAGAGAGGACAAACAGGGGAGTGGCAGGGAGAGAGGGAGACACAGAATCTGAAGCAGGCTCCCGGCTGTGAGCTGTCAGCACAGAGCCTGATGTGGGGCTCGAACTGACAAACCACAAGATCATGACCTTTAGCCCAAGTCGAAAGCTCAACCAACTGAGCCACCCAGGTGCCCCTAGTCTCCTCCCTTTTAATGTTAATAACAATTCTGTAATTAACACACTTAGGCATCTATCTATCTATCTATCTATGTTACAAATACAAAATATACATACTATATCAGGGAAGGGTCAGATAGTTTAGGATGCAAGGTAGTCAAAAATAGGCCAATAAATAATGGGGAAGACAGTACAAATGACGTACTGAGTAGTTGCTAGGCCAAAAAGTATCCTTATGCTGATAGCCCAAAAAGATTTTTCCTAGACTGTGAGTTGGGAAAGCTTTTTATGCAGAAGTGAATCTGGAGTGGAAATCTGAATGGTAAGTGGGAACTAATTACATGAAGAGAAGTTACCTTGATGAAAAAGGGTAAACAAAATACTTCCAAAAAGAGGAAATACAAAGTGCAAAGATTTTGTGGCAGAAAAACCACTGGATACTTGAGAGGGAGAAAGAAGAGACAGGTAGCTGAAATGTAGAGACCATGATACAGAGTGGAGTAAGGTGAGGGCAGAGGGGAGGCAAGAAATACGGACTCAGACTGGGTTTGTTTGTCTTATATTAAGTTGAAGGACAGCTTTATACATTTTCAGTATCAACCTTTTATCTGTTATTTATATGGTAACTGTCTTTTTTCTTCTTGCTATTTAAAATTACAATTTAGCTCTTTATAAGTTTTAAGAAGAAGAAGAAACTAGGTAAGTGCATATTGTTGTATTTGGTTGATACAGGTAAAATCTGATCTTTATCTCTATAATCTCAGCTGCCAAAGAGTGAGGATTAAGTATTGTGATGAGTGTGGCAATCCATATCATACTATATTTGTCTTCAAAATTCTCCATCATTTTATGGAAACTCTAGTTATTAAAATTACTATTCTTTTATAATATGGCACATCCTGGAATTGGAACTGATTCTTTCAAGATGAGTAACAGAATGTTTGATGTACTCCAGCAAATTGTATCCTGTAAGAATAGGAACAAGATCAAGGTAACAAGGAAGAGGAACTGTGTGTTTATGTTTTGTAAAAGAAAGGCAGAGAATGGCAAGAAATAATATTTTATATTGCTCTCGCAGTTATTGCCATTTATCTAGAAGTCATCTTCAATTATGTCCTTCTCTAATACCCCATAGACCTTCCTATCAACTTGGTTGACACATATTGTTAATTCTACCTCCTATATATTTCTGAAAACTACTCTCTTCTTGAAATAGTCACTGCCAATCCTTTGGTTCAATCTATATCACCACTAACCTACTTACTGAAACTCTCTACACTCGTGTGATTTCACAGGCCCCAGCTTAAACTCTCTCCAATCTTCTACATTGTAAATAAGGATATTTATTTTTAAAAATTCTTATGTCATTTCTGTGTTTTAAAGGCCATCAATAAAAACAAAAAACTGAGAAACTATTACAGAATGGTGGAACCAAAGAAAAATAACAAGTACATGTAATATGGGATCCCAAATAAAATACTGGAACAGAGAAAACAAACAAACAAAGATTAAAACACTGATAATGAAGCTGATGAATTTTGAATAAGGTTTGTAGTTCAGTGAATAATATTGCACTGATGTTAACTGAGTGCTCTTGATAACTGTACTACGGTTATTTATGTAAGATGTTAATATTAGGAGAAGTGGAATGAGGAGTATAAGGAAACTGTAATTCTAAAACTACTTCAAAATTAAAAGTTGAAAACAGACAATACTATCGATGACTTCCAACTTCTACCAGAAATAAACCCAAACTCTCCACATGACATACAAAACCCTTAAAGTCCTCGCCCCAATCTACATTTTCATGCTTACCTCCAGCTCCTACCTCTTGCCCTCATGCTTCCTGCCATTCCACACACTCCCCTACCACCGTGCTATATTATTTTTTTCAGCAGCCTAGTTGTTTATACAAAGTATTTACTTTTGGAATCTTAACAATATTTCTTCTTCTGATTTACAAATGCGATATAGATCTTCATTTAATATAGTCTTTTTAACATTTTCTAAGCAATGTTTTGTGGTATTCAGTGAATTAGATTTTGCACTTTGTCATATTTATTATTAAGTATTTATATATCTACATTCTTTTATAAATGGTACTTAATTTTCAATTTTTTAAAAAAAAATTTGTATGTTTTATTTATTTCTGAGAGAGAGAGAGAGAGAGAGAGAGACAGCATGAGCAGGGGAGGGGCAGAGAGAGAAGGAGACACAGAATCTGAAACAGGCTCCAGGCCTTGAGCTGGCTGTCAGCACAGAGCCCAAAGTGGGGCTCGAACCCAAACTGTGAGATCATGACCTGAGCCGAAGTCAGATGCTTAACTGACTAAGCCACCCAGGCGCCCCCTTAATTTTCAATTTTTATTGCTAGGATGTGTAAAATACATCAGATTATTGCATACTGATTTTGTATTTGAAATCTTTTTTTTTTTTTAATGTTTTTATTTACTTCTAGGAGAGAGAGAGAGACAGCGTGAGCAGGGGAGGGTCAGAGAGAGAGGGAGTCACAGACTGAAACAGGCTCCAGGCTCTGAGCTGGCAGTCAGCACAGAGCCCGACGCGGGGCTCGAACCCAGGAACCGTGGGATCATGACCTAAGCGAAAGTCAGACGCTTAACCGACTAAGCCACCTAGGCATCCCTTGTATTTGAAATCTTATTAAATGTGCTTGCTAGTTCTAGTTTCCTTTTTTGTAGATTCTATAGGATTTTCTACATAGACAGTCATATAGTTTTTAAAAAAAAAAAAAATGGCACCTGCACTTCTTCCTTTCCAATCTGCATGACTTTTCTTTCCTTCCACACTTTATAACGCTGACTAGTGCAGTACCATGATGGGCATGGATGGTAAGAGCAGTCACTCTTCCTTTGTCCCTGATCTTAGAGGGAAAACATTCAATCTTTGACAATTAACTATGACCTTATCTGTAAATCGTTTTTTTGGACCAAGTTCTTTATGAAGTCGAAAGAGTTCCTTCTATTCCTAGTTTGCCGAGAGTTTTTGTCAGGGACTGATGTCGACTTTTGTCAAAAGTGTTCTGGATCTATTGAAATGGTCAGGTGGATTTTTTTCCTCGGTTTTCTCATATGAAAAGTTAATTGATTGGTTTATAAATGTTAAACCAGCCTAGCAAAGGTAAGGCTGGCCTCATTAGGTTAGTTGGAATGCAGTCACATTTATTCAGTTTTCTGGAACAGTCTGTGTATAAATAGTGTTATTTCTCCTTTAAGTCTTTGGTAGAACTCACCAGTAAGACTTCCGGGGAGTGGAGTTTCAGTTGTGAGAAGTTTTTAACTATAGTTGTAACTAAAAAATCAATGTTATAAATAGAAGCAGGGATACTTAGTGTATTCAAATTCTTTTCAGTGAACTTTGGTAGTCTGCATCTTCGAAGGGGTTTATGCTTTTCATCTAAATTGGCAAATTTATCGGCATACAGGTATTCATGATAATCCTTTATAATTCTTTTAATATCTGTAGTATCTGTAATAATGTTGCCTCTCTCATGCTTGATACTGGTAATTTGTATCATCTCTTGTTCCTAATCAGTCCTGCTACAGGTTTATCAATTTTATTAACTTTCTCAAAGAAATAGCTCTTGGTTTCATTGGTTTTTGTTATCGCTTCTTTGTTTCGTGTTTCATTGATTTCTACTCTGCTTTTTGTAATTTCCTTCTGCTTAATTTAGATTTAATTCACTCTTCTTTTTTAAAGGCAGAACCTGTGATCATCAATTTTAGACCTTTATTTTTTTTCTAATATAAGCATTTAGTCCTATAAATTTCCCTTTCATACTGCTCTAGTTTACTTTTTTCAAAAATTTTTAATGTTTTATTTCTGAGAGAGATAAAAAAAAAAAAAGAGGGAAGGAGGGAAAGGAGAAAGAGAGGGAGACACAGAATCTGAAGCAGACTCCCAGCTCTGAGCTGTCAGCACAGAGCCTGATGCCAGGCTCAAGCTCAGGAACGATGAGATTGTGACCTGAGCCAAAGCTGGGTGCTTAACCAAGTGAGCCACCCAGGCACTTTTTGTGTATTTTATTCACCTTTCCAACTGGAAATTTAACCATAGTTATTTTTGTAGTTTTTGTTTGATATTTCAATATCTAGGATATAGCTCAGTCTATTTTTGTCACTTACTTTTTAAAAATGGGTTGTTTTTCTTCTTGCATTTTTGTGCAAGTCTCATTATTTTAGATGGACTGTTGGCTAGCAAAGATGAAGATACATCTGATATACTGGCACACTTCTCCTCCAAACAGGCTGTTAGTGTGGGGGTGAGTTAATCTAGTCAGGAATTGACCTGGACATGCATTTTGCTGTTGTGGTTGTCATCACTATGTACAAGTACCGTGAGCTTCACATTCTTCTAGCAGCAGGTCGTTATTACTTTGTATTTAGAATGGGGCCTGGGTGGTCAGATTTTCTTCCGTGTTCCTGCTCTTCCTTTAGCTTTCAAACTGCTCCTTCCCAGACATACCACAGTGGAAATCCCTGCGTGCCCTGGGTCCAGCCCCCAGGGTAGACGGCTAGGTTACACAATAGTAGGTCTTTGTGGGCCTGGGCCAACCTCGACCTCCATCTCAGGCATGTCTTGTGTGCCTGGGTGTTCAAGAAAGTGGACCTTGCCCAATGTTGCTGCCCCTCGTTTCTAGGGTAGCTCAACATTACCTTTTATCTTTTTGATGGTGGGTCAGGGGGGAGTTTTAATGCTTCCCTGAATGAGTAGACCTCTGCTTGATACTTGTAAAAGATCCTGGACCCAAGATGATTGTTTATGGATAGAGGGGTAGAGGCTTTTGCTTTGACCTATTCACCAGCAGCAATGGATCTCAGCAAGCACCCCATTGGTAAGAAGGTTTTTTTTTTTTTTTTTTTTTCCCTTTCCTCAGCACCTTAAGATTTTTACTTTGTACGTGGCAAAGGATGGCTAAGTGGGTGAGGTATTGTGCTTGGTCCCGTATGGCCAGCCAACTAGCCTGCAGTTGCCTACACCACTGAGGGGAACATTATCTGATATCATGCTGACCCCAACTTTCTTATGAGCACTCAACAAAGGTCCATGGCAATAGCTCACAAATGAGTATGAATCCCCCCTTGTGTCTGGGATCCCTAGCTATTCTAAACAAGCACAGTAACTTTCACTTGGCTCTTATAACTTCATAAAAATTCTAAGTGAGTCCCTCCAGCCTGTGTGGAGGGTAGTAAACTCTTTCTTCTGTATTTTATCAAAGGCCAAAGGAAAACTGTGACTGTGTTTTGCCTGTCCTTGAAGGAGCTCTCCTCCTCAAATTTTGGTTTCCTTCGGGTGCCTGGATGGCTCACTCAGTTAAGCTTCCGACTCCGGCTCAGGTCATGATCTCACAGTTTGTGAGTTCAAGACCTGCGTTGGGCTCTGTGCTGACAGCTCAGACCCTGGAGCCTGCTTCAGATGCTGTATCTCCTCTCTCTGACCCTCCCCTGCTCATGTTGTCTCTCTCTCTCTCTCTCTCTCAGGGAAAAAAAAAAAAAAAAAAAAAACATTAGAAATATTGATACTCTTTTGTGATAGGACCAGCAGAGGTAAGCTCTATGAAATCAGAGCTGTTGTGCATCTTTTAAAACTCAGATGCTCTTGGCATATGGGAGAACTCAGTAAATATTTCTTAAAAGCATAAATATAACATAATATGTTATAGATTAGAGGATTTATCTTCAGAAATAGTATTTCTCAGGGATGCTTTTCCAGTAGTAATATATTAAATGCAGTTTGTTACCTTTTTAGTCTGTAAAGATTCATTTAAAAACTCATTTCTTCTGATTTTTATTTGATCAAAATAATCTTTTAATACTATGTATGTTTTAGATAATTTTAAGCTAAGCATAATAATTCATTTTGGGTTTTACATGAGCTAAAATGGCTATTTCTATGAGTTCTAACAGCAGCCCTGAAAACTCATATGATTTTCTAATGTTGTATATTCCAATTCATTGTAAAATAATTTGATTTTTCTCATTCTTTAATCTGTGATTTCACTTTGATTTGATTAAGACATATGGTTGGCAGCAGCAGCTAGATCACAGTTATCCATTTGTGAATCGATCACCACTATCACAATTTATGGATAATCACATTTCACTTAGCATAAAATGCACTTGGACGGATTCTTTGCCAGGAAGTAATCTTTTACCATCTGCAGTTTGTTATTATATTCTAATTTCACTAATAATGCCTTTCAACATATTATCAGAAGCATTTCTATTTCTGGGGGAAAAATTGTCTACATACTTTACAGAGCTATGGAACAGTGCATAAGGTCAGAAACACTATTTAATAGTTAGCTTGGCCACTTCTAGCAGCAATTATGAAGTGAAAGGAGATAATTCCTGAAAAGTACAGCATAAGTCACATGGACTCCTTTCTCTTCTGTTTTTTTAAGCAGCACCACTCAAGCTGTTGAAAAAGGCTGTATTTAAATCTCTGACACTAATTCTCTTCGTGTACAATTCACTTAAACATATAAAGACAATGCTTCTTCCAAGAGAAGATATAAAATCGAAACACTAGGCTGACACAACAATCTTCCAACCATTGACATTGGCATGGAAAAAAAAAAAATTACAAAAAAACTGCCAACCACCCAAGCATCCCCTACTCTTGCTATTGCTTAGACACTGCTGCTTTCAGAAAAGAAGCATGGGGAAATGTGCTGGCTTATAATAGAGACCTAGGCTGTATGTGAGGAATCTTGATTTCTAGTCTTGGTTCAGATATGAATCATTGCTGGGCCTTGGGCAAGAATCACTTTTTCTCTTTGGGTTTTGGTTTCTTCAGGTATTAAAGGCGGGTATTAGACTAACTGGTTTCCTGGGAGACACCATGACAACATTTCCATCTCTCTTCCTGTTTTTTTTTTTTATTTTTTTTTTAATGTTTTATTTATTTCTAGGAGAGAGAGAGAGACAGCGTGAGCAGGGGAGGGTCAGAGAGAGAGGGAGTCACAGACTCTGAAACAGGCTCCAGGCTCTGAGCCGGCAGTCAGCACAGAGCCCGACGCGGGGCTCGAACCCACGAACCGCGAGATCATGACCTAAGCGAAAGTCGGATGCTTAACCAACTAAGCCACCCAGGCGCCCCTCTCTTCCTGTTTCTATTATTGACCAGTGTCTTGTCTAGTTGGCACATTCTAACTTAATTGGTTACATCATGGCCTACAAAAACAAATAGGTTTTCTACGTTTTTAAGATGGCTTTATATGCCTCTGTTTTGATTCATTAGAAGGGCATTTTTATTTCCCTGTTTCTATGTGAGCTGGGTGCTACTGGTGAATTAGTGTACTCTTTCAAATTTACAATGAAAACCTCTGATGGACTTAACTTATAATATGCCTGTTTTAAAATGTTCTAGAACTTTGGATTTTTCTTTTTCACTGTGTGAAAGGTTCTATGGCCCTTTCAAAGAAAGGTTTATTTATTTGGAATGAAACATTTGCTTTTAATGTGCCATATAGATGACAGATAGATAAAGACAGATATATCTATCTATATCACTAAGTTGAATGCCTTTTCTACCATCTCCAGCCCCCCACCTCATGGAACAAAAGGGAAAACTTTAAGATAATATTCTGAATACTAATAATTTTTCTTTTTATTGGTAAGAGACATGACAGGCAAAGAAAGTAGGATTCATGTGGATTACTATCAAAGAAGCAATCTCTAAAAAAACAATATTTCTTATGGTAACCTTTTCCTCCCTATGTCTTTCAGTGAAACACTGCAATGTTTTATAATTCACAGCACCTTCTATGTCATATCACTCTGAACCCTTCTGATAAATGATGTCCATGAAAATTGTTTTAATGAGAGTTAGATGCTTTGGTTGCAAAGGGATGTTTTATCTCCAGTAGTAATAACATAATGATATGTTTCCTAAGCTTAAAGATTCCATTTCAAAGCCTTTCTTATCTCTTTTTTACCACCACAAATACCTATGAAATAACAGTGATCATTACACCTTATTTGCCTTACAGAGCTTCTGCTAATCGCAAATGAAAACATGTATGCAAAAGTCCCTTTCCAACAGCAAAGTTATGTTATACTATGATTTGTATTACCTTATTCACATGACTCTACTCTTTTACTTGGATCATCCTGAAGTATAGTTTGAGTTAATGAATTACCAAAGTTTATAATCATTTAGAGATTAAGCTACGAAGCACATACCCAAAGGAATACAAAAACAGTCTAATATAAGGTGTCCACACTCTTTAGGAGCTTACAGTTGACTTAGTGTTAGTCACTCAATATTAATCATATATAGGCAAAATATTTATTTAAAAGAAAAAAATGACAAAGTATGCAACTATTATTTAAACTTAAATAAGACACACATTTAAATATGAGTTGGATCAATTTGTCCTGAACTATTTCAAGATTTTTTTTTTTTGCTAAAGTAGCACATTCACATTTAATTCCTTTAAAAAGATTGTCTTTTTTCTAAAAAAAAATACTTTTATTGGCACAAAATCCCTATTTAAGTAATATCTGATGAAATAAAAATAAAGTAGATCATAGAGAAGAGTTTGATTTTGATAACTGAAGTGGAAGGAGAAGGGTATTCTGGAAAGTGGATGAAAAATTTAAATAAACAAGGTCTTCTTTCCTTTAAAAAATACAATAGAGGAAACACACTCATACTCATTCACAGACCACTTTGTGACAATCTTGCTCTTATTCTCAGGTTAAGCTGAAATAAGACTTCCATAAGTTACTCGGCAAAAGAGATCCCTGAAGAACTAATAGAACTTGAATTGCAAAAAAATTAAATGCTCCTTATTGAGAATAGTTCATTTTATAGTGCAGCAATCAGAGAACGGCTTGACATAGTGTTAGCTTAAGAGGAGAGATTTTAGAGAGTATTAGGAATTAGAAATTGCATAGAAGAGCAGTCATTTATGTGTCAGGCAGAGAGAACTGTTGATTAAGTAACACTTTTTCCAGACACATGTTTACTCTGGAGTAGTGATTACAATCACTGTCATCCTCTTCAGATACTGGCCTGTTTACTGAGTAAAGATTTAATAGTAATGAGATAAAACAAATATAGTCAAGTTACTGTGTTACTCTTCTCCATATATCTTGGTACCCACTGCATGTTGATTTTCTACAGAAACTATAATAGAAAGAGAGGGAGAGGTGGGGGGAGAAGGGAGAGAGGGAGGGAAAAGATAGTGAGGAAGAACAAACACCATTTCAAAGATGTTTAGGACAGAATAAAATCTAAACTCTAGTACCTTGATTCAATGTGTGTGCTCTGCAATTGGAATGCCTGGGTTTTCATTCCAGTTCCCATGCTTTTCGCATGTGACTTCAGGAAAGTTATTTAACTTGTATGGGTCTTATTCCCTTACTACTAAAGGGGAAATGATACTAATATATACCACTATCATAAGAATTAAGTGAGTTAATACATATTAGGGCAATGCCTAATACACAGTGAGTGCTCAATAAATGTAATCCAGTGTTTCTAAATTTGAGTTTTCAACAGAATAAGCTTCAGGAAAGGAAGCTCTATACTAGCACATTATGTAGGCAGATGGGATACAGCTAGAGAGAAGCTTAAAAAACAGAAGGGAAATGAATTGTTAAGGTAGTAGAGGAAATTTTGAATCACTATTCATGCAACAAATGACTGCTGAGTATCTATTATGTACAAATCTGTGTTCAGTGCTGTAATTCAAGAAAATTATGAGTTCCATAAAAATTCTTTCTTGCCTCTCAAACTATAGTAATGAATTTTAGGTTTTTAACTATTCTCAAAATGTTCGTATCTTATACTTCTAACATGTCTTCTTTTACTAGCATTTTCTGAAGGAAATTAAACTAGTTTTTAAAGCTGGGCATGTCTCATAGCTACATGTAAGTTATGCCTGGGTGTGAGTAAGTACAGATAGTCACCTCTTTGGCCCTTCCATAAATGTGATCACAGGAATCAGCTAAGATAATTAAAGCTATCAGCTTGAAATGTTGTCTCACAGTGAGTAAATAAACTTGTACAAACTGTGTATGATCCTGAAACATCTTGCTAAGACAGTGTAATTGCACTAAAAAGAAACCAGTATCAATGAGCCGCAATGACAGGTTTTTTTGTTAAATCAGAATTTAAATAAGATCTTCTTTTTTTTTTTTAAGTTTTATTTATTTCTGAGAGAGACAGAGAGAGAGAGAGAGAGACAGCGTGCACACATGCACACAAGCAGGGGAGAGTGGAGAGAGGGGGAGAGAGAGAATCCCAAACAGGGCCCGCTCTGTCAGTGCAGAACCCAATTCAGGGCTCTATCTCATGAACTGTGTGATCATGACCAGAGCTGAAACCAAGAGTCAGATGCTTGACCAGCTGAACCACCCAGGAGCCCCTAAATGAGATCTTATTTAAATATATTCTCTTGTTTATTTATTTATTTTTCCAAGTAACATCATTTTTTACTAGGTGTTTATTGAAATTCAAGTTAGTAAACATACGATGTAATATTAGTTTCAGGTGTAAGGTACAGTGATTCAACACTTCCATAAACACCTGGCACTCTTTATAACAAGTGCACTCCTTAATTCCCATCACCTATTTTAAAACTAGTTTCAGATTCTCTCAATAGTCTAAGAACTCACTGGGTTCTTTTTCTATTTATCAGTTAAATTAAAAATGCAAATAAAATTTACTATTATTATCTCAAAATATCTTTTAAAAATTTATCAAATTTATCTTTCTTATATCTCCTCCTTTCAATTTTGTATTGAAAAATACAAATATGGGATAGTCTATGTCTCATTCAATTATCATTCTTAAAATGTCACATTAGCTTTGGGATTATCATTTCCATCTATAAAGCGAGAAATGGAATCATTTGCCACATCTGCACTCAAATAAATAGCAAAATCAACTTGGAATAAGTTTATTCTCCAATTGATTCATTATAGAATAAATGAATCAATGCATACTACACAACATATATATAGTATGTGACTTTTTTAAATGTTTGTTTTTGAGACAGAGAGAAAGAGTGTGAGCAGGGGAGGGTCAGAGAGAGAGGGAGACACAGAATCTGAAACAGGCTCCAGGCTCTGAGCTAGCTGTCAGCACAGAGCCTGACGCAGGACGCGAACTCACAAACAGTGAGATCATGACCTGAGCTGAAGTCTGATGCTTAAATGACTGAGTCACCCAGGCACCCCTATAGAAATTCTTAAAACAGTGGTAACTAGACTAAATACAAATTTAGATAAATCATTAAAATGAAATGTCTTTAAATGTGTGCTAACATATTTAGAAGGGTGACACCAACGACATAGGAACACAGTAGAAAATGACTGAAAAATGATGTTGACTTTACTTCCTTTCAAGCTTTAGATGTAAATCTTTGGTTCGGAGAAGAAAGATCTGGAAGTCTGGGTAAACCCAATCTTTAATTAGTAATTCTCAAGGCTGCCTTCTACCTTGATCAAACCAATGTAGCTTCAGCTACTCTATCCAGGTTCTGTGTTTGTAGTCAGGGATACTGGACTTGGAAGGAATAAGTTAAGCAAATGCAGTTGTGTGTGGGAAGAAAAAATGTAACAATCCATAGTGCTTGAACTCTTGAATTTACTAGCATATGCCTTGGCAAGAAACTAGTAAATGCTGGTATAAAATCAGCTTACTTTTTAAAAAATATATTTTTATATTCATTATATTTTATGTATTGAATTTTATATATTGAATAAGTATATTTTATAATGCATATTTTATATTCATTAAAATATAATATAATGAAATTTGTGTACATCTCCCAAGCCCAAAACATTATGGCAGCATCTTATATTACTATTTCAAAGTAGAAAAGAGAAATGCATAAAGAATTACATACAAAAATGTAATTTTGATTTTATTCTTTATAAGCAGTGATGGGAAAAATACAGTAAGAAAAGTATCTGAATGGCTAGTATTATACTATCTTAATATTTAACAGAGTTACAATATTATAGTATTAAAAGCTGTATACTGTTCTGTTTAATATATTAAATATATGTTATATATGTATCTATCACATATTATATATATGTTGTGTAGTATGCATACACATATTACTTTTGTTACTTAACTTTCTGATGTTGTTGGGCATAGTGAAAAAATAATTCAATTTAATTTAAGCAAATATATATTAAGAAGCTAGATTATAGACTTCAGTGACTAAAATACAATTCTTACATTTTTTTTAGAGTAATTTTTTTTTTTAATGTTTTATTTATTTCTAGGAGAGAGAGAGAGCATGAGCAGGGGAGGGTTAGAGAGAGAGGGAGTCACAGACTGAAACAGACTCCAGGCTCTGAGCCGACAGCACAGAGCCCGATGCGGGGCTCAAACCCACGAACCGCTAGATCATGACCTAAGCAAAAGTCAGATGCTTTACCGACTAAGTCACCCAGGCACCCCAACAATTCTTACATTTAAAGAAATTACAAAAGGAAAAAGGCAGCCTGGATACATAACTTCTAAAATAAAATCTGCAATTGGGGCGCCTGGGTGGCTTAGTCGGTTAAGTGTCCGACTTTCGCTTAGGTCATGATCTCGCGGTTCGTGGGTTCGAGCCCTGCGTCGGGCTCTGTGCTGACTGTCAGCTCAGAGCCTGGAGCCTGTTTCAGTCTGTGAATCCCTCTTTCTCTGACCCTCCCCTGCTCACGCTGTCTCTCTCTCTCTCTCCTAGAAATAAAAAAAAAAAAAAATTAAAAAAAAAATAAAATCTGCAAGTCTCAGTTTTTTCATCTGCAAAATGGAGGTACTAATACATATTTATAGGCATTAATCTTGAAAACAGTAAAGTATTTGAAAACTGCAAGCTGTTATTGCAGCTATTAAGAAAGAAATAGTTATTCATTGGTTTCAGGAATGCAAAACTATATAAAATTATATTTATTTTCAAATAGGAAAATATTTTTTTAGAAAACTGAACAACCATCATCTGTATTTTCACAATTGTTTTCATAATGGAAAACCATAAGCCTATCTTAAGCATTCATCAAGATCATTCTTATATCTTTCACTCTATATTTTTTAACATATTAGTGTTTTAGTTGTCTAAGTGGGTAGAAAATGAGATTTGTTCAAAAGGAGTTAAGAGAAATTGCAGATTTGCTGTCTTGAGTAATAATCCTAAAGTTTATTGTAAAACTTCATTGATGTCAATTATATATCCTGCATATAATTCCCTATGGAATGTTCATTAAGGATTGGGATAAAGTGGGTCAAATTGTGCACTGAAACAGAATTCTTGGTTTAAAATATTAATTATCAGATGTGAGTGAGAAAAAAAAAACATACTGCTTGGTGCTAATTTCTTTTAATTAAGGTTAAAATGAGATCATCATAATTCCAAATTGCAAATTCTTCTCACATATAGAATTTTATTGTAGCATTATTTTTTTTTTCAATTTCTCCCGTCATGAAAGAAAACTTTTCTTTTTCAAAGTGAAAGGAATATCAAAATGCCAAAATATCACTGCTGACAGATAAGGGCTTTGAAACACAATGCAGTTATCTCACCACAATAACACTGGGGTTTGTTCATTTTGAATAGTAATGTCTTCAACATGATTGATAATGTTGTAGTAGGATAAACTCTTTTCCAGCGACCTGTTTCATTGGTAGATACATGAAATTTTAATATGCCCTTTCAAAGATAGTGGTGATCTCCATGTAAATAAAGTAAGTCAGAAACAGCCACTCTCCTCATACATAGCATAGATATGGAAATGTCCTCTGTTTCTAAATAAGGGAAATATATATATATATATATATATATATATATACACATATATAAAGGTTATTTATGAGACAGAGAGCATGCATGCATGTGAATGGGAGAGGGACAAAGAGTGAGGGAGAGAATCCCAAGCAGACTCTGAGCTATCAGCATAGACTCCAAAGTGAGGCTTGATCGCAAAAATCATGAAATCATGATCTGAGCTGAAACCAAGAGACAGATGCTTAACTGACTGAGCCACCCAGGTGCCCCAAGGAGAAAAAAATATTTGTTTCATCTTTGTTTTTTGAAGTCTTTTTATTTATTTGGAGAGAGACAGAGAGAGGGAGAGAAAGAATGGGAGAAAAGCCCAAGCAGACTCTGAGATGTCAGCACAGAGTCCTACTTGGGGCTTGATCTCACGAATGGTGACATCATGACCTCAGCTGAAATCTATAGTCTGATGTGAAGCAGACTGAGGCATCCAAATGCCCCAGGAAAATATTTTTATAGAGCCAAGGCTGGGTTTGTTTTCTTGCAAGAATATAAAAATGTAAATTGACCTTGAAACTACTTGAAGGTTTATTTCAAAATATCCATGATGGAAATGCATTTTTTATTAAAAAAAATACATAGTCTTTCTTTTGGGTCTTGGGGTGACTTTGACAGACTATAGTTGCACTCTGAAGGATATGAATGAAGTGATTAGAACAATGAGTAAATTATTTACAGGAATTAGAATCAAAGAAGATATGTGACACTTGTGTTTTGATTGTGATCACATCAGAAGGAGTACACCTACTGGCAAACATCTCATATTCATCCCTAATCATGATCTTTGACAAATATGTCAACTGCTATCTTCAGCTTCTTGACAGAGATATATTATACTTTTTAGGTCTGTGTATGGTTCCAAGAATAACTTCATCCATAATTGGTAGATGATGTATCTTCCTCTCTTTTATCTCCTTCCCTTTGTTTAATTTTGGTAAATACAAAACATGAAATAAAATAATAATCACTCCAATTCCCACCAGTAATTCAACACATTGTCTAATTATATTGCCAAATTCAAGGTAGGATGTATTTTATTTTATTGTATTGTATTTTTTAATTTTACTTTATTTTATTTTATATGTTTATTTTTATTTATTTTGAGAGGAAGAGATAAAGAGAGAGAAAAAGAACACAAGCAGGGGTGGGGCAGAGAGAAAGGGGGAGAGAGAGAATTCTAAGCATGCTCTGCACTGGCAATGTGCAACCCTACTCTGGGCTTGATCTCACAAACTATAAGATCATGACCTGAACTGAAATCAAAAGTCGATATCTACCGACTGAGACACCCAGGCTCCCATATATCTTATATTTCAGTGTGTAAAGTTTAGATGTTATATTAACGAGAAATCCATACACCAAAACCCTATAATAGGGGTGACTGGATCAGTCAGTCAGTTAAGTGTCATACTCCTGATTTCACTCAGATCATGATCTGATATTTATGAGATTGAGTTCCGCATTGGGCTCTGCACAGATATAGAGGAGCTTGCTTGGGATTCTTTCTCCCTCTCTGTCTGTCCCTCCTCAACTCACATGTCCTCTCGCTCTCTCTCAAAATAAATAAATAAATTTAAAAATGCATAATATTGGACTTTTGATTTCTGCAAGAATATAGCTTGGAAGTCACCATGCTATCCTAATGACAGATAAAAAGCTGAAGATACTGAACAACTAACAACTCTTCTTGGATCCATAAGACAGGAGGACACATGATAGAGTGCTGTCTCCACTGAGAAAGACAAGCAAATACAGGTCATCATGGCTTACCATCTTACCAGAGTAGAGATTCACAAATGGCAACCACCAGAAACCAGTACCAGTGTAGGAAAAGCAGAACTGTAATTGACAAGGAGGTTTAGTGCAGTCTACTCTGAGAGCTAAAAGTTCCAGAGACACCTGTCATAGAGAATCTCCCACAATGTTGTGAGATTTATTTCCAGGAGTTTGACCATTTTCTTGCTGTTAGCCTCAGAGGAAAATCCCCCTCTGCTGTTGGCAGAGAGAGGAGAGCAGGAACCATTTTGAAATACACCCAAAAGTTCTTATCTTCTTAATGAGCCTTGTCCTAGGGGAAACTACTTAGCTAGAGCTTAATTTGTCCAGTATTATCATAGCTTAACTTAGTTGGGGAAGAAAAATACCCAATTCCAGACACCCTATCCATTGTGTCCCACCTAAGTGGGAAACAAAAACATAAATGCCTGTGAAGTTCACAGACCAGAGGCACAGGCTCACTAAAAGACTGATACCTAATTATAGAACTATAGAATTCCCTCCTCCCACACCACCACTACTACTACATTACTAAAGGACTATTGACAGTAGTTCCTTTTACCTAGTATATCATGTTTGATTATCAGTAAAAAATGATAAGGCATGTCCAAAGGTGAAAAACATAGTTTGAAGAGATGTATGTTAGAATATTAAGTCTGGATTTCAAAGCAGCTATGATTAATATGCTAAGAGCTCTAATCAATAAAACAGACAGCATGCAAGAACAGATGAGCAATATAAGCAGATATGAAAATCCTAAGAAAGAAACAAAAGGAAATGCTAGAGATAAGAGAATAAAACAAAACAAACCATGCCTTTGATGGACTTATTAGTTGGACATGCCTGAGTAAACATCTCTAAGTTGGAGGATATATCAGTAGGATCATCAAAAACTAAAAGGAAAGAGAAGAAAAAATGAAAATGAAACACAACAGAATATCCAAGGACCATAGGACAACTATGTAGGACAACATAAGTGTAATGGGAATATTAAAAGAGGAAGGAAGGAAGGAAGGAAGGAAGGAAGGAAGGAAGGAAGGAAGGAAGGAAGGAAGGAAAGAAAGAAAAGAAAGAAAGAAAGAAAGAAAGAAAGAAAGAAAGAAAGAAAGAAAGAAAGAAAGAAAGAAAGAAAGAAAGAAAGAAAGAAGAGAATATTTGAAACAATAATGACAGAGAATCTTCCCCAGATTAATGTTAGGCACCAAATAACAGATTCAGGAAGCTCAGAAAACAACAAAGAGGATAAATGACAACGACACCTAGACACATAATTTTCAAATTACAAAAATCTAATATAAAGAAAAAATTCTGAAAAGAGCCAGAGGGGAAAAATACCTTACCTGTAGAGGAAGAAAGATAAGAATTATATCCCATTTCTCAGAAACCACGTAAGCCAGATGAGAACAGAGTATTCAAAGTATTGTGAGGGAAAACAAAAACAAATAAACAAACCATAACAAAACAAAAATACCAGCCTAGAATTCTGCATCTTGAGATATCATCCCTCAAAACTGAAGAAGAAACAGACTTTAACAGATAATCGAAAACTGAGGGAAGTTTTTGAAAACAGTCTTGTCTTACAAGAAATGTTAAAATAAGTTCTTTAGAGAGTAGGAAAAAAAGACATAGGTCAGAAAGTCAGTTATGTATACATAAAAGAGGAACATCAGGAAAAGAATGAGTACAAGTAAAAAACAAAAAAGTAAAAAAAAAAAAAACCTTTTATTTTTCTTATTACTAATTGATCTCAGAGATAACATTTTTTTCAAAATAATAATAGCAGTATTTGATTATGTATCTTACATATATCTCTTATATGTATGTGCATACACACGTACATATATATACATGTATATATATATGTATATACATATATACATATATATATATACATACACATATACATATATATATATATATACATAAGCTTATAAATGTTTATAAAGAAGTACAATGAATGGCCATAATGATACAAGGGACAGGAAGAAGGACTAAGAATTATTTTGGTATTATAAAGAATTCATGTTACCCATGTTGTGCTACAGTGTCACCTAAAGGTAACTCAGGGTATCTGGGTGGTTCAATCAGTTAATCAACCAACTCTTGATTTCATATCAGGTCATGACCTCAGGGTTGTTAGATCAGGCCCCAATTGGGGCTCTGCACTGATCATGGAGCCTGCTTGGGATTCTCTCTCCCTCTCCCTGCCCCTCCCCTGTTTGTGTACACACAGGCTTTCTCTTTCTCAAAAAAAAAAAAAAAAAAATTAAAAAAGAAGATAAAAATAAAGTTAACTGGTATTAGTTGTTAAGTGGATATTAAAAAACTAGGAAAACCACTGAAAAAAATAAAATGCTTAAATAAATATAACTAATCTGCTAAAAAAGGAGAGAAAATGTAAATATATAAAATATTCAGTGAAAAATACAAAAGGCAAAGGAAAAAAAAATGGAAAACAAAACGTGGAACAAAGGACAACAGTAACAAATAGAACAAATATGGTAGATACTAATCTAACTATATCACTAATCACTTTGAATATCAATGATCTAGATCCACCAATGAAAAACTAGAGAATGTCAAAGTGTATCAAATCACATCACCTAGGAAACTCACTTTAAATATAAAGTCACATATAGATTAAAAGTAAATGGAGAAAATCATATCTGGTAACACTAATCAAAAAAAGCAGGAGTCATTATATTAATTTCAAATTGAGCAGACTTTAAAGTAAGGACAATTTTAAGTATAAAAGGAATGACACAATTACAAAGCAGTCAGTTCCTCAGAAGTCATAAAAGCCCTTACTAAATATGTACCTAACAACAGAATGCCAAACTAAATGAGGCAAAAATTGATCGAAGAAACAGATGAATGCACTATTAGTTGGAAACTTCAACACCCCTCTCTCAGAAATGGATACATCCACCAAGAAGAATATCAGTAAGAATTTAGTTGAACCCAATAATACCATCAATCGACTGGGTATTATTGGCATCTGTACACTAACTACTTCATATAACAACAGCAGAATACACATTCTTCTCAAACTCATATGGATTATTTACCAAGATAGATCACATTCTGGGCTGTAAAACACAACTTAACAAATTCAAATGAATACAAATCATACAGTTTTGCTCTCTGACCATATTGGAATTAAACTAGAAAAAAAAAAAAAGAAACAATAACAGAAAGATAACTGGAAGATCTCCAAATACATGGAAATTTAACAACATAGTTCTAATTGGCATTAAGGTCAAAGAAGGTAAAAAAAAAGAAATCCTCTTCAGATTTTTAAAAAAATATTAAATATTAAAATAAATGAAAAGAAAATGTAATTTATCAAAATCTGTGTGGTGGGATGGAAATGGTATTTAGAGGAAAATTTTACCATTGAATGTATATATTAGAAAAGAAGGATCTAAAATCAATAATCTAAGTCTCCATATTTCTCTCTACTTCAGTGAGGTATCAAAGTATCTAAAAAGATTTACAAATTATGTGTGTTTAGCAGTCACTTCAAAACCAAAATATATTCCAGTGTAGGGAAAAATACTCTCAGAAGGTGCATCGCACAGGTTGGGATACCATTCAAGAAAGGACTGCAATTTCTGTGCCTAATTTTTGCTTTGTCTCCATTACCAGTAAAGGTGGGTATTGAGTAGTATTTGTGAACTTTGACAATTCAGCCCTTGTGGTACAAGCCATTCCCAATCCTTCACTCTCTTCCTTAATTATGCATCCATTCCACTGAAGTTAATTGAGGTTACGCCCATCACTGGAATTGCTGGAGTTTATTTCCCTGCCCATTGATGTGACTTCCTATAAACAATGGAATGTTGGTAGCCACAATTTGGCCTACTGCCTGGTGCTTCTGATATCCATCATGAGAAGAGCCTGATCTGTAGCCTCAATCAGAACCACTCTAGTCCACTCAGAGACCTAAGTAAGAAAAATGTTTTTGTTGTAAGCCTCTGAAACGTAAAGGTATTTCTTAAACATCAAAAAACCCAGGAGAAATTTGACAGACACATCGCATTAAAAGAGATATTTCTAAAATGGAATTTCACTTTGTAGCATACCACAGTATCTTCAAACTTACACTTAACTAACTCATCACAATGGTTTCTTTGAAATTCTGTAAATTTATTTATGGCAAAATTAAACTAAACTAAATATGTTAAAAAGAAAAAAAAGAAAAAGAAATGATTGCATGGGTGAAATTATGTCTGTTAAAAAAAAAAACATGTATTGTAGATTTAATAAGGATCTAATCCTTCTTGCCTCTTCTAGTTTCTCCTATGAACATTTATGGTCTTGTGTAATTACAGTTATCATCAAGTTAACATAAATGCTGCTCCATTTCATAATTTTATTATGTTTTTTTATAGAGGTTGATACTAGCATTGAAAATGTGTGACTTTTAAAAAGAAATAGATCTGTCCAAATATCCAGATCATTCAAAAGGAAATGCCAATTAACGCTTCCATCTATTCAACATATTACTATGTGTAGAGATGTAGCAAGTGGTCGGAAATCTACTATCTGAATGGATGGGAGAAACTGGGGAAGGATAAACAAAACAATATAAATAATCTGATTTTTAATTCCCAATAAAGTAAATGAGTCAACGCAGCTATGACAACCTACATGGAGATGGTATCAGATTGACTAAGCCCAGGGGTTAGAGGCTACTGGTAACTCACTAACTGGGGAGCCTAAAATGCTGTCAAATTGCATACACAGAGGGGATTACAAATAAACAGCAGTGTTTCATGCCAACGCAAACTCTCTGCATCAAAATTTCTAACTGTGCTTTGACTAAACATACACTTCCGATTGGTCTTAACTTAAAATATGGCCAAGCAAAGAAACAAATCTTTGAGAAAGGACTGAACTAAGAAAACAGTTTGTGGATCCTTTGAATTCTATGTAAAAAATACTAAAGATAGCAGTGGCCTAGATAATTTGAAAAAACTAAAAGGAAGTATCACTGTAATAGGTAGAATTATCAGGTTTACACATTTGGTGATTTTTGTTCAGTAATTAGGTAATAGGTTAGAAACACATTTCTAATTTTTTTAAATCATTCTATTTGGAAAACAGAATGAGAAAAGTTTAAGTACTTTGTATCAGAACTATTTCTCTCATTTATCCTTATATGTGGCAGAGAATAAATGTTTAATTAATCTGTTTTCCTTGATAAACAAATGTTAACTAAACTGTTATTTGTCAGATCCATAACACTGAAAATATATCATTATTAACAAGTGTCCAAATTGTCAACAGAACATTTAAATGACCTACTTCAATCATTAGTTCTTAACTGGAGGAAGTTTGGTTCCCCAGATGATATTTGGCAATATGTGAAGACATATTTTTTAATATCAGGACTGGGGTGATATTACTGACAACTAATGGGTATGCTAGAGATGCTGTTAATATCCTACAGTGCACAGAATACAGCACCCTTCTCCCTGCAAACAAAGAAATCCTAGTCCAAAATGGCAACTGTGATGAATTTAAGAAGCATTTCCTTAGTATAAAATGAAACAACTCATTTGTCCAGACAATGTCATTTTCATTTCAGTCATTAGTAAAAGTTGGAGAAATCAGCAAAACTTTTCCAATTCTGGATTGGAATATTAACATACTACACTGGTTTGCCTTAATTATGTTTCTGCATTTCAGACATGATTTCAAATGTTATGAAATAGATATCCCTTGCATTACCTTATTGATGTACTTACATTGTATGTACTTGCCCCTCAGCAACTCAAATTACTGAGAGCTTCTAGCATGCTTCTGGGGATACGATGTATTTTTAGTGAAATTTTGTAAGATGACGGTCTTTCTACGAAATGATCAAGTGCAATGTAAATGATTGCAGGGTGTCAGAACAGATTGGATACACTGCCTTTTTTGCTTCTGTATTACTAACATGATACCAAAGTGAACTGAGCAATAGCAATTTCTTTTGTAACACAATTATTTTAATATATTAAAGTTGCATTAAAGTCAATGAGTACAGAAAAACACCTACTTGGAATGAACCAAATGAAAGATAATATTAAACTATTTTAAAATTATTCTAGATATTAAAATGTATATATAAATGGGCTTTAAGAAAACCCAGTATAGGACACCTGAGTGACTCAGTCAGTTAAGCTTCTGACTCTTGGTTTCAACTCAGGTCATGATCTCATGGTCCCGTGTGTTGGAGCCCCATGCTGGGCTCTGCACGGACAGCGCAGAGCCTGCTTGGGATTCTCTCTCTCCCTCTTTCTCGGTCCCTCCACTCGTTCTGCTGTCTCTTTCTCTCTCAAAATAAATCAACTTAAAAAAAAAAGAAAAAAAAAAACCCAGCATGCACTAGCAAAAAAACATGTACAATACAAAATTTGAGAGATTTTGGGGAGCCTTCTATTTCCTGAGGTAAAACAAGAATTCTACCTTAGATCACGATATAAGCAAGGATGGCCCATTGGACTACGAAATAGAGGGATTGCTGGTTACCACCTCCAACAAAATTGAAGAGTAAGTCTTAAAAAAAAAAAAAAAAGGTGGCACCTGGATAGCTCATTTGGATAAGCATTCCACTATTCCACTTTAGCTCAGATTTGAGCCCCACATTGGTCTTTGTGCTGACAACTAAAGAGTCTGGAGCTTGCTTCAGATTCTATGTCTTCCTCTCTCTGACTACCCCCTCCATACACACACACACACACACACACACACATACTCTGTCTCTCTGTCTTTCAAGAGTAAATAAACATTAAAAAAAAAAAAAAAAAAGAGCCCGGATATCATCAGCAAATCCACTGCCTCTCAGTAGTTGAATTATTCTATTTTATTTTATCCAAATAAAAAAAAAAGATTATTCTATTTTATTTTATCTATATGACAAATATAGATGTCACTCAATTTTAGAGGTAAATAAGAAGGAAAACAGTGAATAGAAAATGAATAGTATAAATTAACACAAAACATTTCCAGGAAAGTCATTACTTAGAAAAGTGTAGGACACATATTCACATTTCTGTGAAGTATAGCTATAACTTTCAGTGATTTATTCATAACATTTGATCAGCAAATACTTAAAAAAGTGGCTTCTGATCATAAAATCACTTTTTATTAATGTACTTACTGTTAACAGTGCTTGAGAAAAAAATCAATTAAACCTAGCATTTGTTGTTAGCTTATTACTCTAGATATTCATATAATTAAATTTAAATTTTCACATAGAATTTCAAGTCAATTTTATGTGAGAACAGATTGGCAATTCAGTGTACTAGCTTCACTGCAGTACACTAACAACATTTTTTTCTTATGATGGAAAATATTGTAGAGAATAAAACTGAAGGTGGAACGTGCAAAATTAAACAGAAAGAAAAAAATGAGCAAAATACGAATTTTACAACATGGTATGTATATACCTTTCAACTTTCACTTGTAATTTTATATCCTAAAAATAGAAAACAAAGTGAATTGAATAAAACTCAACTCCGTGATGCCTATCTGAAACAAAATAAAACCTTAATGGGATTCCCTAGCCATCTTTCATAAGTTTTCCTCATAGGTGAAATATAAAATTAATATTTAATGCAGATAAGTTTGGGAGGCATATTCTGATGATTATGGGGCCTTCCCTACTACTTTTCTTACTTATTCATTTTCCATATTTGAGCCAAAACAAAAACAAAAACAAAACAAAACACACACACACACACACACACACAGACACACACACACACACACACACAGAAAAACAACAAACCAGACTCTTCTTCCCAGATGACTGAAGCTAGGAAAGTTCAAGGACACAATTCTAGTCAATAAGACTGAAGGAAGACTTCTGTAAGGTTAATGACACTTATAAAGAAATAAGGCATGCATAGAAATGTTTTGCTTTATTTCCTTGTTTCTTCCCTAGACCCTTCTTTCCCTTCTTTCATTCAAACACGCTCATATGGTGAAAAGAGATTTGATGCTACAGCAGCCAAACTGTGAGTGACTGTGAGGAGAACAAGAAAATTCAAGCAAATTCTGGAATCAAGTATCTTGAGACTTTTTGCTCTTAACAGTGCATCCCCTTGTATTTTATGTCACTATAGGTCAAGTATTCTGTTTCTTGCTGTCAAAAGCTTCACTAACTAATATAGGAACACTAAAATGTGTGCCTATCAAGCACAAATAATTGCCCTTATATTAAGAAGCAATAAATCTACCAAAAAAAAAAAAACACCTTATGCTAAGAAATCTCTCTCTTTCTCTCTCTCTCTCTCTCTCTCTCTCTCACACACACACACACACACACACACACACACACACACACACACCTTTCCAATATCAACCACTTTTTCAGTTTCCTTCGATATCTTCCTAAGGTTCTCTTGAGTTATATAGAACTGTACCTCCTTAAATTTCTTGTTTTTATTTACATTCTTATTCTTGCTACCAATATTTCATAAAATTGAAATATGTTTTTTCAAGATATTTTTACGATTTATCAAATGATGTCCTATATGTTAAACTCAGAAAAATCTTCAATTGAAATAATCAATCCTAGTGGCAGAGAGGTGTGTTTTATATGATATAATTAAAAAGAAAAGTTATGATTCTAATTATTACACTATAAAACACTTAAATTTCAACTACTGCAAACATAGCAAGACTCAGTAGCTAAGCAACCAATGGAAATTCGAGGGCGATAAATTATGTACTTTCTTTACTATATACTTATTTGACTCTAGAAAAGTAAATTTACCTAATAATTAGAGGTCATTGACAAAAATGTACTCATCATATACAAACACAGTTTTTGTAAGATTGAAAATTTCTTCTCTCCATGCTCGTTTGACACCCATTCTGTGTTCTTAGCTTGCTATATGATGCTTGTTAAAATGGATATGGACAATAATAATTTAAAACATTGGACTTTTTATTATTTATTTTTGGACTGCTCTAATGAGCTTGGTACTAGAACAACAGCTTCATAACTAAACGTATGGAGCCATGAAACCCAATCATCTTTCCTCTCTGCCATTTTTTTCCTAACTCAGATTAATTTTGAGCTATTTGCATACTTAGGTCTTCATACTCCATCATAAATTATATACTAGCCATGAGTCATATTGGTTCTCAGTTTCCAATTCAGTTTATTCTAATGAAGTTGTAACTTAGAGAGTAGAACTTCTGAAAATGAATAGACCCTTTCCAATGAATAACATATTAAGAATACACAGTAGTAAATGGACAGGGTATTTAGAAATTGAGAGTGGTAGAATCGAGGTTGCTTTTCTCGTTTTTTATTTTGAAAATTCAGTTTATCCCACTTAGAAGATCTTGATTCAGGGTTAGTGAAATCTTCAGATATGCTATTCTTTCATTTTCTGCTTTTGGTTTTGTTTTGTTTCAGTCCATTCAGCATCATAGTAATTCATTTTCCTTCATTTATAGGACTATATTTCAATAAAACATTGGCTGATTCTAATATGTGTGCTATTTTCTTTGAGAACAGGAAGCATATAATCAAGTAAATGATCAGCACTGTTCTTTCAGAACTCTTAAAGCTATAAGTAAATACTTATGATCAGCTACCTTTAAGCTGTTAATTGAAAACAATCAGTGTGCAGATCTGACCTCCATAAACCAATATCTATGGCTGGAACATATGTCTTTTACCTTCCAGAATATGTCCCCTTTTCAAAATTTGGGGAGGCTTGATCATACTCAGTTTTGCATAACGGTCCATCTGTAGCAATTCTATACCCCTGCAGGTTTCCAAACTGCTCTGAGAGATAAAGATGTCACTGCAACACATATAAACCTACGTGGGACTTTAATGAGTTCAGGAAATGATGGCATCATTATAGCAGCAAAAAAATTCAAAAAAGCAGCATGCTATAAATTAAGAGTGTGATTTCAAAAGGTGACTGTTGCATATGAGGGAGCCTGAAAAGGGCTCTTTAATGATCCCACCTAAAATGCGTTTATACTGCAAATGAATTACAAGGACAGCCTGTAGTTAGGCACAAGCAAGAAATTTCAGTGAACACGTATGACATTGATATTCTTTAAAAAATGAAATTATAGGGGCGCCTGGGTGGCTCAGTCGGGTGAGTGTCCGACTTCGGCTCAGGTCATGATCTCACGGTTCGTGGGTTCGAGCCTCGCATCAGGCTCTGTGCTGACAGCTAGCTCAGAGCCTGGAGCCTGTTCAGATTCTGTGTCTCCTCCTCTCTCTGACCCTCCCCTGCTCTCTCTCTCTCTCTCTCATAAAAGAGTATAATTATTAAAAAAATAAAATTATAAAGTCTTAAAACCTTATTACCCAAAAAGGATGTAAATTTTTGTTTGCTTTCTATTAACACCCTGGGACAAATGTACACTAAAAATAAATTTATTTTAATAAAACTATCAGTTGTCTTATGTCTAATGTATAATTTTTCTTTGTGGAAAAAAAGTGCAAAAATACTGTTTTAAATTGGGTAACATCAAATTTATTATCATTTTTTTTCTGTTTTTAATATTAATACTCTTCTGTGAGTAAGTTTAGAAGGACCTGTGCCCAGAAAATCATAGTGTGGAAAACTCCAGCACTGCTTTGTCAACACTAACAATTGCACTACTGCTGGACCACGTGGGAGGGTAGACCCTCTTGCTATAAAGGGATTATGAACCCAGGTAATGCTTTGGGCCATGGTTAAAACTCTTATTCCATTTTGCTGAAATAGCCAAAAAAGAAAAACAAAAAAAAAGAATAAAACTGCATCTTTAATGTAAATAAAGGATTAAAATATACATCAAAACCCATGAACACATCAAACCATAAGATAGAAACATGGTTAAAGCTCATCATTAGTAAGAAATATTATTCCAATATAAGGTAATAATAAAAGAGTAGACCCTCTGGTCCTGAACTCACTTCTCCCATGGACACACCAAACCTACAGCTACACATGGAACAATCACCTCCAAAAGTAATCCAGAAACAAGTTGAGCAATTCCTCTAGACCCAGAGAATGAGAAAATAACCACATTGAAATAGGTAAGGAATGCCCAGACACACTCTCATCAAAAGCCCCACCCCTAGCACAGTAACACAGAATGGAGGAAATGTACAATTCCCAGCTCTTCCCTGAGAAGGAGAAAGATTGGATCCAAGATCTAGAACCCCAACTTTTAGGCTTTCCACCACAGAGACAAGTCTCCAAAACACTTAGCTCTGAAAGCCAATGGAATTTAAGAACAAGAGGCCCAAAGAATGTAGCAAACAAAAGAAATAGTTCTAACTGGCTTGCAAGGATTTGCTATGAATAACTACCCAGGGCTTAGTGCAGTGGCTGCACCAAACCTGATTAAAAAAATGAATAGAATATATGAAAACATACAAATGGGCAACCAGTAGACGAAAAGGTGTGCGGCATCACTAATCACCAGGAAAATGCAAGTCAAAATCACAGTGAAATATTCATATATATGTACATATATATCCCAAATATATATATTTGACCGGTTATCATCAAAAATGACAAGAAACAGTACAGTAAGACTTTGGATTGGAAATAACTTGTTCTGAGAGTGTTCCTCAGAATGAGCAAACATTTCTAATAAATTTTAACTTAATAAACAAGTGAGGTCTTGCAATATGAGTAGTAGATGGTGTCGAACATCACGTGATCACAACTGAGTCAATGATTCTTGAAAGTCTCTTTGATATACAAGTGTTTCTGGAATGAATTACACTCCCAAACCAATGTTTTACTGTATTTTTAATATAATGATTCAATTCTAGAGAAATAAAACTACCCAGCAAATAATAAGATATCAGGTATAAGCATAAACTGTTTAAAAGTGATTAAATAATTAAATAAATTTCTGTCTAGGTAAAACAAAAATAATTATTTGCCTTCATTAATACCATTGGCAAACGAAAACAATTAGAACAAAATGAATCTACGATGATTGCCTGAGACACATCAGGGAAAACGACTGATGCAAAGACAAAGTACACTGCAAAATGACACGAAAGGAAAAACTGAACAGATAAGTAAAAGAAAGCTTAAAAAAGACCAAATAAATTGCAAATTACATTCTCCTTCTTCCTTTGTTACTTGAGGCAGAATGTATGGTTTTAATGAAACATTTTAGGTTTCAACAAGATGGGAATATTATTTCTATAGTGTATTAACCATCAAATTTCTGGCCAACCTCCTCCTACATTTAATTCCAAATTTATAAAGTCAAGAAAACAGTAGAACCTTCCTTGAAAGTCACTCCATTCAGAAGTAAATTCTAATTTCTCCCCTGTCAATAACTTGTTCACCCATCTTAGACAAGTCACTGAACCTTCTGTACTTATGTTTTCTCAGCTGTAAAGCTTAGAGAATCACACTGACCTATCTTGCATGGGTCACTAAAGGGAGCACCTGATAAAAAAAGAGTCACCTTCCAGGCAGGAGGTGATATGTACAAAAAGAATGGTAGCAGCTTTGCCTCTTGGCAAAGGGAAAAGGGAGGGAAGATGAAACACTTTTCCAATGTCTTTGGCAAGTGGCATATGATGTGCCCACATGCCCCGTGCTTCACTTCAAACTCTCCACTAGCAAAGACAACTGCTTTCATTTTTTTTTATTAATCAGGAATATGTTTTTGTTCCAAGGTATTTACAATGTAGAACAAAACTAAAGCCACATAATTCAACTATTCTTTATTTTTATACAGGCTTATTAATAAGTTTTAATAAAGTCTTTCTAACACTTGGATTCTAATATTATTGTCAGCAACAGCCATTTCTCATGCCAAATTAAGATACTCAAACATCGTGGCTGTCAGTTGAAAACTACATTTGTTGCAGAAGAGTAATGTGGAGCCCTATTTCCTCTGAATGTGTTTACTCACAGCTGAAAATCCCTCAGTGGTGTGACCTTTATATCCAACATTTAAAAAGCTTAACAATACTTTCCCCCAGCAGCTCAGAGTAGGAAATATTTTTTTTTCCCCCCAGGAGAAAATAAAATTAAAATGCTGCAATGCCTGTTGAAGAAGTGAAGGCAAGGATAATGAAAGCAATAACAGCCCAGATAATTGCATTAATTGTTTATTTGTTTGCAAAGGAAAGCTTTTGATACTTTCTGTGTTCGTTCTGATCTCAGAGTGTCATTTTAATACCTGTAGCTTCACTCAGGAAAGAACTATCTAGTTTTAAATGAGAAGCAACCTCTTACTAATTTCATGTAATAGTTTTATTTACTCATTCACCTTTAACCTAAATATCTAAAAGTGAACAATTTAGTTTGGGGAAAAACCTTGACATATCTTCAGTTGTTCTTCATAAATTGTTTTTAAGCATCTGCTCGCACACATACCATACACACACACCAGGTATTATTCTTTGTCTGGTCAAGGACTGACTTCACGGTTCCCATGGCAACCCAGTTTGCTCAGTGCTCTCTTTCAGCAGCTGCTGATTACACTTTGAATTTTATTTGCATTCATGATTAAGGAAGAGTATAAAAGACTGAGGTAAATTTTTTTTTTAAAAACAGCAATAAGAGGATAAAAGACATTTCAATCAATGATTCTCTGCAGCTTTAATTAAAAATAAAAGAATAAGAGGAGATACCAGGATTTCAGAAACTTTTATTTAATGGTTGACTGGCTATTGCAACAATATTAAATGAAGATGCCACTACCATCTTGAACTTTTGCAATTTGCAAAACTGTACGCTATTAGCACAAAGACACATAGGCAATTTTTGTTTTCTAGTAATGGCCTCTCTGGTCTAAGAAAATAATAATTAACATATTTCCTTTCTAGGACCAGTATTAAATGAAAGAAAAAAAAACATTTAATGCAGTATAGTTTGTTGAAATCATGTATTTTCAGGAAGAATGCTCTTTGACATTACATGTCACTTGCCCTTTTTATTTTCACAGGAATTTATTCTACCAACTGGGATACACGAAGAGAAAGTACAATAATCACTAGTGATCATCAGAGCATAAATAGAGAACAAGAACTATGTGGAAACATGAAACTTTACCAGTTAAGACCTTTCAATTTTGATACACTACCTTTTGGCATATGTGTATCCTATTAGTTAAGAAAATGTAAAATAATTAAAAGAATCATATGTCTTTATATTAGTGAGCAAAGAAATTTTGGAAGAAAATAGTTTTATTATTCTACTTAAAATTCATATGTATATGTGTGTATGTATACATATGCACACACAATATATATATTTTTAATTCTCTAGGGTTCCCTTAAAAATAGAATTCTAAGAAGATACATACTTTCTTTTTTGTGCAATAGTAATAGATAAATATTTAATTATTTTTTTCTTCTGGGGTCCTTTGCCTGCAGATAAACTTTGTACACTAAAGGTCAAATTAATGCATTAACATTTTTTAGAAAATAATTTCAGTTTCTCATTTGTTAAGTTATATCAGTAAGTACAAATTATTAAAATCACATTTTAAGTCACAATTAATAAAAACCAAGGAAAACAGGGAATAAAAAATATAAAAAAATTTGATCTTTTGTTATTTTGGGCAGAACTGAATCTGCACATATACATCATGAAAAATTTGATATTTAATTACTTTTCTGCAACCTTGATATTTTTATTTGTTATACAATTAAGTGAGAGTGCTGTTTGGTGTCAAAATTACACCATTCATGTATTATTCTGTAATTCTTTATATTTAAGTTTTCCACTTTAAGAAAAAAATATAGCTTAGTTAAAACAATGAGTTTACATATTATACTAAATGCAGAATTAAAATCATTCCACAAGGACTATGTAGAGCCCTTTATGTCCATTATTTAGTGTTTTAATAAATTGCTATTATCAGAGATGCTGGTTCTGTTTAAATTGTCCTGGACTTAGAGGATCTGCACCCAGATATGTTCTGCTTTAGAAAGCTACATCTTGCTCTGAAGCTGGCAGCCAGCAAGGAACCCAAGGATGTCTGATAAACTCAAACCCCTCTCTCGATTACTTTGGGTTTCCTCCATCATATCGAGTTGTAGTGGACCAAAACTTTCTTCCCATTTGTTTCTTAACTGTACTCAGATAAAACTGTGCTCCAGAAAAGAAAATGTCAAGGTTGTCTCGACCATAGCCCATGACACTCTTTCTCCCGAACCAAAAAAAAGGGGAGTCTCAGTCTCCTTCAAGAAAACATTAGGGGTTTGCTTTCTCTCCCCTTGCCTATCTAGTTGTAGGTTATAACTCATTTTTTCTGTGTCCCTCTCAGCTGAGAAGGTTTATAATAAGTAGTCATTTTTTTTCTGCAGATTTTCACACAGGTATTTTTTGGAGGGTAGGGGGAAGGGAGGTATTTCTGAAACAATCACCTTTCATTTTTAAGCATTATGTCAAATAATTTTGATTTCCAGAAGCCAATGGCTTGCCACAAATCAGAATTAGTTCAATAATTCTCACAGAGAAAGGACCAGACACCTAACTGAGAAAGTTGCTCTAGGCAGACTGGTAGACTCAAGTGTTTCCACTTGAAGTGTTTGCACTTCCCACTGTAGCAGAGGGAAAGCTACAGAAACTTAGAAGACATAGGTATGCTATAAAACAAAGAAGTGCTGGATACAAGGAGGTTAGACATTTCTCTCTTACTTTCAAAATGATAAGTGCTTCTTTTATGAGCCCAAAATTTGGAGTACTAGAGACTGGCAGATAGTGAATTCTGACATGGGCTTTGAGATAGTTGAGAAGGGTACACACATGACTTACTAGAAATGATAGGGGCACCATCATCCTGAGTGGGGCACCCAACATTTTCAGCAAAGACCCCTTACTGGAAAACCCACATTGTTTAACCTATTAGCCTAGGATCATCATAATGTTTGGACATTTGATATCCAGTTTAATTTTTTTACTCCATTTCTTTCTGTGGGGCCTCAACTTCTAGAACTGTATCTCTGAGCTGGATTGGAAAAGTCTTGGTCTCAGAGTTTTGTTTTCTCTTTAAGACAGATGAGGTTTTTGTAAGTGTGTTTGTTTTTATTTTTAGTTTAAGGTACATCTGAGTGTTCCAGGGGAAAAATTAGAATGGCCAGTGTCATCCATCAGGCGTGTTTGGCATTAGAAATCATTGGGAAAGATGGTTCCTTTATCATCTAGCTGATTCACACAGGGGTTTGACCATTTGAGCAAAAGTGAATTTTCTTTCTTCCTCTAATGACAATAAACTAATGTTAGATATTGTTTTGTATTGTTCAAACTCCATGTTAAATATAATAAACTAATTTGGAGGGGGGCAGATCTAGTGAATTACTCACAGCAATGCTACTATTCCTTGTAAGAGTACACTAAAATGGATGTACAAAAACACTGTAGTCCAAAAATGCTACATAAGCAATTAAATATCCCTTATTTGTTAAAAGGCTTCATTTAAAAAAAAAAAAACAAAAAAAAAACAGCCTTCGACCTGGAACTTTATGATATTAGAGAGCTCCCATATATCTCACACTTGGTTTTGCCTATTATTAACATCTTATATTAGTATGACACATTTGTAATAATAATTAATGAACAATATTAGTCCATTTTTATCAAATAAAGTCCATAGTTTATTTATATTTTCTTAGCTTTTACTTAATGTCCTTTTTCTGTACCAGGATCCCAGCCAAAATACCACATTATAGTTAACCATCATATCTCTTTAGGTTCCTCTTGGGTATAGCAGTTTCACAGACATTCCTTATTTTTTATAACCTTCACAGTTGTGAGGAGCACTGATCAGTTATTTTGTAGGATACTTCACTACTGGAATTTATCTAGTGTTTTTCTCATGAGAAGACTGAGGTAATTAGTTACTGGAAGGAAGACAACGGAGGTGAAGTGCCATTTCTACCGCATCGTATCATCATATCAAATGTAGGTACTATTACCATAATTATGGCTGTGGATGCTGGCCTTGATCACTTGACTGAGAATGTGTTTTGTCAAGTTTCTTTAGTGTAGAGTTAGGCTTTTTCCCTCCTTTACACACTTTTGACTTTGTAAGGAAGACACTATATGCAGTCCACAGAAGGAGTGGGGGTCATATTTCTTCTGTGTGAAGGTACAGTAGCTGCAACAATTGTTTGGTATTCTTCTGCTTGGGGAATTTATCTCATCTCCAATTTATTCATTTATTCAATTATGTACTTAGATCAGTATAGAAGGAAGACATTTCTGTGTTGGAGAGAGGGAGAGAGAGTTCATACGTATGAGTGGGGGAGGGCAGAAGAAGAGAGAGAATCTTAAGTAAGCTCAGCATGGGGAGCATGAAGCCAAACGTGGGTCCTAAATCCAGGAACTTGAGATCATGACCTAAGCCAAAATCAAGAGTCAGACACTTAATCAATTGAGCCACCGAGGCACCCCAAGAAGTTTTGAAAAGATTCCATTACAAGACACAAGGGATACATACAGACAAAGCTAAATGACTTAAGTAATGTGCATTGTACATTCGAAATAAATCTGATTCAGAAACAATACTTGTTAGACGGATGGGCCTGGGATTTGAGGAGGTGGTTCCTCATAGGAAGAATGAAGAAAACCAGTGGATTGTTCTTAATGAATGCTACTCTGATTAAAATATTAGCATAAGGTAATTCTTCAGAATACTCTTTCAGATACCAAAAGAGATCCTGACCAAATTTTATAAAATTGTTTTTATAAATGTTTAAATCTGTTGCTGTAAACTTTCTAAACCCTTTAATACATGCATGAATGAAGGTGGCTAAGATGATTGTGAAAGTCTCAGAAGTTGAAATTCCTTCAGCATTCATTTTTTTATCACAGAATCGTTCAATGCTTCTCTCCCTCTACATTGCCCTTTAGGTAAAAGGAAAATGTGAACTTTAAAAGAAATTCTGTTGGGAATCCTAGCATTTTTATTACAAAAGCAAGATACCTAAAGAATGACTGGCAGAAATTGTTATTGTTCATCATTGGTCATGGTTTAAATGAGCAAAAGATGTAATATCATGAGAGAAATGAAGAGAGAAGCATGCATGAAACTTCAAATATTAGAAGAGCACTTGACAGTTACAGGAAAATATGTTTTTCTTATATAAAGTTCATGACAATGGGTGTTTACTGCATGGATTCAAATCCATACCAAACATACAGTGACTTTTTTATTACCTATCTTACATTCTATGAGACTTGCAAGCATTCTACATGTGTTTGTATCTTTTATTGCCATTTTTAATCAATTAAAACATATTTTTTCTAGGACATTGGGAATTTATGTCTGCTTTACTTAAACAACAATTCTTTTATTTTACTGGTGTCATACTACATTTTAAGACATTGAGACAGCCATTATGCAGTGCTCAGAACTATTTGGCTTAGGAAGTAACTACTAATGGTCTGGAGTTCATTTTAGTGGTGTTTATTTCTTCAGAATGTTTTCTCTCCCTCTCTCCCTCTCCCTCTCCCTCTACCTCTCCATATATATAGAAAGTTGAAAGCCAAAGTATAAGAGAATAACATTCAGATTAGAAATTGGTAGGAAGAAACCATATATAGACTTGCCTCCCCACCTGTAAGGTTAGAGTGAGAAATAAGGAAAACCCAGGACAGGGCACAGTGCACAGCAGAAGATTCTAAGGGCAAAGTGACATTCATAAATAAAAGTTTTGAACCATTGCGATGTAATGGAGGAGTCAAGTCATAAACTTGTGAGAAACAAGACTGGCACCACGTAACAGGACACTAAAGCTACAGGCACTAGGAATGAAAAGCATGAAGACAAGGTAAAGAGGGCACATAGAGAAAGGACCACTAGATATATATCTGAAGCATCACAGCCAGCTTCTTAGTTTTATGTATTTCTGTGGGGCTGCATGTGAGGCTTTCGGGTTATGGCAGATATCTAAAAACATGCACAGGAATTAAACGCAAAGTCTACAATCCGCTGGATACTTTTTAGCTTGTGCATATTGCCTTATGAGCAGCAGCATCACAGAGATCACTAGATAACATCACTAACAATATCACTATTGTACTACCTTCGTGGTCTGCAAAACAAAGCCAACCCAGGACACTGGAAGGAACCAGTGTAGTCTCTCAGTAACTATGAAGAAAGTCCATTTGCTTAAATTATTACCTATTTTCTTTCTATCGTCATTAGCATTTCCTTAATTAAAATTCTTTTTGGAGTATCCTAAAGACACAACATAATTGGTGCCCAGGAAGCTACTAATGTGAATCTTTAGGATACATGCTTCATATCCTAACTTTTCAAGACACTAATGATATCTTGCAGTGATCAGACATGCCCTGGAGCTCACACAAGGTTGGCACCAGCTCTTTCAGGTCACAGAGTTATCTCTCTGATTATGGCTTGAATACATTTAAATGATCACTACTGAATCTTGTAAAAAATAAACACATTACTCTCAAAAAGTGAGGTATATACAAAAAGCAATGATTTAATTAACCAGAATGATTTTAAAAAATGTTTAAGCAACAGCAACAACAACAACCCCCCCCCATTTATGATTTTTCAACACTAGTGTAGATGACAGAAAAACAAACGGCACTTTAGATTCACCATAGGTCAAATTGAACATCTATGCCCGATAATGCCCATTCTACATACTTTTCAAAATATTTCTTCTTTTCTTTAGTGGGAAGGGGCTCTGAAAGGTGTTTTCCAACCAAAATAGCTACCTTAACTAAATGTTTTTATTGAGGAAAGTGATAAATTCTTAACTAAAATGATTCTGTCTCATCTACCTTTAAATGTAATATACAAGTAAAATACAATATACAAGCTTCATACTATCCAAAGACATACCAACATTTATTTCTAAATTTTTGTTCTTGAAAACTGTATAATGCTAAGAAACAGATAAACCAAAGAGGTTGAGTTCAGATACTTCATCTGAATTCAACAACAACAACAACAACAACAAATTCCATGTCAAGAAGAGAAGGCTCATTTTGGGAGACAAGTCCTAAGGACTGAAATTTAAAAAGAGGAAATACCTATTGGTTTTCTAAAGTTATCTAAACAGCTCTGGACTTAAGAAGGATGCTCCTCCAATGCTATCACTTCTATACCCATTTAATAAAACGTATATTACTTAAAAACAGTGACAGTGGTCTGTGCTATCACTCACACACTCAATGATGAGCAGATTCTAATTACATGTCTGGTCTTTTTTTTTTTTTTTTTCCTATCACTCTCCGTTTCAAATTTCATCTTCCAGAAAATACACCATGCTCTTTTAAGTGTGCCTTTTATGAGTTATGTAAACTGGTGTTACCATGTCTGGAATAAAAGCTCTTATGTGAGAGGTAAGTTTGGAGTTTTAGAGAGGGCTCAAGCAATAGTCTACAAAGCTGTCTCCTACTCTCTTGGGATGACTTAGGTGTCCCTAACTCTCTGCTACATTTTATTTTTTTCAGTTTTAGAGAAACAGAGAGTGAGCAGGAGCTGGGGAGAGGGACTAAGGGGGGGTAGAGAGGGAGAGACAGAGAATCCTCAGCAGACTCCCCAGTCAGTGCAAAGCCTGACACAGGGCTCAATTCCATGATCTTGGGAATGGGATTATGACCTGAGCCAAAATCAAGAGCAGATGCTCAACCAACTGAGCTACCCAGGTGCCCCACTTTGCTACATTTTCACCTTTTGTGTAATGCTTTTGTAGAATGTACTTCACATCTATGTGTCTGTATTTTTCCCTTATGAACTATCTGTTTGTTAAGAGTGGTCTCTTTTGATGTGTATGTTAACCATACCTAGCATATGTTAGAAGTTCAATAAGTAAATACTGAATTTTTAAAATCACTTAACTCTGGACTCCAAAAACTGCAATTTCATAATTTGAATGACTTTGAATGTCACCAAAATGACACCTAATTGTCAAATCCATAACTAATTTTCAATATATTCATGCAAAAGAAACTTAGTCATTACTGGATTCTATTACATCTTATCCAGCAAAGAGAAAGAAATTATCATCTGGGATTAATGTTTCTTATATTTTGTGTCCAAACACTTAAGAAGCCCTGTTTCTTTTCTCATTCATCTAAAATATGTCCTTTCCTTTCTTTTGTTCTTTTTAATTTTTTTATTTTATTTTATTTTTTTTGTCCTTTCTTTCTAATCAGTAGCCATAGCTTAGGTCCTCATACTCTTATAACTACTGCAACAGTTAATAAAAATGGCCTCCTTGTTCTTTCTCCAAGAGTGGTTACTTGGCCTAACTTCTAGTGTAGTCTTAGGGTAAATGTAAATTGAAATTATGCCATGAATCTTTCATGAAAAAAAAAAAATCAATGGTTTGTTCACAAAAGGCTTTGATGGGGTAAAATAATCACTAGGAATGTGATTTTTCCTAACATACATAAGCTTTCTCCTCATGAAAAAATTATATGAGCCTTTACAAAGAACATAAACAAGCATTGTGTTTTCACCAACAACTTGATGACATATTTCTGCATATAGTAAAATTTTATAAAGTCATTTTTGGGGTGTCTGGATGGCTCAGTCAGTTAAGCATCCGACTTGGGCTCAGGTCATGATTTCACAGTTGGTGGGTTCGAGCCCAGCATCCGGCTCTGTGCTGACAGCTAGCCTGTTCGGGATTCTTTGTCTTCCTCTCTCTCTGACCCTCCCCTGCTCATGCTGTCTTTCTCTCTCTCTCTCTCAGAAATAAATAAAAACATTAAAAAAACTAAAAAAATAAAGTCACTTTATATGTCCAAAAAAGAACAAGGTATGGAAAAGATTCAGGTAAAAATTACGTTTTAAACACAAATAATTCTATATACTGCTTTCATCTCTGAAGACATAGTTTCCTTTTTATTAACTATCTTTTATATCTTATTTATATTCTTTTTAAGAACTTTTTTAAATATTTATTTTTGAGAGAAAGACAGAGCACGAGTGGGGGAGGGGTAGACACAGAGAGGGAGCCACAGAATCTGAAACAGGCTCCAGGCTCTGAGCTGTGAGCACAGAACCTGAAGTGGAGCTCGAACTCTGGAATGGTGACATCATGGCCTGAACCCAAGTCAGACTTTTAACTGACAGTCACCCAGGCACCCCATTATCTTACTTATTTTCTTAAATTCTCATGAATATATATGTTCTTATATTCTATGAAACATATTGTTATTCCTACCACCTAATTAAAGTTTTCTTCACTTATTGCATGTCTTTTCCTTAGGGAATTTCTAGAAACTCCTTTTTTTAGGCTTCAAAGTGAAATTGTAAGAATTATCAGATTTGGTAAGCAAAATTTTAACACTGCAATCTTCCCCATATAACATGTCTACTTTTTTGTTCCCTTAACCTTAGTTATATTTTAATGAAGAAAGCAATCTTAGACATGTGTGGTAGAGTCAGACAAATCAAGATTTTAAAATTATGAATAAAATATAAAGTTTCTCTCAATGGAGACACTCCTTGCCACAATTCCATGTGACAGCTAAGACTGTGCTGAGTGAAATTCTTAAAACATTACAATATTTAATAATAGAAATATCAACCTGGATATTTCATGATTAATTATGCAAAAATATAATCTTTTGATGAGTTTTGAAAACAATAATAGTTTTGATGAAAAAAATATGTTTAGATGGCCTTAGACTATTGACATTGCCATCCTTTAAAACATGAATTAGGTTTTGTGGTTTGTACACAATGACAGACATCTGGGTGTTTCCTTCTAAGAACCATAGATAAAGTTTCCCTAATATAAGTTAAAATAGAAATCAATGGTTTAAATTCTAAATCCACAATGTCAATTTCTAGAGCTAAAAGGGGCCTAAACCAGAGATATTTGACACTAATATAATTAATGTATTCACATGTGCAAAAAAAGAAATATGTCATTACAAAGGGTAAGAGGTTTGTCATTCTGAATAGTGTGGTTAGGAGAGAATCAAGAGAAAATGCCTTAGCAGTGTCTAATAGGTTACCCAAAATAGCACTTTGACAGTTTGATTCATACATCAGTCTCCCAGGGTTTAGTTAGCTTGAGTCTTCCATGAAATAATGCACTCTTGGTATACTGACATACCAAATCAGGTTAAAGATAACATTTCATTCATTCAAAACTGAAAATCATCTATTATTTCAAACTTTTAGTTCTATTGTGATGAAGCCTGATTTTTGTTCTTAATTTTTACAATCTCTGCCAATAGTTTTTTACTCTGTTTCACAGTTTCAGATTTTTCATATCATCTCTTACAATGTTTCTCACCCCTGCTGGAAACCTTAATAAACTTAACCAGAAAAATATAATGGGAAAATAAAAAGACACTGCATATACAGTCACTGATAACTATGCCAACCTCAAAAATCACTTACAACGTTTTAACAGATACAATGAAACCTTCTCTAATAACTATTGAATTAATCATAACAATTTTATATTTCAAAAGTACTCATTTTCAGAATAACACTGCTTTGAATTTTTGTTGTTAAAATACACAAGTTGGCTCAAACAAGTGGAAAACACAGAAAAGCTTAGGTTATCACAGTGAACCAGAATAGAATTAAAACTGTGTCCATTCTGATGTGTTTTGGTCTAATTGCTCCTTCCAATAATAAGTTTGTCCTCTTTATAATATACGGTATGGAGGAGAAAAACAGGAACTATGTTACTCCATTAGAATCTTACCAAACTTTATGGAAAGAGTTCACAAATGCACTTCTTTTATTTTTCTCCTTTCCCAAAAAATGACTATTTAATATAATTATGGGATTCTAAAGGGAGTAGGGACTTGAAAGTTCATCAAATTCAGTTCCCCCTTATATATTTAGGAAAGTACGGTTACAGAGAATTTTGGATTCGTGTAGACATCTAAATAAGTGTTGATCTCCAAACTAAAATCAAAACATGGTTTGAGTATCTATATTCTCTTTATCAACAGTGCTGAAAGACAGAAGTGCCCAAGAGTTATGAAATAATCAGAAGAGTTATACAGTTCAGGGCCAAAAATCCAGAGACACAGTGCTTTGTACCTTTCCTACTGTGAAATTTGTACTCATTACTGTCTTTAGTTAATTAAATGAGGAAATTTTATCCCATATTATCAAATGTTTAAAGGAAAAATCATTTTTCCTTATGCAGAATAAGAGCTATGTCCTTTTTGGTTTTCCACTATTATTTAGCCTAAGTTCATGCCCATACTTGGACATGTTAAATCGCAACACCACTACACAATAGACCGGAGCCTAATGGGATGTAGAAATTCCTCCATTAGTGTGGGACTATAGAGAATTATGAAAGAGTTATTGCTAGTAAAAAAATAAGAGAAAGTAAATTATACTTGATTTTGGTGATCACTAAGGGCTTTTAAAAACTATGTTTACTATATATTTTGGACAATTTAATGGCTTTATTGTCTAATTTATTTATCTCATTATTAGTATTAGGACAATAATTATAAAAAATATTGTTTTCCTGGAGACAGTGATTATATTTAAAATGATTTGACTTCCATTACTATATATATGTAACTGAATTTTCCTAGGGCATTTGTTTCTACACTAAAAGATGCTGTTTTGTTTTCTTTTGTTCTGAATAAGGGATTGTTTCACCAAGTGATGTAAGAGTAGAGAGTGCACAAGTGGAGATGGGACAATCTGCACTTCTAACATTTAAAGAGATAAGGGATATAGAAGATTTTTTTGGTGCACCATAATATACATTCATGTATATAATGTGTGTGTGTATGTATATATATATATATATTGCTAGAAGAGGTGATTTAGATTCTAAGAAGTCTCCTAAGGACATTTTGGCTTAGAGGCTTAGGGAAGAATCCAAATGACCACCCGTAATAGATTCATTGCTTAGGCAAGGTAAGATCTATAGATCTTACAAACTATAGATCTCCAGTGACAAGAATCCCCCAAAAGTCCACAACAATGATCATGCAGGCAAAGAATCATCTTAAAAACTTCCTGGTGCAGGATTGCCTGAGTGGCACCAAGTCAGTTAAGCATTCGACTCTTGATTTTGGCTCAGGTAGTCATCCAATGCTTCATTTGATTAAGCCCCAAGTGGGGCTCTGTGCTGACAGCATGGAGCTTGCTTGGGATTCTCTCTCTCCCTCTCTCTCTGTCCCCCTCCCCAACTTGCTCTCTCTCTCACTCTCAAAATAAACAAATAAAGTTAAAAAAAAATCCTGGTAGAGACAGATTTGTGGTAGATAACCCCTAAGTGCTCCCCATTCTTGTCATCTCCTATGTCATCTTCTAGTACTTGTGTTCTTATGTTATCCTCTACCCTTGAAAATATACTGAACCTAATAAATAGAATCCTGTAGAGTTCTGGGAAATCTGTCATTCTCAAGATAAGATAAGGAGGTCACAGCTTCTGTTTTGGGCTCTTCTTTTTTATTTGCTCAAAAAGCCAGAGGCCACCTTGATAGCTGCTCTACAGAAAAGCTAATGTGGCGAGGAACTGATTTTTATGTTTCAGCCAGCAAGTGGGTGAGGCCTGCTAAAAGTCATGAGAATGAACATGAAAGCAAACCCTCCCCATGTTGGGACTTCGGATGACAGTAGCCCAGCCAATATCTTGATTGAAGGCAGGAGAGATCCTGATAGAGGACCAAGTGAAGTCATGCCCAATTTGCTGACACAGTTAATGTTTCCCTTTTTTTAATCTGCTAAATATTGGGGTAACATGTTCCATAAAAATAAATAACTAATACAGAGATAAGACCGAATTATAGAAACTACTTCAAGCGCTTATCTTATATTCCATCTACCGCTACCCCAAAAGATGCTGATGAGAAGGGGGGAAATGTAGGCTTCCTTTCACACATCGACCAAGCTAGAGGGAGGAGAAATATTTCATGGCACATCTAGTTATGATTTTTTTTATATAGTCTGGTATTGGAAAGTTTTTTTAATGAATGGCAATTCTATTGATTCTTAAAATGACTGTAAGAATGTAGACTAAGAATAAACTGAAAAGGGATGGGGTATGCCATGTCTTCATGGAGGGCCAGGGGAAGATAACTCCCCTGAATACATTTTAGAGAGAGACCAGAATAAAGATACATTTTTCATTAAGTTCTAAATTGAGTTCATTGAATACACTGTGTATACACTGCTCTGGTGATCTTTTCCATTGAAACATTGGACTGAGTTATGTGCCTTGGTATTCAATGGGATAGAGTTTGCCCAGGGAAGAAATAAGAAATGTAATGTAATGTCAAGCCTGTAGAAAATATAGGTCACACATTTACTGGGACTGTTTGGCTATATAATGGAGCATAGTCAGGACAGAAAACAATTCAGGTCCAAAAGCCGGGCAGTATAAAAGTTGTGCTCAATGAGCAGAGCGACAACTGTGAAAGCTTTCCTAGGCAGAGTGAAATACTGCTGCATCTTGTGCCAATGATAGGGTTATTACTATTGCTGGCTTGTTTACTACTATTCTAAGTTTTTAATCCCTCAAGTTCATAGCACAAAACATGCCTTTAGAAAAAATAAAGTGTTGACACACAGAGTTTAAATACAAACAACTCTGAAATAACATAGGACGGACAGACTGCCTTGTGAATGTTACTGCCTTCTATTATAAGAAAACTACTTTCTTTTTAATCTGTATAAAATGGCTTTGTTGTTAAATGCTACCAGAAATGTGTTATATACGTCATTCTTCTTTCCCTATGGTATTTCCCTGCCTGGATAACACTGCACACCTCCTCACACATCAATCCAGAAGACTGTTAGACATTCTTCAAGACCAGATCAAAGGCAGCTCAAACTTGTTCCTCTCTGCGAAACCAAGCATTCCAGAGAGAGCTATAGATAGATATCTTGAGAGAATTGCTATTATAGAACTGATAATAATATTTGATGTCTAACATCAATCACAATAAACACAGGGCTTGGCACATAGTAATTCCCCCCACCCCCCCGCCAAAATGTTTGCTGAGTCAATAAATGAATAAATAAATGGCATAAAATCCAGGTTTTTCTCCAAATCCTTTGTTTTTCTTTTCCTAATGTATGGCAATTACAACTCTGGGTAGGGTCTTGTCAATCAAAAAATCAAAATAGAGTAAACATAAGTCTTTTTGGCTGCACTCAAGGAACTTACACCATGGTGATTCAAATTGATCTTTGGGGCCTTGTAGTAAAGAATTTATCCTTTCTCAAAGTGAGATCTGGCCTTTGCCTTCAGCTAATGGAGGTGATCACTAGATCCTGGTAACATAATACCTAATCAGCATATCTGACTTCCTGGCAGCCATGGGTCTGAATGGATAGGCTAACAATGTAATTTAGGTTGAGGCTGGGCATACCAGAAATACAACAGTATGACTTCTGGACAGGGGTTTGGTATATGGCAGTACTCTGAGTACACTGTCTCACATTAAAGACAAGAAAGTAAAGCTATCCTGGCTGAACAGGGAGAAGACAACAGAAGCTCCATATTTGGTACATTCTTAGTCTCAGCCCTATGAGCTTCTTCCTTTGGTGTATTTTAATCTGAATTATTTCCCTCTAATAAACACAATCATAAATTTAACAGTTTTCAATGGGTTCTATGAGACCATCTAGCAAATGATCAAACCTCAGGGTGGTTTTGGCAACATCCTGAGTTTGCAGTTGGTGTCAGAAGTGAGAGGTTCCATGTGTGGACTGTGCTCCCCTAGCTTCACAGTTGGCTTTAACTTTTTGTCCAGGGACAAATTGGTATGCTCAAGTTGTTTCCACTGTGTGTGACAGTGAGTACAGATATTTGGGAGACAATATGCCAGATGACATTTTTTTTTCATTTGACACAAGCCCTAGAGATTTGGTGATGTCAATTAATAGCAACATCATATTTTATATAAAAACAATACTCATGTGGTCTTCAGGATAGAAGGACCTGAATGGAGCACCTGGGTGGCTCAGTCAGTTAAGCATCTGACTTTTGATTTCGGCTCAGTTCATGATCTCACAGTTCTTTAGTTCCAGCCCTGTAGTGGGCTCTGTGTCAAAAGCATGGAGCCTGCTTTCGATTCTCTATCTCCCTCTGCCCTTTCCTGTTCATGTTCTCTCTCTCTCTCAAAATCAATAAACTTAAACAACAAATAAATAAGAGAAAGAACTGAATGAGCTGTTGAACTCTGGACGATGCCCTTCATTACTAGAAAATGTGGCTAGAGTAGCTATGCCTTAATCCAAGGGTGGTAGTCTATTTTTATAGCATAATTTAAAAATAATTTCTTCCCAGGAATTTTATTTTATTTTATTTTATTTTATTTTATTTTATTTATTTATTTATTTTTGTGCAACTGTGAATGGGATCAGTTTCTTGATTTCTCTTTCTGTTGTTTCATTATTGGTGTATAAAAATGCAACCGACTTCTGTGTGTTGATTTTGTACCCTGCAACTTTGCTGAATTCATGGATCAGTTCTAGTAGGCTTCTGGTGGAGTCTGTCAGGTTTTCTATGTAGAGTTTCATGTTGTCTGCGAAAAGTAAAAGTTTGACTTCCTCTTTGCCAATTCTGATGCCTTTTATTTCCTTTTGCTGTCTGCTGATGCTAGGACTTCCAGCACTATGCTAAACAACAGTGGTGAGAGTGGACATCCCTGTCGTGTTCCTGATTTCAGAGGGAAAGCTCTCAGTTATTCTCCATTGAGGTTGATGTTACTGAGGGCTTCTTATAGATATAAGATATCTGTATGGGGGTGCCTGGGTGTCTCAGGTTAAACGTCCGACTTCAGCTCAGGTCATGATCTCACAGTTTGTGGATTCGAGCCCCGGGCCGGGCTTTGTGCTGACAGCTAGCTCAGAGCCTGGAGCCTGTTTCAGATTCAGTTTCTCCCTCTCTCTCTCTGACCCTCCCTGGCTCACACTGTCTCTATCAGAAATAAATAAAAAACATTAAAAAATAAAAAAAAAAGAGATCTGTATGATGAAACTATAGAAAACTTATGAAGGAAATTGAAGAAGACACAAAGAAATGGAAAAACATTCCATGTTCATGGATCAGAAAAATAAATATTTTTAAAATGTCATTACTTCCCAAAGCAATCTACACATCCAATGCAATCCCAATCAAAATTGCACCAGCATTCTTCTCAAAACTAGAACAAACTATCTAAAATATGTATGGAACCGCAAAAGACCCCGACTAGCCAAAGTAACATTGAAGAAGAGAACCAAAACGGGAGGCATCACCATCCCAGACTTTAGCTTCCACTACAAAGCTGTCATCATCAAGACAGTATGGTATTGGCACAAAAATGGACGCATAGACCAATGGACTTGAATTGAGAACTCAGAATTGGACCCACAGATGTATGGCCAACTAATCTTTGACAAAGCAGGAAAGAGTATCCAATGGAAAAGACAGCCTCTTTAGCAGATGGTGCTGGGAGAACTGGACAGCAACATGCAGAAGAATGAAACTAGATCATTTTTCTCACAGCATAGACCAAAATAAACTCAAAATGGATAAAGGACCTGAATGTGAGACAGGAAACCATCAAAACCCTAGAGAAGAAAGCAGGAAACAACCTCCTTGACCTCAACAACAGCAATTTCTTACTTGACACATCCCCAAAGGCAAGGCAATCAAGGGATAAAATGAACTACTGGGACCTCATCAAGATAAAAAGCTTCTGCATGGTAAGGGAAACAATCAATAAAACTAATAGGCAACCGGCGGAATGGGAAAAGATAGTTGTAAATGACATACCAGATAAAGGGCTAGTATCCAAAATCTATAAGGAACTCACCAAACTCCACATCCGAAAAACAAATAATCCAGCGAAGAAATGGGCAAAAGACACAAACACACACTTCTCCAAAGAGGCCATCCAGATGGCCAACAGACACATGAAATGATGCTCAGCGTCCCTCCTCATCAGGGAAATACAAATCAAAACCACACTGAGGTACCACCTCATGCCAGTCAGAGTGGCTAAAATGAATACATCAGGAGACTATACATGCTGGCGAGGATGTGGAAAAACGGGCACCCTCCTACACTGTTGGTGGGAATGTAAACTGGTGCAGCCCCTTTGGAAAACAGTGTGGAGGTTCCTCAAAAAATTAACAATAGAACTCCCCTATGATCCAGCAATAGTACTGCTAGGATTTGACCCAAGGGTTACAGGAGTGCTGATGCATAGGGGCACATGTACCCAAATGTTCATAGCAGCACTCTCAACAATAGCCAAAACATGGAAAGAGCCTAAGTATCCATCAGCTGATGAGTGGATCAAGTATATGTGGTTTATCTATACAATGGAATACTACATGGCAATGAGAAAGAATGAAATCCGGCCATTTGGTGCAAAATGGATGGAACCTGAGGGTTATGCTGAGCAAAATAAGTCAGGCAGGGAAGGACAGATACCATATGTTTGTAGGTATAGGTGGATTAGGAGGAACTTAACAGAGGACCATGGGGTAGAAGGGGAAACATAGTTGGGGAGAGGGAGGGTGGCAAACCATGAGAGACTCTTGAATACTGAGAACAAACTGAGGGTTGATGGAGGTGGGGGAGAGGGGAAGGGGGGTGATGGGCATAGGGGAGGGCACTGGTGAGTATGAGCACTGGGTGTTATATGGAAACCAACTTGACAATCAACTTAAAAAATCATTTCTGAAAAATGAAAGTCTGTTTTCAAATTACATAATGCATATATTCTATCTTTTCAGCTTAAGTATTATAAAACCTTTTTCTTCTTTGGGCATCTCCTTAATGAGAGACAACAAAGAAACATGTATGAAAAAAAGTGAACATTAAATATAATGCTGTACTACATTGCTTCACGGAAAGTTTCAAGCAAAGATAGTGTATTTTCATTCTGAGAGAAAACATTAATAGTTTCTAATAAAGTAAGAGTTTAAAAGTATCTATTTTATCACTCAGGATAGTAAGAGACAAGAGATAATTACTTAAAAACAGTGTGTAAGAATGTTTTTTTAGGTTCCACTGCAAAAATTTGTGTCAATGTCATAGTTTTAAGATTTCTTTACAAAACTGCCATTGGTATAAGTATCCAAATAAAGTACCTTCATATTAGTGTTTTACTATTCAAGTGTGTGATCCTGCCCAACATGAACCTAGAAGACCAGTTTAGTTCTATCTTCTCTCTTTTGCAAAAAAACTCTTATAAACTAGTTTAAAATCATCTTTTCATTTTGTTCCTTACCTCTGAATCTTCTGATTCCTGTGTAACTTATAAATGAGATAAAATTACCAGGACTACTCTCTAGCTAAAAATAACCCTACATTCTTAATCATAAGCTACAGTGTGACAGGGCTTATGAGGTAAGGTTGAATTATTTTTATCCAGGTGTTTTAGGAAGTTCTCCTCTCTCTCTGAGACTGTACTTTCCTTACTTCATCATTGAATTACAGACCACTTTTACTGAATTATCTAAGAATTTTAGGAATCCTTATATTGTTTTAGGCTAATTTCTTTATAATACTTGCTACTCTAATTATACCTAGAATGAAACACACAGAATCTGCTGATAAATTTTCAGGCAGAACTCTTTCATAACTACGTAAATGGCTCAGAGCTGTTTGTAGAGTGGAAGAAGTCAGTGTTTTTCTCCCTAAAGGTAGTACAACCTAGTCTACTTAAGGTCTAGACATCTGGAAAATGTCCACAGCATCAGGTAATGACTATAGCTCTCAAGGGAAGACATGTTGAGGGTTAAAGTTCTAAGGATTGTGGATCCTAAATTATATCCACAAGAGAGTGGATCACATAAAACCTTTTGTAGTAGAGTTTTTCAAGTAATTAAAATTTTATGATAATAAGTACTCATAACAGGAAATTCCACAACCTCTCCTATATCTCCGCAAATATCTGAGAGATGCAAAATAAACTGCTTTTCTCCCTTCCCTCCCTCCCCTCTCCCTTTCTGTCTATCTCTTGTACACTTTCTTCCATTCCTTTGCCTCATCTTGGGCGAGAATTTTTTTTCATCTTATGAATGTCCATGTCTTTCATCAAAAAATCTGTTTGTAGATATTATTATGGCCTTGAAAGACAGGGCTTTTGACCACGAGACTGTCAGCTCCAAGAAAGAAGTGACTTCACGTGTTTACCACATTGGCCACAGCATCTGGAATAGGGCTTTTAGAGGAGGGCCTAACGATGCACAATCAGGAACAAGGAGGGCAGAATGGAAGAGAGGGAGGAAAGATAGAAGGAAGAAAGTAAAAAAAAAAAAAAAAAATCATGATTAAGTGCCATAAAATTATTAAGCTTCTCTCTAAAGAACCATTAAGGCAGATTTTAAAACAGGTGCCAGAGAAAAGAGGAACAACAGAAACTACTTTGTCAATAGTTACGGTATTGCATATGCGCTACTAAATGTCTTCCTAGTTTGGGTTTGATTTAAAGATAAAATGCCTCTGCATGTTTCTCCAGCTGTGTTCCCTTAGCAGACCAGGACAGACAGTGTTCTAAGAGCAGCTGTTATTTCACATGCAGTTTTATTTGTGTCTCTAAGAAAGAGCAGCCTGGCACATGAATAAAACATTCATCTTTCCCATACCATCCCAGTAAATTATTTGTAGTTAAATTCTTTTATAGAGTAGGCAGAAGGGATGAGGTAATTTTTGTAAATGTTTATTTATTTATTTATTTATTTTGAGAGAGAGACAGAGGCAGAGAATGAGAGAAGGGGAGGGGGAGAGAGAGGAAGACAGAGAATCCCAAGCAGGCTCCACACTGTCAGTGCAGAGCCTGATATGGGGCTCCATCCCACGACTGTGAGATCATGACCTGAGCCAAAATCAAGAGTTGGTTGCTTAACTGACTCAGCCACTCATGTGCCCTTGAGGTAACATTTTAAAGCAATGTTTCCAAGCATTCACTTTCTGTCATATCAATGATAACCTGAGGCTAATAGAACTCCTGTTAAATTTTTGAAAATATTGATGAACAGTGGTTTATTGTATAAAATAATTATCCATGGTTCGATATTCCTGTTTTGGTATTTCCCTTTTATTTTAATAATAACAGTTTTCATTAATCCTATTTCTTCATCTTGAAATAGAAATAATTTTGACTTTAAAGATGACTTATTTTTTGGTATAAACAAGTACCATTGTGCATTTCTTTATAGCTATAGAGAGTATTTTTAAAAATACAGCTTAATACTAACACTATCATAGTACACTGATTACATGTAATATTATTGTATAATATTATTACATAGTGCCAATAAAAAGGAAAAATCACATTATCATAGAAGTCCACATTTTTTTTTTATTTTTTTTTATTTATAGGAGAGAGAGAGAGACAGCGTGAGCAGGGTCAGAGAGAGGGTCAGAGAGAGAGGGAGTCACAGACTGAAACAGGCTCCAGGCTCTGAACTGGCAGTCAGCACAGAGCCCGACGCGGGGCTCGAACCCACGAACCGCGAGATCATGACCTAAGCGAAAGTCGGACGCTTAACCAACTAAGCCACCCAGGCGCCCCTAGAAGTCCACATTTTGAAACTTTCACTATGTTTTCAAATTCAAAGTCAACACATATTAGCTAATCCACTGCATTAAACTATTAGTTAAAATGTATTTATAAAAGACATAACTTATATATAAAAGGATAGATTTAATCTAAGAAGAAATTTAAAGATAATAAATCTTAAATTACATCTTGAAGTTTAAAAAACAACAAAGTTTCTCATTTCTATTTGTCCTTTCTTGGTTTAAAACTGTGAGTTAGTACTTCCTTGGAAAGTTTGTAATTTATTTGCTTTATGTGTCATTTTAATCATCTATAAATGCTTCCCTCTCCACCTAATGGGAACGCAGGATGTGATATTTATGAAGATTAATAGTGCAATGTTAATCTAAAATTTGAGAAATTTGACTCATCTCAGTTAATCTCTTCACAAAATAAGATCACTGTATTAGCTCATTATTCTCCTGCTTAATTATATTTATGTTCATGAAAGTTTTCCTTAAATAATGGCTTCATAATTTTTCTGGGTTTCGGAAATTGAAAGTCACTCTTTTAACTACCTCATTTTTACATATGTTATTCTTCCAGGAGATTCTCTAAGTGGAAGCAGACAACAGGACAGGCTACATCATTTTAAGGCCCACTGAAAAATATAAATGCAGACTTCTTGGTTTTCCAAATTATTAAGAATTTCAAGACAGTAAAGCACAAAACCAAACATTAGGCCTTCTAAATGTGGAGTTCAATGAGGCAGGACAGGTCACATATTAACTCTCAGCCAAAGCTGAGAAAAAGATAGGGGGGTAGAAAAGGAGTCATATCACACAGCTTGTGATGGACAGGAGAAAGGTACTGACTATAAGCACGGATATTTTACTCACAAATTATATAATAAAACTGTAGAATTTTGAAGGATTTCTGAAGTTTTCCCTCAATTATTTGTAAATGACTTATCAATAAAGATTGTTTATCGCCAGTGCTGGTCACTTGACCCTTGCCTAGTATATACTCCTTGCTTAATTGTTTAGGCTAAAATATTTTGGAGGTCAAAGAATATATGATATATCAGTCTGAAAATGGAAGTGGAGATCACTGAAACTAGGGTTAGGACACAATTTCATATGAAAGAAGTGAAGAAACAAACAAAGAAAATAATGAATATAAGATAATGAAAAATAAGGTTATTCATCATACATAAAGCAAAGTCTCTATGGATTTTTTGTAGTCATTCTATAAGTACTGTTTAAGCATCCACTATATACTAGCCCCTACTCTAAGTGCTGGGGTATTATAATGAGCAAAAAGAGATACATATATTTGCCTTCATGGATCATATACCCTAGCAGGAGAGATGCAGGGTACGAGATACGCAATGGACAAATAAATAAGTAGAAAAAGTGCTTGCTAGGTGAGAACATATTATGGAGAAAAACAAAGTATGGGAAGAACAATTTCTGAAGTCAGGTAAGGATTGCTATTTTGCGTAACTATTGAGGAGGGACTCACAGACCCCATTGGAGCAGAGTCCTGAAGGAGATAAAATCTATAGGGATAAGCTGCAAGTTAAACAAGCAGAGCACAAAGTGTAAAAGCTCTGGAGCAGGTGAGTACTTGGCTTGCTGGAGGAACACCTAGGAAGCTTCTATGGCTAGAAAGTTAGAATCAAAGAGAGAACATTGGGACATCAGATCAGAAAAGTAAAGGCAGATTACTTAATGTCTTAGAAGCATTATGGACATTTTGGCTATTAGAGTAAATAGTGAAGCCACTGAAGGGTTTTAGCAGACAACTGAGAGACCTAACTTACATCTTACTAAGTTGGTTCTAGATGTCATGTTTTACACATAAGAGGAAGACGAGGGATGATGAAATAACAGATAAGTGGCTACAGCTTTTATCCAGGAAAGAGAGGACAGAACCTTTGATTAGGGAATTAGAAGTAGAGGTTTGGGAAATAATCAGATTCTGGGTAACATTTTTAAAGTGCCATGAAAAGTGAATGTGGAATGTACAAGAAAAAAGAAAATTCTTGGATGACTTCAATTTTTTTTTTTTTTTTTTTGAGAAGCAATAGAATGCAGTTATCTTTAATGGAAACTGATCTGAGAAGACCGATTTTAAAAGGTACAGATCAGATATTCAGTTTAGGACTTCAAAAATTTAGATTTAGGCATGTGGAGATTTAGAATAGGCATAGGAGCCTGGAATTTTGGGGTCATCATTGAGGCTTACATCGTAAGTATAAGATGTGTATTCAAACACTACCATCAAAATGCAGTATTAGTTTACAATGGCATTCAAAACTGTGAGGCTGAAATCTATCCAGGGGTGAGTTCAGATAGAAAACACTACATATTGAGAGATCAGGCAGCTGAGGGAAAACCAGCAAAGGTGACTGAAAAAGGGAGAAGCGTTGGGTAGATGAAAACTGGGAAAATGTAGATGACAGATGCCAATTAAAAAAAAAAAAAAAAAGAGGGGTGCCTGGTGGCTCAGCCAGTTAAGAGCCAACTTTGGATTTTGGCTCAGGTCATGATCTCACAGTTTGTGAGTACGAGCCCCACGTCAGGCTCTGTGCTGACAGTGCATAGCCTACTTGAGATTCTCTGTCTCTTCCCCTTTCTCTGCCTATCCACTGCTCATGTGTGTGCTTGCTCTCTCTCTCTCTCTCAAAATAAATAAATAAATAAATAAATAAATAAATAAATAAATAAATAAACATAAAAAGAGAGATGGATGTGGAATGGAGGAGGAAGACATCAATCAGTTTAAATATTGCAGATGATTAAGATGAAGACTGAAAATTGACCACCAGTTTTGATAACATAGAGACACTTTTCAAGAGGATTTGAGAAGATTGGTTTTGATGTTAGTGTATGGAAGTTTGATTGAAGTGCATTTGTAAGATGACAGAAGGAAAAATGAAAAGATCTGTTACAGATGGAAGGAGGAATGAGTGGTAGCTGGAGAGAGAGATGGGGTTAAAAAGGGATTAAAGAGATGCCTACAATTCAAAATTCAAACACATACCCACACATACCCACACACACACATACACACATACACGCAGACATATACACACACACACCAAAAGTTATCTGGTAAAGTTTTCTGTCTTTGGTTTGTATAGAAAAATTTCACAATATGAAATATAATATTGGTATGTGAGCAAGATGGCACTCAGGTTCTGCTCATCTAAACTAAACTTCAAAGAAATTTCTTCCTGACTATAGGCCTCTGACCTCCCTTTTCTTAGAGCATTTACTTTAGAATACTTGCCAATTGTAAATTCTTTCTCTGCGTCTTTGAGATGTAAATCTTCCAGTCCCTTGCCAACACAGGAATGTCTCCCTCCAAGACCTGGGAAATACTCTTTTGAATTGTAATTTACCCCAGTCTCTGTGGGAAGATAGAAGACTAACTTCCGGAAGCACCAATTAGCAAACATAGATAGCCTCATCACATGACCAACCTCGCAGCTAATGTAGTTTTTCTTTCATTCACACCAGTCTTTAAATATCATTCAGCTGTTTGTTTCAGTGAAGGTCAGTGCAGTCTCTCTCCCCTACTGCAATAATCTTGACTCCTGATGTAAGTCTATTGTATGTGTAGAGAGATTTAGACAGATTTACTTCAGGAATTTAAATCCCTGGCTTCCACACCCATTTGCCATATTATAAGTATCATGAGCCCATGGACTTTGTCTAATTCATTCACTATTCTCATGCCTAAAACAGCACTTGGCAAATTATAGGTACTAAATGAATGTTTATTGAATTAATAAATTGGAGTCTGATTCTCTTCTTTCTAATTAGATTGTATGTAACAGAAATATTTTCAAGTGTGAAATAGATACATTAGCTTTTTATCCTTTCTAATTTCCAAGTTGCAAAATGAGTAATAGAGGTAACTAAACCTAAAAGCACTTATCAATATTGTTTTTCAATTCTACCAATACATAGTTAATTAATAAGTTTAATTAATAGTTTGGATTATTTAGATTTTAATTAGAATTTTCCATTTTTATTAATAGGTATGTGTTATGTTCCTTGATATAAATTTTGTATTATCAATCTATATAAAATAATTAAAAAAAAACTTTACCCTAAGATTTTATATTTATACTTTGGGGGCACCTGGGCGGCTCAGTCAGTTAAACATCTCAGTTTGGTTCAGGTCATGGTCTCACGGCTGGTCTCATGGGTTCATGCTCCAGGTTGGGCTTTGTGCTGACAGTTGTGGGCTTGGAGTCTGCTTCTGATTCTCTGATTCTCTCTCTCTCTCTCTGCCCCTCCCCCACTTGCACTCTGTCTTTCTTAAAAAAATATTTAAAAAAATAAATGTGTACTTTGGCTGTTTCTTTTAACAAAATGATACAAGCTAAAATATATGTTTAAATATATTGTTATTTAACCTCAATAAAAGGAATTTAAAGATAGAAAAAAATGTTTATTAAGCTATGAATTATATTGTAAAAATCAGCGCACATTTTAATACTTTTCCAATCTTCCCTTCAACTCCAGAAATAAGATAGTGGGTGGTATATGACTGTGTTTTGAATTGCTGAACATTCTCACTGTAAAAATATAAGAAAGAAATAATAAAACTTGCTGGTGTAAGGCCCAGAAAAAGAGTGCTGTTTAGAATAAAACTATTAGTACACTCATCCTTTATCCAATGGTACATAATGCTTACTCACTTTGATTTTTATTTTTTAAGCATGCTAAGAAATTATACTATCCTACTTCAATGTTCTCTTCAATATTCCTTTGTGAATATTACAGTTAGTTATAAAGCGTGAAAAAATAGAATGTCTTACTACAATGCATTATGGAAACAAAGAATGTGTATATTTTTTGTATACCGACCCTAAACATTTATATGACTAACAGCTAACAATGTCATCTCATATAAACAGTAATCAAATGGCAACAAATCACTACTACAACAAAAGCCCTGCATGTATGTGTGTGTACATACATATACACATACATATGCATATACACATACATATACATATCATTTCAGAAGAATTGAAAAAATGATTTTATATGTAAAACAAACAAGAATATTGTTTGCATTCATTGGTTGATTTGCCAATGTATACTTAAGAGGCAATTTTCTTATTCCCCCTTTCTTCCTTTTAATTCTGAGCATAATCTGTACTTCACATTTCTACAAACAACCTTCTCATTTTCATGGCCTTCTTATTCTTACTGTTACCTACTAAACATGGAGATTCTCAGATATTTGTCTTCTCTTTGTATTTCCAAAGAGTAGGCAACTTAAATTGTAGGCAATACAAGCAAAAATCATAAGTGATGATGTTTATGTTGTATTTGGTTGGTAACTCATTACAGACATATAATTTCAAAATAAATTTTTATATTCTTTTAAAAATCATGTATCAGAATTTGATATACTTTCAGAAGTATATGCTTTTAGAAGATCCATTCTTAAATTTAGTTAATCATAAATATGTTCTATCCAGCATAAAAACTCAAGATGCAATGGTTAGGCAAGGGTAAATGATGCCTACAAAATAATTGTCAAGGGAATAGAACACTGGAAAATACACACACCACACACCACACACACACACACACACACACACACACACACACATACACACACACACAACAATTCTATTAGGAATACCCTTTTCTACACACCAGGCTACTTCCATACCATCAAACTAAATCTCAAAACACTTATGGAGTAGAAAACAATGGAACTTACTTTCAAACTAAAATATGCATACCCACTTTTGACATACATTGTAAAATGTCAAAAAATCATGGCAAGAAGAAATAAAGTCAATTCTGAGATATAAGGATGTTTCATGTGTAAGTACATTTGATTCTGTAGAGCTAAGACAGGTTTATTTTCACAGAATAATTGTTTCTTGATGATCTATAGGTGTTCCTGTGTTTAATGTGGGCTATGAGGCCAAATGGGCCTTACAGATTATTCTATAATGAGCTTAATGTATTAAAAAATAACATTAAGCTACAAAGCAAATATCAGAAAGCATAGGAATAAAGCAGAAACAGATTATAACTAAGGCCATAAATCACTTTTAAATCCTAATTGATTATAGCTGATGAAAGAAAAGATAATAATTATGGAGAAAAGAGAAGAAAACTACTTTATTTTTATAACTTGAGTCAAATATATATTTTTGATATTACACTTCTTCTCTGAATGAAAGGAAATTAAAATCCAATATGTACTTTTTAATTAATTTGTAAGTTATTCACTTTCCTTCTTTTAATTTTCTTCTAAAAGTGACTGTTTTCAACACAACTACTAAGGTTGATGTCTAGAAATTAATTTTTTCCAAAATTAACATGGCTCCATCTTTATAACTCAAAATATACCATCATTTAAATCTGTAATATGTTTAACTTGGAGAAGTGGGAATTAACCCAGGAATACAGATTGAAAAAATAAAGATAGAATGTCTTGATGAAGATATCATGTTTCACTTTTTGGCAAATGCTTGCCTGTTTACATCCTCCTATGGGAGGCTATTACACTGGAACCATGTTACTTAGCTAAACTGTTAATATTTATAGCCTATTTCTCACTTTTTATTTAACCTACTTTGCTACAAAGTAAGTTCTGTCCCAATGTTAGGAAATTTACAAGTAAAACTTTTTGTTTAGATATTAAGGATCAGATTTAATTCTTTGGTATAAGCATGAAACTGCTGATACTTTTCTGTGGCTAGCAACAAGTAAAACTTTTAATATAATTGGTAAATGGTAGCGACTGAACAACATAAGACAATGATCTACATATAAATCCTATGTGATACTGTTGGGCTTAAATGGCTTAAATCCATTTAAAAATACTTACAGCATCTCCCATTGACAACTAGGGGACTTGACTTCATGATGGAAAAAAAAAAAAAATCTAAATGGGGAAGTTTACAACACAACTACAGACTGAAGGGAATACTTAATTATATGAACCCACATCATCAGCTAATCTTACTAATTCTAGAATGGAGAATAGGGGCATGCAGTCTATCAAGGAATTAATAAATATATATTAAATAAAGTTAATATTGAATCCTAGAAAATATAAACGTGGAACATTTGCATGAAATGCTGCTCAGGATAAACTTAATAGAGAAATTTCTTTTCTCTTACAAAGATACACTCTTTGAGAACCTGGGTGTTTCCAGATGCTTCTCAAGTCTTGGGTTCAAATTTCCTCCTTCCTGCTTTTGTTTTACCTTTTCCTTTCCCCTTCTTCCTTCCTTCCTTCCTTCCTTCCTTCCTTCCTTCCTTCCTTCCTTCCTTCCTTCTATCAACAAGTATTTATTGAGGGCATACTGTACACTAGTTTGTGCTGAAGAGCACATTACTATTAAGTAATATATTCTGATACACACTTACAGGATACGGAATAAATAAAACCAACAGAAAATCAGTTTTGTGCATCAAAGAGATAAAATAGTTAGAACCTTCTCTTCCTTTTCCCCTTCTTCCTTCTCCTCTTTCTTACTGCATTGAAATATAAGATATTTTATTTCCATTGATAAAGGAATAATACTATATTAATTAACTTTTATATTTTTATTTTGCTGTGGTTGAGGATGGATAGGAGCCAGAACATCAAGAATAGAGAGAAGGAATTAATAGTGACTTACGTATTTTGCTTTGAATTGAGATTTATTTTGTAATAGTTTTAAATTGGGATGTAATTTACATACAGCAGTACACACAAATCTTAACTATTCAGTTTATTAATTCTGACAATTGCATCTGTCAGTAAAATCATCATTCCAGTCAAACTATAGAGCTAACATACCTTTAAAACACACAAAAGAGTATCAAATACATGAGTCTTTGCAGCTTAAAACCTGTCTTGTTGAAAGTCTTCATGCTTTGGGCCCAGGTATCATGTTTTATTGTTATTCTCTTAATTTGTAGTGAATTATATAGGCAAATTTTCTTAAGTTCAGAAGGGGATTTTAAATCCCCAGAAGTTAAGAAATTTATACCTACGTGGCCTGATGTATTTTTTAAGTTTTTGTAATAAATTTTACAACATAAATATATAACTAATGTCCTAAGGGCTATGTACTAAGAGCTCTAAGAATTGAAATCATTTCTTGATATTAAAAGGATTGTAACTCTATTGCACACTCATAAACAAAAATTGCTATGCATTTGTCTCCTAGAAAGATTCAGGTCTCATTTGATTAGACCCTGTTTGTTTAACACATTTTAGAGTCTCATTAAAGAGGGCTTGGGGAACTAAAATAATCTTAGTAGGTCTTGAAATTATGGCATTTATAAAAAAGAAATGGCAGATTTTCAATTAATGAGGTACAGAATATAATTCAGAGCCTAGCTTTTTATTCTGTTTTGCACCAATAGGATCGCTTAAGGGAAGAGACTTACTTAATTGAAATGGCATATAAGTTAATTTTGAGGAAAACTTTGCTTTTTTTTTTCCCATTAGAAAAGCAGGTGGTGGAAAAAACTCAGAGGTAAAAAATAGACTGAGTCTTTTTTAGTATTTTATTCTGTTTCAGTAAACTACAGAAGTTTTATGTAGTTAAAGCTTTATGATTGCTATAGAAACACAACATTAATTATCTATTATTCTTTTGATTAAAATGTTGCTACTCTAGGAGGCAAAAATTCCATACATCATACTGTCTTATACTTTCAGCTAATTTGACTTAAGAAAGAGTACAAATACCTCCAGTTTAAGATATTTGGGGCTATTATTACATTATCTTAATCCCTATTTCAAGGTATATACCACTGCTTTTAAGCCTTAGGCTAATCTATAAAAATTATAGTTCATATTTAGAATATTATTTGCCTGTCTTTTTAAAATTGCAGACTTTTGGGGAGGCTAGGTGTCTCAGTCAGTTAAGCCCCCAACTCTTGATTTTGGCTCAGGTCATGATCTCATGGTTGGTAGGATTAAGCCCCATGTCAGGCTCTGTGTTCTGGCAGTGTCCAACCTGTTTGGGATTCTCTCCCTCTCTCTGCTCCTTCCCCACTTTCTTTCTCTCTCTCTCTCTCTGACAGTAAATAAAATTTAAAATATTAAAAAACTAAAAATAAAACTGAAGATTTTCACTCCTTTGTCAAAAAGACCCCATCACAAGCTCTTCTAGAATTGTCCTTAATTTTTTTTTTTAATGTTTATTTATTTTTGAAAAGGAGAGAGACAGAGGACAAGCATAAGGGAGGCAGAGAGAGAGGGAGACACTAAATCCAAAGTAGGCTCCATGCTCCCGGCTGTCAACACAGAGCCCGACGTGGGGCTCGAAGTCACAAACTGTGAGATCATGTCCTGAGCAAAGTCAGACGCCTAACAGACTCAGTTACCCAGGTGCCCCTAGAATTTTCCTTTAGAGTACTGTTAAAAGTGTTCCACAAGAATAGCTTATGAGTAAATGACTTGCAAAACATTGAACTAAATGTTTCCCTACTGTATAACTTCAGATCTCTGGTGGTCTATTGTGTATATTCAAGACAAGAGTGTCTTAGGCAGTGTTTTTCCTCAAATATTTCACTACTGAGTTATCTTTTTCTTGGAATAGTTTTTAACATTTCGAAAAATCCTACCACATTAAATACTATTCAAAAAACTGTAACTGGGGACCCTGGGAGGCTCAGTCAGTCAAGTGTCAGACTTTTAATTTTAGGTCACGTCATGATCTCATAGTTTGTGAGATTGAGCACTGGCAGTGGGCTCTGCACTGTCAGCTCAGAACCTACTTAGGATTCTCTCTCTCTCTCTCTCTCTCTCTCTCCCATTTGTGCATGAGTGCACACATCCAGATGTGTGTGCTCTCTCTCTAAGTAAATAATGCTTAACTATATATATGTATATATAAGTTATATATATACAAGTAACAACTTACCAATATAAAATTTAAAATTAGCTATTTCTACCCACTCCTCCTTGGTTGGTCTCCAAGGATATATAACATATCCCTTTACACAAACATACAGTTTGGGGACATACAATTAGATTTCTTAATTAAATATTTTTAAAACATGGTACCGATTCATTATTTACACATAAAGTATATCAACACATTCTGTTAGCTGTTATGTTTGATTGTAGTTGGACAAAGAGATAATATGGAATATTAAATTTATGTTTTAAAATGCTAAAATCCCAACTGAAAAAAAATAACCAATTGAGGGACATATTTGGAAAACACATTATAGGCAAATAAAAATATCACTACTGTATAAATAGCTTTTGAAATCAGTAAGTAAAATTGAATGAAATTGTTAAAGTAATGAAAAAAAGACTTGAAGCAGCAGTCGATAAAAAAGGAAATGCAAATCATTCATAGATATTCAATTTAAAAAAGGTTGAAACATATATATATGTATATATATGCTTATATGTGCACATACATATATGTGTATATATATGCTTATATGTATTTGCTTTAATATGCACAAAAAAAACTAATGGGAAGATACATAAACGTCTACAAAGTGAGTATGGTGACACTGCAGTGAAGTCAGTTTCTCTTTATATTTTTGTATTGCTTGTAAAATTATTTTATTTATTTTTTAAAATTTCTAGCACATTGGTTTACTTGCAAAGTGCCTTGTGACTTCTCCATGTTCTCAAATTTTGTTAAGGAATAACAGAATAGCGGAATGTATCCAGTCGTCTGTACTGCTTGTAATTTTAAAATATAAATAGTGTTATTATATCATTAAGAAAGCAATACAAAGCACATAAAGAAAAAGATCATGGGGCGCCTGGGTGGCTTAGTCGGTTAAGCATCCGACTTTCGCTTAGGTCATGATCTCGCGGTTCGTGGGTTTGAGCCCCGCGTCGGGCTCTGTGCTGACTGCCAGCTCAGAGCCTGGAGCCTGTTTCAGAGTCTGTGACTCCCTCTCTCTCTGACCCTCCCCTGCTCACGCTGTCTCTCTCTCTCTCCTAGAAATAAATAAAAACAATAAAAAAAAGAAAAAGATCAAATATCTTGAATATGATATCTAAGATAAGGGAATTTATACAACCTTTACATAGCAAACCAAATAAAAGCAGATGTCATGATTTTGTGATACTGGACCAAGAACTAAAGGGTTAAAGAAATAAAAAGGGATAATTAGGTAAAGAAAGTGTTCCTTATAGCCAGTTGAAATATGCTATGAGCTAATCTCATTATGTAAGATAGATCGTCTGAATCTTCCTCAAAGCTAAATGATCCATTTAGAAGATTGAATGCAACATTTTACATACAACATGATGTAAAAAACATTTTTTATTTTGTTTTAAATCATGATTAGAGTTTAAGCCACCACTGCCATTATAACTGAAATAGAAATTATATTCATATTAGGTTATATATATTTATACATCTCTTATTACTAGTGTTTTTGATTTAAATCATTTTTAGATTGTGTTAATTTACACCCACACACATGCGTATACACATATTAACCTACTTATCTCTTACAAAAAAGTAAATATTTTGCTCTTCATTTATCTTTCAAATTCTGAGTTTTTTTCTTCATTTTCTCTTTGTCTTTTCTCTTTGGATTTCATTTGTTTTTCCATTAATGTCCTCATTATGCCTCAGAACAGAAACCTTTCTAAAGGTTTATTATTATGAATTATTTCCCTAATTCTTTGTTATTTGCGAATGGCTGTATGAAATGCAATATGTAAAAATAAAATGTATTTTGCAAATGAAAGTATGTATGAAAGTAAACCTGAGTCCTTTCATACATACTTTTTATTAAATATATATCTTCTGCATAATAATCCTGTTAACATCTGTGATGTTATTTCTTCCAAGATATTAATGTTTCCATTGTCTCATAAAGTAGTTTTAGACAAAAATCTGCAAATTTTCCAATAGGATAGTATTTGGGATTCATACAAACATTATATAAGAAGTTTTTAAAAGAATGTTTGAGTTCTTTTTATAAATAAATGTTATTTTTCAGAATTTCATGAATTTATATATAAAGTAAAAACATACAAAGGACTACAAATATTAATTTTTAATTATCGGTACTTAATGACGGAAGTTTTAATTGTTTTTAAACTATTTATTTAAAAAATACAAACAATACAAATAAATATACTGTATAATGAAAAAAAATATCACTAATCTTAGGTTGTATAAGATTTTCCCTGAATATAAAAAGCTGGCTGCCATATGGTTTTAGATTTTCTTTGGTATTAATAAATATAATTGCATTTTAAAGCCATATTCAGTAGCTTAGTCTTTGACTATTCATATCAGAAAAAAATATGTTTTAAGCCTTTCACCACTTATTAGTTCTTTTTTTTCAGTAAAGAGGATCCATTTGCTACAATATATATGCATGAGAACTTTAAATGACCTTGAGATAAAACAATGTTGTTAGTATATTTATGCAAACAGAATGATATTTTTTTTTGCTTTTTTCAGAGATATTTAGTATTTTATTTTTTGTTTAATAAGATTAAAATGAAAGCCATCTGTTAGGTCTGAAAAAGGAATTGCCACGGGGACAGCAGAGCAGATCAGCCTGGGTAACTTCATATCATTACTTTTATCCTGAAGACACAGTCATAATGTTAATGACATTGCACCCAAACATCACTTTAAAAGTTTAATTTTTGTTTTAAATTGTTTTTACATAATAATCATGATTAATAGTTAATGATTTAAATTATTTAATAATATAGTTGTGGATTCATCAAGCAATACAGATAAGATAAGGGCTATTTGCATCACCATTTTACAGATTGTGAGCTGCAGCACAAAGAAATCAAATATCAAGTTCAATGACACACAACTAGTCAATGGCAAAGCCAAAAATCTACACACAGGTAATTTGGATCCAGAGTCCGTGCTCTTGACTACAGACCATACACTCTTTATAATTAGCAAATTTTGGATTTTATACGAAAAAAGAGAGCTCCTGGAGCTGATAAAAGGAAAGGTAGGTAACGGGAACAGAACCATTTGAGAGAATTTACTCCAGGCTTTCTGCTGATATTCCTGGCCATTCGGGAAGAGGCAGCTGTGGTGCCAGTGAAGCTTGGAAAGCCAGGGGGCGGCCAGGTAGGCTGCCTATGCGTGTCCTTTTAAATTATTATTAAGACATCTCTTATCAAAGTACAAAGATGTGAACATGGAGAGGATGATGATAGCCCACATTCAGATGATTTTTCTGCTGTTCTATGTTCAGCAGTTCACTCAAGGCTTAGTATCTTCACAGAACTGATGGCAGCAATTAGTTAATTAAGAGTCATCTCTGCTTCTAAGTTTCGAAAACTTTCAGGTGCGAAGAATATATTATTGGCTGCTAATTTGAGAAACCCAAACTGGCAAGTAACAAAAGCACTTATTGATCACTGGGTGCCAACACAGAAGCAAATATATGTAATAAAAATGCATGCAGGTGCTTCGTTATAAGATGTGACATAGTTCCTCCAGTACATATACATGGGCTTGTGTATAAATGGAAGTATGTATACACACTGAAATAATTTAAGTAAAATTTTTAAGTAGGCTTCACACTCAGCACAGAGACAAACATGGGGCTGGAACTCCCGACTCTGAAATTAAGACCAGAGCTGAGATCAAGAGTTGGACACTTAACCAACTGAGCCCTCCAGGAGCCCCCTACATTTTGAAATAACTTAAAAGTCAAATCTCTTGGGGATTTGTAGGCTCTTAAGGATACACATTGGAACTCAGTCTGGAAAACACTGATAAATATAAATATTTCATGGTACACCTTGCAGGGGTCTCTCTACCCTTTCTGGTATTACTAAACACACATTTAACTATCATGAGTTGGATAACTCACATACTGTGAAAATAAAAGTAAACATGCATTTTCTGCTCTGGAGACAGAAACATAAGGGGAGTTGGTTTAGATTTTCCATTTTCCATGCAAGTTTTTAGAGAGTTAAGGTCTATCTATCCTTCACCTGAGCTGCTTCATTAGGCCAATGCTCTCCTACAATTTACTAACAGTTTTAGCTTTCCATTGAGATAATGCCACTGTGGCAAACACTATAGAGGCAAACAAAGAATAAGAAAGGCTGGGACCTAATCCAACAAAAAAGAAGGTTTGAGAAATCTTAACTTGCTTTCTTTTTAGGCCAATAGTGACATTAGATTTTCATTTAGTCACTTTGGTCATTTACTGTTAAGACACAATGAATTTTACTATTTTATATTCGAGGTTGTCCCCAAGCTTTACAAATTGTTCTTAAAATGGAACGGATCTGTTGTTGGGTAAATCACAGCAAAGTTTTTATTACTGAAAACTACTGATGGATGAATAATGACTGGAAATAAATAATAGTTTCACTTTCATCCAGTGTCAACATTTTCTCTCACCAAACACTGAGCCAAATGAGATGACATTAACTGGTATCGCCTTTCTTTCCATTTCAGCTCAGGATGAAGAAATGATAAACAATGATACCACTACAGTGAAAGTTAAAGGCAAATCTGGAATAAAGTGTCATAATACCTAGTCCCTAAGTAATGGAAACTTTTCTATAGCTTTTGTTTTGTTTTACAAAGCACAATGATATCTTAAAACTAAAATGAAATAATTATTCTTAATAAACTGGTTAAATGTCCTTGTTTAGTATATCCCACATTTCATAGCCTAATAATTATAGCAGTCTTTTCTCAAGAAAAAATAATTTCTACCGAACAGCAAAAGACTGTAGGATATTTCATATGCTAAAATTCTGTTGGTGTTCTCTACTTGTTATGCAATTAAATTTTAATCTCCAAGAGAGCCTCATCCATACATTTTCTACAATCCAGTTGTCAATGGAGAATTAAGGATATGTTCCTCAAAATTACTATAGGATTGGATAGACAAAAACGCCTCATGTCTTATGTCTTGGTGTATATAGTATGTGCCATTTTATAACAGACTACTTGGTTTTTGGTTTTAATTTCTATATAACAGTAAACATTGTATCCTTTTAATAGATGGAGTTAGTGTCATGGGATTTCCAGCAATAAGCATGAAAAATACACCTTGACTATTGCTTATTGTGGTGATACATAAATTGTGAGGCAAAGACAATACCTCACAGGATACTCCAAGAATACCAAGTGCTATTACTTATTTTGAAGTAACCTAGTATTTCCCGAGAGTAATCTTTAGTAAAATAAAGCCCTCTCCATGTGGGTTTGTAATCCCTTTTACACTAAATTTGCCATGTACGAAGCTTGAGGTATTAGATGAAAAATCCTGTTTTAATTGCTGATCTTGAAATGTTCTAGGTCAGACCCTGATTAGGAATGTATATTTTGTGAAAGCCTTCCATGGCTTTTCTCAGAAAATTGGAGCCATAGGAAGTGCTGAGCTACAGTAAGAAAAACCTCTTGGTGTAAAGAATGGTTTTTATTCTTCTAGTGATTGAAATTTAGAAGTTGTTTTCCAATTATGTTTTATTAAAAAAAACAAGGAAAGGGAAAATAGTCATTAATTGATTCTTTTTGTTAACGAAAAAAATGTTCAAAAGATAACATTCATTTTGTTGCATATTAACAACCAAAAAAGCCTGTTACTAGAAAAATAAAAGTGGATATAATAGAGATCAAAACAGTTTTTATATTTTTATATTCAAACCAATATAACCATTGAAATCCTTAGTCAGTTATAATACTATACTGAAGAATTAATATTTTTTAAATGAAACCTAGAATGCTTAGTTCTTAAGTGAAAAATAGACAAGAACAATAAAAATGTTTACATTTTATCACTACTCTTTTTTATAAAACTTTTTCTTGAATATAGAGCATCACCAAAAGCTGTTTTCATGTTCCAGTGAATTTTATACTTAAATATAGTATAGACTGAAAATTAAATATCTACTTATTTTTTAAAAATCCACCCTCAACTACATACACAAAACTAATTATTTAAGATCTAAGACTGTATTTCATTTGTCTATGGGAAAAGAGATTTAACCTAACTAATTAACAATTTTTATAAACAAAATAAGTAATTTATGTGAAAATATTTATATTCTTGGTTTTTCCAAATATCTTCAAATACCTTCATGGGAAGCACAATACTGCTTTTGAAATATAGTAGTAATTTTTAAAAGACACAGATATTTAGGGAAATTAAAGGGCTCTTGATGAAGTTTCCAAATTTAATAATTTTAAATTTTCAGTCCTTATTAGATATTTACAGACAAAGCTTCCTCAACATTATTTCATTTTTTTTTTCTGTGCAACTGCTGCACAAAGTGACAAAAGCATTGCAGATGACAGAATCGTTTTTAAAAATGTAATTGAAACTACTCATGGAAATCATTGTTTTAAAGAAATAGACCAAATTTCAAACCTAATAATGTGATAGCTTACTCTAAAATTAAATGAGCTACATATGATTAAAGTAGTTTAATTATAGTAACACACTCAACTTGGCATCTAATGTAGCTTGTGTTTCTCTTCATTTCTTTTTCCAAGTCAGTTTCTTTCTAGAATATTCTGCTAATTTTCTGTTTCATGTTTTGGCTCCCACTCCTCCTCATTTTTCACTTGGTGCTACCTTTATGTTTAGTTTCTTTCCATTTTTCTTTCTTTAGACACCTCTGCATTCCACAGCATTCAAAGATTCCAAACCAGCCTCCTACTTCCAAAGCTCAGATTGGGAGTTACAGAGAAAGGCAGTGAACTAGGGTAAGTAAGTACCTGAATTTTAGAGTCCAGCTGTAAAAGTTTAAGTCCTAGTACTGCCATTGTAAGAACTTCTCTATATTTCACTATCCTCTTAGTAATAGTTCCTATCTCAAAAGGCTGTTATAAAAATTGCATGAATCGGTTCACATAAAGCACTTACAATAGTGCACAATGCATTGTAAGCACTCAGGAAGTGTTACTGATCCATATTACTGAATCACTAGGTTAATAAAGGCCATGGTAGTTCTTAACTTCCTTAATGTTTTAGGAGATTAAGCCCCTTTCCTTATTTCCAAAGTTAATGCCTACCCCAATTTTTGATACATCAAAAATTCCCTCTTTTTTTATACCGTTTTTTTCTTTCTATAGGTTCCTTCCCCTGAGCATTCTAGGATGCTCCAGCTCCACTCATCTTTCTAACATACAAAAGAGTGAAAATGTTAACACACACACACACACACACACACACACGCGCGCACACACACACACAATTGTGTATACACACACAGAGATTCCAGAGGGGGGGAAAAATCTTAAATCTTCACAGGTAATAATCTGTTTCTTTCCTGCCCTTTAAGATGAAAACTTCTGAGTTTAGTCTGTGTTTGTTTTTTATGTCTTACCTCCTATTGCAATCTACTACCAATCAAGTCCATTTTTTTTCCATTCATTGGAAAGTGTTAATTTTTTTTTTATCTTATTCCCTCCACTAGGAAACCTAATAGCTCTGATGTTTCAGTATTCTTCCTCTATAGAATTTGACATGCTTATGGATGTTGAAAATTCTCTGATTTATTATTCTGCAACGACCATATAGTGTAGTTGAAGGAGCTTGGGTTTAGAAGCCAAACAATACTGTGAGTACACTTAGTTTTCATGATTGCTTCTTTACTGCATGATGGGATTCACAATACCTAACTCATGGGTTGCTGTGAGGATTAAATAGAACATGTAAATCCCCAGAGAAGATCCTTGCTCATGATTTAAGCTAAAACAGTACTTCCTATGTGTTGGGTCCTTTTCTAAGTAATTAGCTTGTATAAAACCATTTGATGTTCATTACTATGCTATGGGATAGGTTGCTATTTTTGTTTATATTATAAATGTGGAACATTTTCATAAAGGGATAAATAACCCAACCAAAATCTTAGCTACTGGTAAGACCAGGATTTGTGCCCAGGCAGTCTGGCTCTGATTTCTCTGCTCTCAATCCTTATGCTGTTTTGTAGCATCCCCATTGCTTTGACATCTGGAACATGGCTTTCTCAAGATTGTTCCCCTCATTTTACTTTTCCCCTCAGGATCTACTAGTCCACCCAGACATACAGACTTGGTGCATTACCAGTGGTTCTTATTCTTTTACTGGTTTCAAATATCTTTGAGAATCTGAAGCTAAAGCTGGAAATCTTTTTCTGAATAAGGCATATGTATCCATAGGCATGGCTTTGCACACATGTTAAGAACATCAATTTACCATATGATTTCTCTCTGTTAACATTCCAACATTCAGCAGTTAACAGCTCCTGTCTATATTACATTCTGATCATCCCTTGAAGTTTCTTCCTTCTCCCCATCCCTAAGCCATTTCCGATCCTTCCCCTCCCAACCACCCCCCCCCCCCCCCCCAGTGAAATGACTCTAGTGCAGTGATTAACTGCTTTGGAGTTAAACACATATGGATTAGACATTCAGTTATCCCATTTAATTAGCTGTGGTCCTTGAGTATATTATATATTCCATATATGCATATATTATGTACATATACAGTAAAACCTTACACTGTAAGTAACTTGTTCAAGTGTTCCACAAGATGAGCAAACATTTCTAATAAATTGAAACGTGGTAAAACAAGTGATGTCTCGCAATACAAGTAGTATGTGACACCAAATGTCACATGATCACAACTGAGCCAAAGGGTTTTCTCTCTCTCTCACTCTTTCTCTCTCTCTCATTACGAGATTGTCTCCCATGCTCAGGTTCTCGGTCTCAGGCCATGGTGTTTGGCAGAAATCAGTGATTTTTCAAAACACTGGAAGGTGCCCACAATTGACACCAGTGTATTTTTTTTTGTCACTTCAAAGCACCTATGGACAGTCCTTTGCTTTTCCATACAAGAGTAAGCTTAGGAATGCTTTGCTTCAATCTATGTCAGGCTGCCTTCAGATATAGACCCTTTCCTTTGTTGCCTTATTGCCAGTTACATTAAATACAGTATGACAAGAATTTAATTATACTATAATCAACATCTGGGCAAGGGTATACAATGGCCCCCATGCAGAAAAAGATCCATTTAAGCCAAAAGACAGCAGTGATTCCATTAGTGATAGTGAAAGTCATTCTACTAGTAACTTTCCTCTCTCTTTGTCTCCCTCATACCAGCGATGAAGGTTTTCAAAGGTCAGTTCAGGTTAATTTGTTTATTTTTTGTTATATTTTTATTTTCTTTCTTATTTTGTATTATATTAGTATTCTAATCATTTTATATGAATATTTTTGGGTTACAGAATGAATCATCTGAGTTTTCATTATTTCTTATGGGAATATTCCCTTTAATATACAAATGCTTTGGATTACAAGCATGTTTCTGGAACAAATTATGTTTGCAAACCAAGGTTTTCTTGTGTTTACCTACAGCAAAATAAGTTAGGATACTAATGGAGACACTATTGCATATGTATGCATATATGTGTATGTGTGTGTGTGGGTGTTCCACAGAACATGGTAACATGTTAAAATACAAAGTAATCCATTAGTCAGGCTTTTAGAAATGCTTATTTATATTGACTGAGAATTGCTCAATTACATTTGACCATAAATTATTTTTCATGAAAAGCTCATTAATATTATAATGGCTATCACACAAACTCTCCCTCACAAATCTCCCAGCACATCCTCTAAACTGTCTAGAACTGACCTGTATAAAACACATGTTTCTTATGTGACTACTCTGACTGACACTCTGTGTGAGGCCTGTATAATCTTGATATAATAATGATTCATACAATGGCCTCTAATTCCCACCATCCTGGTTCTTTAAGGTCTAGCTCCTGCCTCAGAAAACTATTTGTTTTTTTCCTTCAAATAACTTTGTGTTATTTGTATTATTATTTGCATACATTTCCATATGCTTGGAATACCCACTTACTTCTGGCACAGAAAGCCCATGTCTCCACATGCTTTTCAACTGATATGTAAGCAGAATTAATTTATCCTTTTTCTTTACACAATGTGCTCAAAATTTTAACTATGTATATTTCTATTATGATAAGCATTGTTCTATAATTACTTATCCTGAATCCAGCCTTTACTATGGAATTTGATTTTCTGGAAAGAGTGTCAGTATGTGTCAATATTTCATCTTTCACTTCTACCCTCCACTTCTTCTGCCTAGTCTCACCATATGCTTTACAAATTCTGGCTCAGAATTACCCCTCAAATAATGTTCATTAAAATAAATGTATATATGTTATTTATCTCCTACTTTTAAATACTGAAAGTAGATGAGATACATAATTTATGATCAAGAATGGTGAAGAAGTAATCAAAATATCTAGTAATGTTTTTGTGCCAATATAGATTTAATAAGTAGAGTATATAATGCCAGACATCCTACCTATTAGACAGACACAAAGTATACTAATGATAGTAAAGAGAATACATACATACATACATACATAATATACTAAAAACATTGAAGACAACAAAACCTCTAATACAGAAACAAAATCTCTAATATATGTGTATACATATTTAATAGACATACACACACACACACACACACATACACACACAACAGATTACACCCTTATGTTTTTAAACACCTTTGCTGAAAATATCAAATATAAGCAACATATGGATGATGTATGCGGACTTACTTAAAATTTTTTTAACTTACTAAAAAGTTTAGTGAATGGAATATTAACTAAATCTATAGACATCCTGTGTTTACATAGTATTAGCATATGGTGCCAATAAACATAAAGTTATCCACAATAAATACAGATTTTTTTTTATCTCAACAAACAAAAGAAGACTATAAAACTCTTCATGTGATCATCCATACCTTCTCTCAAAACCATCTACCTACATAGAATCCTTTTCATTATACTAACTTCTTCTACCACTATGAAAGGATATCTGATCCCATATTGGGGTTAAAAGCAAAGCAGATGCTATTCTCTGAGCACTACTACAGCTTTTCTATGAGAAGGTCAAGGCAGTTTACAAATGTTTCTACCACATAAATAGTAATCCTCGTATCAATCCTGCCAGGTAAGCAACTGGTAAAAAATCTCCCATTCAAATTTTGGCAAAGCTGTCAGAATATTAAATATTAAAGGTGCTATCTTCACTTCAAACTTCTATATAATTATCTTAATTTCAGGCTCAGTGACAATGTGATGTATATTTTGTTATATATACACATATATCTTATTATATGTATAATACAAATACTTATATGTGTATATATATAATAACATACATGCTTATGTGTGTGTATATATATGTATATAATATATATATAATAAGTATATGGTTAAAACCACATTGCATAGAAACATATGTATAGTTTCGCTCAGCTGCAACTTTCTCATCTCTTCAGAGTGAGTTTTTATTTTTCCATAGTGAGAATAATTTTGGGTAAGTAAATGAAAGGACCCAGGTATTTTATGGCAGCTTCATCCATTCTCAGGTCTTAGGATTAGTTTTATTTTTAGAGATTAAAAAACAGTTTTTTAAATCACTAAAGTATCCCTTGCTCCTCTAGATAATAAGTATGCTCCCGCCTCTCCCCCTCTCCTTCCCCTGCCCCAACCCCTTCGCCAAGGCTTCAGACATCTTGCTTAAGGAGCTAATTTGAATCAGAGGCAATTCCAAATTCAAGCCCTGGATGATACATGCCATGGATCATAATGTGGCAATAAGCTACCAGGACCTACCAAACATATGATAGATTTTAATCAGGTTGTCTTAGGCCTAAATAGACTAATTATGTTTTTATAGATAATCATAGTATAAGCAATGAGAAATCTTAGGTATATAATATAGGGGTAATGCTAAGCAATATGTGTATATGTCTATATATGAATATGTAAGTGAATCCATAGTTTTGACTAAAAACACATGCCTGCATCTTTCAGATTTGAAAGAGAAACGAAAGGAAGACAAAGAGAGGTACACAGGTGAGTGGTAAGCAATGTTTCAGATGGTTTAACATCAGAAAAACTTTAAGTGCTTAAAAAAAAAAACAGAATAGTCTGCATATGTGTGTGTGTACGCATGCATGCGTATATAAATAAAAGATAAACATTATGTGAGTCAACATGGTGTAATGAAACTGGATTATATATCCATCTACCATTTATTCCCTAATAACTAATGACAAAAATTTTCAATACTTAAAAAAAGTACATTATTGTGAAACAAAAAATGTATATAATTTCCTGTGATAAATATCAAAAGTGGAAGCTAATGGCTTGGCTCTTTTCCCCTCTCTCCCAAAATAATGTAAAAATAAAATTAATTAACAGAATCCTGATAACTCTAAAATCTTCTAAACTAGATAGAGGGAGTCCAGACAGAGAGTCAAGGAGCTCCAGAGAAAACTGGAGGTAAAATCCTTGATAAGAGGTATCTTCAAAAAGCTGGAGAACCTCACATGCTGAATTAGAGAATGACTACAAAGGCTTCAAGTAGCCCACCAGAAGAGTAAATTCTAAGACAATTAACAGCATATCTGAAGGCAGAGCAGAGTACATATCTTCTAGAAACACTTGTAAATAGAAACACAGAAACCAAGTTCGCTAACTCTAGACGGTATGGGGAAAAAAAAAAAAAAGAACTGAGTCAGATTTAGATACTGTGGGAAAGGGGATCAAATGGAATTCATCCAATTATGTTAAAAAAATAGGTCTCTACTTCAAGTTACTGATTTTCACCTGAAAAAGAAGAATGAGACAACAAGGCAAATATATAAACATCACATATTAAGAAGAGAAGACTTTTCTCCAGGAAAAATCCTCCTATCCAAGGTTTGGCTTTGTATGTTCATTACAAGATGAATGACTGTGCTCTCTCTCTCTCTCTCTTTTTTTTTTTTTAATTTTTAATGTTTATTCATTTTTGAGAGAGAGAAACAGAGTGTCAGCAGGGGAGGAGGAGAGAGAGTGAGACAAAGAATACGAAGAAGGATCCAGGTTCTGAGCTATCAGCACAGAGCCTGACACGGGGCTCAAACTCACTGAGCTTTGAAACCATGGCTTGAGCTGAAGTCAGATGCTTAACTGACTGGGCCACCCAAGTACTCCATAACTGTGCTCTCTTTCCTGATGACAACGTCCCTGGTGTTGAGCATTCTTATGTCTATCCTCCCAGATGATGATGATGATGATGATGATGATGATGATGATGATTTGTCTTAAAAAGGCAGCTTAACCTGGGATGATAGTAGTTCACTGAGATTTCATCCTGCTTAAAATATATTTTTATTTTCTCCTGGAGTAGGAAAGGTAGAAGATCACCCAGTGAATTTAATGATTTTTTTCAGTTCACTCGCTTCCACTCAGTCATTTGCTTATTCACCTACTGCCATTTTACTAGATGTAGAATAAATTAAAAACATTTCTGTTTTAATGCCATCAAATGCCATCATTGCAGAAGTACTTGATTAAGGAAATGAAATTATCTGATTTGACTTAGTGATATGTTCCCAACTACTCAATGTACAAAAACAGGAGGGCCATTTCTCCATGGACCTGATATTTTGTGAAGACAGCATATGGTGATCAGAGGACATTAGGCAAGCCATTAACAAGGCCCATGAACCACTTTACAAAATATTTTTGAAATGAAAATTAATGGGTAGTCTTTTCTGAGAGCTCTTTCATAGATGAATGCAGCTGGATGAGATTCATTTGCAAAGAGATATTTTGTTTATATTGCTTTTGACTTCATTAAGCAAAAATATTGAAAAACAGCTAGCTATAGCTGATGCAAAAGAACACAAAGCAGAAATTGTTTCACAATATGTTTTAAAATGCATTTGGAAGTAGACGATTTACATGAAATATCATCTCACTGCTGCCATGATCACCAAAACATCCAAACAACACAAATAAAAACAGAAAAAATAAAAGAACACAAAAACAAAACATACACTCTCACACATACAAAAATCTGCAAAAGCAGTTTCAAAAAAACTGCTTATTTGATTTTCATTTTCACAAAGGAAAGTAGGAAGGATGGAAGGAAAGAAGGAAGGGAGGAAGGAAGGAAGGAGGAAGGAAGAAAAAAGGAAGGAGGGAAGGAAAAAAGGAAGGATAAAGAGAGAAAACAAGAAAATCAGCTTATTCTCAACAAAATACTAATTGAACTAAGGATATTTCAAAGGCTGCTACTTCATTTGCAGACACATATCTATATTTCTGTACACTTTAATTAACAGATAAAACTTCTGTAAATACAGTGTGTTATTTCTTGACCAGAATTTCTTTTCCTTTTTTTTTTTCATGATAAATTGGTCTTTTTAAAATTTATTTATGTTCAAATTAGTTAACCTATAGTGTAGTCTTGGGTTCAGGTAAACCCATTGATAGATCTCTTTTTTGTTTTGTTTTCATTTGTTAAAATTCTGATTTTTTTAAATTTTTTTTTCTTAAATAGTTTATTGTCAAGTTGGTTTTCATCTAATACCCAGTGCTCATCCCAACAAGTGCCCACCCCCCTTCCCCTCTCCCCCACCGCTATCAGCCCTCAGTTTGTTCTCAGCATTCAAGAGTCTCTCAAGTTTTTCAGGTGTGGTGTTTGCTGAGTCCCTTACAGATGTTGGATACTAGCCCTTTATCTTTTTTTTTTTTCAAATAGTTTATTGTCAAATTAGTTTCCACATAACACTCAGTGCTCATCCCCACAAATGCCCTCCTCCATACCCATCCCTCCTCTCCCCCACATCCATCAGTCCTCAGTTTTTGTCAGCATTCAAGAGTCTCTCATGGTTTGCCTCTCTCCCTTTCCCCCACCATTTCCCCCCTTCATCTCCCCCTTGTTCCTCCGTCAAGTTCCTCCTAATCCTCCTATACGTGCAAACATGATATCCGTCCTTCTCTGCCTGACTTATTTCGCTCAGCATAACACCCTCAAGGTCCATCCATGTTGCTACACATGGCCAGATTTCATTGTTTCTCATTGCCATGTAGTATTCCATGGTATAGATAAACCACATCTTCTTGATCCATTCATCTGTTGATGGACACTTAGGCTCTTTCCATGTTTTAGCTATTGTGGAGAGTGCTGCTATGAACATTGGGGTGCATGTGCTCCTATGCATCAGCATTTCTGTATCCCTTGGGTAAATTCCTAGCAGTCATTTGCAACTATCTTTTCCCATTCCGTTCGTTGCCTATTAATTTTATTGATTGTTTCCCTTGCGGTGCAGAAGCGTTTTATATTGATGAGGTCCCAGTAGTTCATTTTTGCTCTTGATTCCCTTGCCTTTGGGGATGTGTCAAGTAAGAAATTGCTGCAGTTGAGGTCAAGGAGGTTTTTTTCCTGCTTTCTCTTCTAGGAATTTACTCAAGGGATACAGGAGTGCTGATGCATAGGGGAACATGTACCCCAATGTTCACAGCAGCACTCTCAACAAGAGCTAAATATGGAAAGAACCTAAATGTCCATTAACTGATGAATGGATCAAGAAGATGTGGTATATTTATATAATGGAATACTACATGGCAATGAGAAAGAATGAAATCTGGCCATGTGTAGCAACATGGATGCAACTAGAGGGTGTTATGCTGAGCGAAATAAGTCAGGCAGAGAAGAACAGATATCATATATTTGAACATATAGGTGGATTAGGAGGAAGGTAATGGAGGACCATGGGGGAGGAGAAGGGGAAACATAGTTGGGGAGAGGGAAGGAGACAAACCAGGAGAGACTCTTGAATGCTGAGAACAAACTGCTGGGGTGGGGGGGAGGGGAAGGAGGATGATGGGCATGGAAGAGGGCACTTGTTGGGATGAGCAATTGATGTTATATGTAAACCAACTTGACAATAAACTATTTAAGAAAATAAATACATAAAAATTAAAAATAAATAAACAATAAAAACTTTTAAAAAAAAGAGTCTCTCGTGGTTTGCCTCCCTCCCTCTCCCTCACTATTTCTCCCCTTCTTCTCCCCCAAGGTCCTCCGTTAAGTTCCTCCTAATCCACCTATACGTGCAAACATATGGTATCTGTCCTTCTCTGCCTGACTTATTTAGATCAGCATAACATCCTCAAGTTTCATCCACATTGCTAAAAATTCTTGCCCAGAATTTCAAGTTTCTATATTCTGAATTTGTATTTTTTTATATAAAATTCCTATCTAGAATCTAGACATACTCATTTGTTGTATTACTTTTAAAAACATTTTCAGAGATTAGCTATAATAGAAATCTTAAATGCATATATGTTATCTTTCCAGGAAATTTTGAGTTCTTTAAGAGAACGGTTAAGCATTTATGAAACTCTTAGTCCATTTTTTTTCTTTATTTAGGGTACTAATTAAGCTTTAAATGTTATCTTTTGATCCCCATTTTTCTTTGTGAAAATTAATGATATCTTTTCTATTTTTCTCTTCCTTATCCTCCATTTGTTTGAAGTTGCAAAATTCCTACTTTGTAGGAACATATTTACATAATACTAGTCTCTCTCTTTTCACACCTTTTAGTCTTAGATCTACAATTAAATGTATTCAGTGTTCACCATCAAGGCTTTTGTAAAGTTTACCTAATAAAAACTAAGTTGGATAAAGTTTATCCACTAGCGAATAAGGTATTCTCTAAGCTCTTTCAGGTTTAAAACTTTTTTTTTTTTTTTAAGTAACTTTGATACCTCCTTGGCTCAGACAGACTTTCTTTGTGTTTTTGAAAATTAGCTTCTGATTGTTTTGTTGTGACTATTGTTGTGGAAAAGTTTGATGATTACCTGATTCTCTTTCCTTTAGAACTAACCTGACAATTTTGTCTGGGAACCCAGAGGACTTTTAGAAAATATCCACAAGGGCTAAAAAATTATTCTAGGGTATATTTAAAGGTTAATGAAATGTGCCCTTTCAATACATTAATGAACAATTTTTAAATAGTAGCCATAATATTTTTTTTCTGTTGTTTGTTTTTTTCTAGGACTCTAATTTTAATAATTTCAATCCTGTTCACAGCTATATCCATTATCCTTTGCTCTGATTCTTTTTAGTTCTATTTATTAGTATTAGTATGTTTCGGTTTTTAACTCCTCTCCACACATTCATTTCATGAATGTCACTCATAAAAAACACTCATGAGACTCTTCCTCCTTGGGTATCCAAGGAATAAGTTTTCTGTTTGTTTGTTGTTGTTGTTTTTTTTTTTTTCTTTTTTACTCCCTCTCTCTTTCTCTTTCTTTTTCTGATCTATTCAATTTTGATTTCAATCCTTATGTTTTGTCCATTTCTATTTTTGAGTCCACTGATTTAAATTTTATTCATTTTCATCTGTGATTTTCCTTTTCTTTTTTTTAAATGTTTTATTTTATTTCTAGGAGAGAGAGAGACAGACAGCATGAGAAGGGGAGGGTCAGAGAGAGAGGGAGTCACAGACTGAAACAGGCTTCAGGCTATGAGCTGGCAGTCAGCACAGAGCCATACGCGGGGCTCGAACCCACGAACCACGAGATCATGACCTAAGTGAAAGTCGGACGCTTAACCGACTAAGCCACCCAGGCGCCCCATGTCCGTGATTTTTCAAAAAAGGTATTTAATTAAGGCTGGAGTCTTTTGTTTCAATTTTCCTGGTTTCTTGGGTGTTTGTGTGTATGTGGGAAGGTAGGGGAAGATTTTTCATCAGTTAAAATTTTATCTCTTTTATTTTTGTAATATATTGTAAGGGTGTTGTCTACAATTTTCTTTTCATTTGGAAATATCTCTTCTCCTTCTCCTAAACAAGCAGTAGTTGGTAGGAGCCAAAAGAACATTCTAGTAACCTTATTTGTTTACATACATTGTCTTATGTTGTTAAAGTGAAAACAAACTTCTTTCTTTTTTTTATTTTTTATTTTATTTGTTATTGAGACAGAGTAAAACAGAGCATGAGTGGGGGACAGGCAGAGAGAGAGGGAAATACAGAACTGGAAACAGGCTCCAGGCTCCTAGCTGTCAGCACAGAGCCCGACGTGGGGCTCAAACCCACAAACCTTGAGATCATGACCTGAGCTGAAGCCGGACGCTTAACCGACTGAACTACCCAGGTGCCCCAGAAAAGAAACTTCTTTAATTGAAGGTATCTTTTTTTTTAATGTAACAAATTTTCCGATGTAGTGATTCTTGTGTTTCCTAAGAGTGTTTAATTTTAACTTTTTATTATTATTTTTTTTCCTTTAGCTTAGGTTCCAAGGAATATTCCACATGCTTCTAATTTGACCATTCTTTCATAGAAATAGTATCGGGGCTCCTGGGTGTGTAGTTGGCTGAGCATCCGACTTTGACTCTGGTCATGATCTCATGGCTTGTGATTTCGAGCCCCGCTTTGTGCTCTGTGATTACAGCTTAGGGCCTGGAGCCTGCTTCAGATTCTGTGTCTCCCCCTCTCTATCCCTTCCCTTGCTTGCACACTATATCTCTCCCTCTCAAAAATAAATACAAACATTTTTTTAATTAGAAATAATATCTTCCTAAGATCATTACACTTGGCCCCACATAATTTCAAGTACTTTCCTCTACTCACCTATATTCTAAGGCCAGTTCTCAGTATTTCCTTAGACTTCTTCTCAGTATCGGGACTGGGATTATCTCCTGTGGGGAGATAATTTTACCTGTGCTCAGCCACCGCTAACTTCCCACTTCCTCTCTTTTTGTTTCTCAGTCTCTGTCTCTTTACTTCAGTGTGCACTCCATAGCCAGCTCTGCTGTTGTGGGTGTTTATATTCTTACATTCAGGTAATTTTAAGTCCATTGCATTGCCTATATACCAGATATGCTAAAGACGTGTGTGTGTGTGTGTGTGTGTGTGTGTGTGGTTTGGAGGATGGTTTTAAAGTATGTCTGGGGAAGAATTGGGTTTATAAAGCCACTATTGTCCATTGGAGATTATGCATTAGTTATTGTGGAGGTGATATTTTGTGTGGGTGTGATATTTTAAGAAAGTATTTGAATAAAATGCTGGAATAAGCCATTCCGGATTTCTTTTAAGAAAAATTGAATCAGAGAGAAAAACAATAACAAGTAAACTGAGAAAGACTAATTCTCAGAGACTAAGAATAAACAGAGATCAGTGTGGTTAGAACAGGACTATAAATGAAGAGTGGTAGGAATGAGACTAAAGAGGTAAGTAGGAGGCCTCTTTTCTGTATATATGCATTTACCTATTCTGAATATTTCACATAAATGGAATCATAAATGTGACCTTTTGTGACTGGCTTCATTCACTTAGCATAAATGTTTAAAGATCATTCACATTGCAGCATGTATCAGTACTTCATTTCTTTTAATGACTGATTAATACTCCACTGTATATACCATGATTGATATATTGATATACAATATCATACATTAGGTTGTAGAAATTTGGGTTGTTTCCACTTTTGGTTGTTGTATATTGTACTGCAATAAACACATCTGTACAAGTATTTGAACACCTGAAGTAACTGAATGTTTCCAATTCTGTTTGGTAAGAGAATTTTCCTTTTACTTGAATGTGATGAGAACATTATCTGAGAGTTTTGAGAAAAGAAGCATGAACTAATTTACATTTTGAAAAGATCATGCTTGTTGCCACTAAATGGACAAAAGATGGCAGACGCAGAGATTGGCGCTATCGGAGTAATCTAATATAACAGCGCCTTGGACTAGGCCTGGAGCAGGAGTCATGGTGAAAAGATATAACTGGACATATGTCTTTAAAGTGGCACCAAGCAACACTTAATGAATGAGTGAGAGTACAAAAGAAATTGTCTGACTCTAAGTTAATGGACTAAGCATTTTGATATGTGATAGTAACTTATTGAGGTTAGAAAGACAGTAGGAGCAGAACACGTTTGTAAAAAAAAAAATCATTTCTTTTTGTGAAAACATAAAGTTTAGAATTCTTGTTATATACACCCTTGGAGACAGACAACGGATATGTGAATCTGGACCACAGCAGAGACTCTATGGAGAATTTAAAAATTTGAAAGCCATGGGAACAGATGGAATCACACACAGTGAGCACACAGAAGAGATGAAGTCTCACACTAAATATTCAACCACTAGATCATTTAGAACTCTGGAAGAGACGTAGGAGAAAGAAACTTGAAGTGGGCAGAAAGAAAAAAAAAACAAAAACTAAAATTGGAAGCAAAATGAGAAAGAGGGTCAAGACTCAGTAAGAAACTAGGTGGGTCAAATTTTAATCCGACACAGGGAAAGAGAGCTCCATGAGTTTCACAATGGAGATTATTAGTAACTGTGATAAAGAGAAATTTCAGTGGGCAAGAGTGTGTTGAAGAGAGAAAGGCAAGCGTAGGAGTACAGAATGTGAGGTAGGACAGCTTATTTATGAGTTTTGCTCTGAAGGGGAGGGGATGGGAATGGAAGTCACTCAAAGATTGTATGGTATTTAGAGAGGAAAGAGTGTTGGAATATGAGAGGTAGTCAGCATGTTTGCCTCCTATTGGGAAGGACGACATAAAAAGGAGAAACTTTGGATTCATGTGTGTGCACCCACACTTGCTTGTGGTTCAGATAACGGTAGAAGCAGCATGCAGATGAGATCTGGAGCGGCTTTGAGAAGGCAGTTCGAGCTGACACAGAACTTGAACAGTACACAGGTAGTCCTTTGCTAGGTTAGTAGTGTCAGTGATGAGAAAATGAGGGGGCATCTACAGATTGCTTGTATTTCCAAATACAACAAAGAACTCTAAGGAACTATAGTAGCATTCCTGGGTAGGGCTATTGGCCCACTTAAGACCTGTGGTCACAAACATAAAGAAAACAACAGACTTTTGTGTCATCTGTGAAAGAATGCTTTTTGTAATACAGGTCTATAATCTTTTAATAGCCACCCCTGGAATGTAGTCTCAGTGTTCATAATACTTAGGGTTTAGAAAGGTATTTTTGTGCACATATTACATTTTACAGAGCACTACGGGGGAGGGGGTTGCAGCAGCACCCCCAAATGAAACATATTAATATCTCCATAGCAATGATATCAATAACCAGAAATAAGTGTGATGAAAAAGACATAAAAACAAACATTTTGAAAATGGCCCCACATCATTCTGCTTTAATTTTGATTCCAAATAAGTTAAGAAGCATCACTTAGTTTTTAAAGCTTTTCATATTTCACAATTATAAATGAAAGCCTTTGAATCTTTAATGTATGGTATTTCCTTGGTTCACTAGTTGCTGAAGATGTTAATTGAGGCTTCAAGTACAAAAAATGTTCATGATTAAGTAAAGTTATGGATATATCACATACTAAATTACCTTTATTGGAGATTACTGATGTATATTAGCATAAGTACTCTGAGAAGACACAGCTATTTACCTTTAACTCTTACAGAAATATATATATATTTTTTTTAATTTGTTCCCTCCTGTTCCCAGCACCACTAGTAACATGTCCAGACTAACTTTTCCATAAACCAGGCTTGAAGAGCATCATGGGGATTGTTCAAAATAGTGAAGAGAAATTATAAAAGGAAGCAATTTCACAAATGTATTCAAGTTACTCCCAGATAAGATGCTTCCAGTAATTGTGTGCCCATAGCCATGGACACTGAAAGTACTTAATCATGTTTTGTAAATATCTCTTAATTTAGAGAGAGGTAGCCAATAAAATGAGATATAAATCAGTAGGACCATTTGGGTTAGATGGCTCTGTGGTTTTATGGTACTATACAACATGAAAGAAATATAAAGGTTCAAATGTCTGTGAATTTCTGAATAAATTACCAAAAACAGTAACTGAATCAATTAAACAATTCAGAAGCTTTAGTACTGAAAGGACTGCCTTATAGAGTATGATTCCAGTTGAGCATAATAACAATGAATAAAAATATAAGATTAATAATACTAATGACTCTTGATTTGGACCTTTTTGATAGGCTAAATAATGTCCCTCAAAGACATGTAGGTCCTAATATCTAGGACCTGTGAATGCTATTTTATATGGTGAAAAGGATTTCACAAACATGATTAAATTAAGCCTCTTGAGATGAAGAGATTACCCTGAATTATCTCCATCTGCTTAACAGGGTATTTTCTCTTTTGTCCAAACTTAACTCTCTGTAAATGGGAAAAAAATTATTTTCCGATTTCCAGGTATTGTGTCAACAACAGTTAAAACAGGAGATTTATAGCTAGAAAGAAATCACTGGCTCCATCAACTGTGTTAATGTCAGAGATTAGAGGCAAGGCTTCTGTTTCTAAATAACACAGTCTAGCAATCTGTATTATATCATGGTGTAACATCATGGTTGAACTTAATTTGGCAATGTGGAATAAAAATAAAGTCTTTGATTTTTTTGGTATCAAAAATTAATTGTCCTCAAAATGCTCAATTATGAGATTACCTTCTTGGATTAGGTATTACTTTTCACCTATCTTGGAAAAAATTATCATGAAAGTATAATTTCCACTAGTGACAAGGTTGAGGAAAATAGCAGCTCTTCCACATTGTGTATTAAAACTGTTAAGACCATGGAAAGAACCAAATGATTTGGCAGTATCAAATGTATTAAGAGGGAAAGTATTCACCTTGTTCCAGAAATTTGACCTCCTAGAGTCTATCATACAAAAAAATTGTATATTTTTGCAATTCTATATTGCAAAAAAACATGTGTGCAAAGGTTTTTATTGGAATACTACTTGAAAAATGGAACTGTTTACAAAACTTTGAAAATAACCCCAGTGTCTACCATTAATATTCATCTGATATAATGGATAAAATTATGGACTTAGGAGACAGACATGAGTCTAAAGAAAGGTTCTACCATCCATGTGCCATATCAATTTGAAAAAGTAACATAAGCTCTTTGAATTTTAGTTTTCTTGCCAATGGATTGGGATTAATGATACTTCATGGATTGTTGAGTAAATTTACTGACCTAGCAGACAGCTGAATATGGTATAGTCTCTCCTCTTCCCTTTAGTCTATGAGTTTTATTCATTAGAGGACTTGATATTCTGATACAAATATTATGGATATTCACTAAATACTCAATAATTTTAAGAGCAACATTAAATACAGAAAACAATTAATTTTATTTTATGTGATTTTAACAACTAATGTGTTCATTATTATACAAACACATTGAATATCCTATTTATTCTTAAGTTCTATCAGACAGTACAACTTTGATTCTTCAATAATTCATTTTACATATGAATCCCGTCTATATTTTTTTTAGCTCAGTCACCTCTTTTGGTTCTATTTTCCTTTCTCTGTCATATGCTTGTACGATCAATCATTAATGAGATAGGAGAACAAGGGCTGAAATGAGGCTTACTGAGGTTTTATTTTATAAAAAAGATGCAAATGATACGTATATATTTTTACCCACAAAATTTTTATTTATTGCTACAACTTTTGTCCTGGGTTCACATTCTAATGATGTGTCAATTAAATATGGAACTAAAGTATATGTTGAAGGGCGCCTGGGTGGCTCAGTCAGTTAAGTGTCTGACTTTGGCTCAGGTCACGATCTCAAGGTTTGTGAATTCAAGCCCTGTTTTGGACTGTGTGCTGACAGCTCAGAGCCTGGAGCCTGCTTCAGATTCTGGGTCTCCCTCTCTCTCTGCCCTTTCCTTGGTCATGCTCTGTCCTTCTCTTTCTCTCAAAAATGAATAAACGTTAAAAAAATTTTAAGTGTATATTCAATATAGAGGGGAAAATGTTGACTAGTTATGTAGTATTAAACATATATTTGCTAGTTTAACATTGCTAAGCCAAAGTAAATATGTTTTTATGCAGTGCTAACTGTGCTTAATTTTCATCAAAAAATTTAGTCATACATTTTCAAATTAGATTGAATATTTAATTGATGAAAATTGAAAGTAGTTGGCATATTATGGTTTAACAAGATATAAAACAAATATATATAAGAAATTATTATAGGTAAGTTGCTATTAAACTTAAATATTAAATTTTCTCTAACATATGGTTAAAAGTTCATTATTTTCTGTAGAGAACTGCTAACCAAAGAACAGTTTAATAATTTATTTTTTTCTAAGTTTCTAAGCTACCGTGAGACAAAGGATGATACCTGTATTTGATCAAATCAGAGTGAAATATATATTTCTTTTATTATTAAGGTAGAATCTTCTCTCTCCTGGGAAATGAAAGTTCTATCAGAATCCTTACCTTACAACCCAACTATAGTATTCTGTAATTTTTGGCCAAGGTTTAAACTTACTTTGAAAATCTTATATTAGATTTAAAAAAAAAGATTTCTTATGTGAAGATAGATTCAATATATTGAGTAATAACGCCTCTAGACACAAAAGAAACATGCTGGTATTCTCATTCATATATAATTACCTGAAGTAAAGAGCTTCTAAACCTAAATAGAGTAATCAGCCCTTCTAACTTTGTTCATTTTTTAATACAACTACCATTAAGCATCTCAGCCAAATGGAAATATTTTGTTAGAACCCTGAGGAGATAAAGATTTTTGGTTCTGATGAGTATAATAAGACTGTTGCATTTCCCAACACCTTCTGTGGCAGAGACTGTCTTCATCCCATTGCATATTCTTGCCTCCTTCACTGAAGGGTTCATATGTGTATATAAAATCACCACTATGTATAATTTAAATATCTTATCTTTTTACTTGTCAGGTATAACTCAATAAAGTTCATTTAAAAAAGAAAATCTCATGCATTGATTCTTAATCATTTTTTAGTATTGGATGCCTTTGACAATCTGATCAATTCTGGGCCCCCCTCCCCCAAGTATGTGTGTGTATATATATATTTATATTTATGCAATTCTGTGTACAATTTCAGCTTACTTGAACAATAATACTGAAAATGTTTGCCAGAAACATGAAAAAGGAAATTAACTTTCTTCTGAATATACCATCCCACATTTTTGATACCACACTGCAATTAACTGAAAAAGCACACATGTGGAAACCTAACTTTCTTAATGCAAAGACTCTGTGGTCCCAATGGTCTTAATTAAATTTCAAAGCAATTCATGCTTTAATTCGAAAGCAAGGAAAGTATGGAAAGAACACATTCAGACTTTTTACTTCACTATGATGTAGAGAATAAGACCTTTTCCCTCATAATGGATGAAAACAGCTCAAGACACAATTAAACAACCCCATGGTCAGATGAGAGAAAAATTAAGACATGAATATTATAATAACTAAATGCTTTTAATGCAACAAACCATTCTAACTATTAGATTCCACTGTAGGAAACTGAAAATGAATTGCAATTGTTAATCCAATCCCATTACTTTCAAGAGAGTAGGGGCTGGAGTATTAGAATATGATCAGTGAACCCGGATAACCTACTTAACCACAGAGATTGGTTCAGAGGTGTAGGAGATTCAAGTTTGTCTAATTCTTCCAAAGTATCTGAACTTAAGAGAGTGTAAGCCAATAGAGGCTAGCTGCAGCCAGGACAGATCATGGTTACATGATTTGGCAAGTTTTTCTAGGAGTTCATAGTATGTCAGAATAAATAAATTCTACTCTTTTCTTTTTTCTTTGAGTCTATTCTTTTTTGTTTTCCATTTTTAATTTGAGCCAGTGAAAGTTGGATTTCTTGATACTTTTCAACAGAAAGGGTCTTAACTGTTGTGCTAATATCCCATGGCTACTAAGTGACAAGAGCTGAAATTTCAATGCAACTCTGGAGCCCGTAAGATTATTTCATATCTATAATTTGATTTAAAAAAAAAGGAAAGAAACCAATAGCCAAAGTGATTAAACAATTTACTCAGTGTTTCCCTAAACCATCAGGCCTTCACTACTGTGAGGCCAGACCACTGGTGTCATTGGTGACAGTAGAACCACATCCATATCCTCCCCAACTTTCCTCAGCTACCTGGGGTTAATAAGAAACCGTATATAACAACTTCTTCCATAAACTGTCTCCTCCCAACAGGATCAAGACAAAATCATATATGCCGTCTTGCTTTTTGTGAATGAGCAATTTATAATTTTAAGAGTCTCTACATTAGGGTCTCTGACCTCACCAAGAAGACCCCTGTACCTCCTGCCACAAGTAATTTTCTCACATAGGGTTACACAGACTTAGGGCAATTCTTACAATTAGGACCCACATCTTTGAACCTCTTTATTTTATTCTTTTGATTATACCAAACTTCCAACTCATATATTGAGTACATTTTAACCCTCTCATGGGGGGAATCATGCTTCTTCCTAACACACTGGCTCTTTCATTGCCTTGATACATAATTATTTTGTTGTAATAGTGTTAAACTTAGATGTTTCCATACAGCTCCACTGTGGAAGATAGTACATCCCAATATTAATAGTCCTACTGAAAATGAAATTATATACTTACATATATATGATTATAGAAATATAGAATTTCAATGAGATAAGATATCAAACACAATAGGGTCAGTTCATAATTACTAAGATAGTAATACATAGCTAAGATCTGATGGATAAGCCTCTTTCAAAGCTTTCTGGTTTTTAGCAGCATGGATCTGTTTTAAATAGCCACATCTGTTATAAGATAATCCTGTGAAGAGGATAACCTGCTCACTGACTATCCATCCATCCGGTAACAATGTGACAAACAGAAGCAGGAGTGGTCAATTGGAGAAGGAGAATGCATTTGCTGCCAGCCTGACACTTAACAGCATGCGTTTAGACTTTCATATTCACTGCAAGACATCAGACCTACTCAGATGGGTGCACAGAAGTCGTAATGACCTCTTGAAAGTACATTACCATTTCAGGCCTTAAAAATCTCTCAGAGAAAGGTAATTTCCTAGATGGAATCAGAGTAATCTAAAAGAGTTTGGGACTTTCTGGCTCCTAGCTTCTCATTCCCCATCTCCAGCTTGTGGGATGAGGAGCTTTATCTCATCAATCTCCAAGCATTTTGGAGAATACACAATGCAGTGAAAATGTACACTGCAAGGTAAAGTTAACTTATTTCCCCAGATGCCAGACCCAGATTCAGATTTGAGCTTCATAGTCTTCTGTGATACTATGATATGCTATATCATATGAAAAAAATAATTGAGTAAGTCTCTAAGTAGCAAATCTTGAAGTAAGATTAACATTTCTCGGTGACAAAGTCACATGTTATCATGTTTTTAATAAAATAACCTGTTCTTAAAACAGTAAGAAGTATCGCTACATATAGTAGCAATGATCAGTGGGACCATCAAATCATTCTAAACCAAGAAACCTAAAAGACAACAGAAATTCCAGAGTTATTTCATAAACCCAGGTTAATTTTTGTATATTATGAACAGAAATTATGAACAGAAATCTAAAAGAGAGGGAAAATGCCAGAATTGCTCATTATGCTGAGATAAATTTGCATATTATAGCATATAGCAGAAGAGATAGCATATAGAGTTATAGTATATTACGGCATATAGCTGAAATGATATCAATGCAAATGTCATATATCAAACAATAAAAATTAACATATTAAACTTTTAACAGTATGACATATAATTATATATTATTATATAAAATTTGGTGTTACGTAATTCTTGCTCGCATAAGACCCTGCCTGATTACTTCGCTTCTATGAAAATCACTTCTCTGGCTTTTCAAGATAAAATTATTTATCTCATTTTCTTGGAAGTCAGCTCTTCGCACTTAAAATGAGTTAGCATATGTAAAGCATCTATCACAATGCTTATCAATGATCAACAAAATTTGAATTTTTTTCCTCCTTACCACACCTACCAACATCCAAATTCCAGCACACAAACATATTTTTGTGTGTACACATATGGAAAGGGAGAGATAGGAAGGGAGAGAGACAGGGAGGAAGAGAGATTTCTCTCCCTGTGAGGAAAAGTGAACCAACAATCTCAACTCTATTGATAGACACAGAATTTGTTTACATTTAGAGGAATTAAAGTTTTCTGTCCATGCAGGAAGTGCTAATACCTGAGTCCAGAGATGCTTGCTACCCTTGGCTGCACTTCTGATGAGAACCTATGGAGAACACAAAAGGACCATTCCTCCAGGACTCTTCATTCCTTCAGGACAAGCTGTGTGCTGGGTAATATTTAATGACCAGCTTTCTGGGAGAAAAAAGTTGTCTGTAGAATTTGCCAATTTCTGTGGTGTAAATACTCCCACCAGAGCTGGCTATCAATGTGAAGCCACCAAGATGGAGTTGAAAGAAATGCACTCCTGAGCCTCAGACTCCAGCACACACAAGTGTTAATGAGGTCCATTCAGTGGATCCTCACCACAGAATCTGGCTGCATTCTGGGGATATACCAAATTGCTTTGCTGGCACCAATGTGCCAGATTGTGTGCCATTTGCTAGTCTGATACAGCCTTTAATCAATGAGTTATTAATCAATTTTAGGTCCTCATCACATGTTATTATATTTTTGAAGATCAGATGACAGTTGGCATTATCAAAAAAATATAAAAAATAAAAATAATGGTCCCTTAAAAATTTTATTTGAGAGACAGAGAGAGAGAGAGAGGGGAGAGAGAGAGAGAGAGAGAGAGAGAGAGAGAGAGAGGATGTGCAAGCTGGGGAGAAGGGCAGAGAGAGAGAGAGAATGAATCTCAAGCAGGGGCTTGATCCCACACCCTTGGGATCCTGACCTGAGCTGAAATCAAGAGTTGGAAACTCAACTGACTGAGCCACCCAGGTGACCCAAAAATAATATTTTAAAGTGTGAAGCATGTTTCACATTCTTCTCAGGTATTATCTAATAATAAACTCACTGAATTTATAAAACAAAGTAGAATTTAAGATTAAAAATCTATACATCTAGGGGCGCCTGGGTGGCTTAGTCGGTTAAGCGTCCAACTTTCGCTTAGGTCATGATCTCGCGGTTCGTGGGTTCGAGCCCTGTGTCGGGCTCTGTGCTGACTGCCAACTCAGAGCCTGGAGCCTGTTTCAGTCTGTGACTCCCTCTCTCTCTGACCCTCCCCTGCTCATGCTGTCTCTCTCTCCTAGAAATAAATAAAACAAAAATTTAAGAAAACATCTATACACACTTTCCTTTATGCTTCCTTACTGGTCGTATTCCACTTTAATTTCTTCTTCTTTGTGTGCAGTTGCTTTAATTTCATCACTTTAAATGTGATTCTGGATTTTCATGGCCTTAAAACTACAAGGGGAATGTCTTCAACGTGTGCAAGTTTTTTTTTTTTTTTTTTTTTTAATGTTGATTTATTTTTGAGACAGAGACAGAGCATGAGCAGGGGAGGGGCAGAAAAAGAGGGAGACACAGAATCCGAAGCAGGCTCTCTCCATGATCTGAGCTGTTAGCACAGAACCCGACACAAGACTAGAACTCAGGAGCTGTAGGATCGTGATGTAAGCTGAAGTCAGATGCCCAACCGACTAAGCCACCCAGGCACCCCAACACCTGCAAGTTTTAAGTACAGCCTCATTGTATCCTCAGACATTTGGAAAAAGAGAAGAGGTTTCTTTTACTAGATTCTGAAATTACTAATTATCCAACGATCAGATCAGTTAGATTTATTAATGTTTACAATTTAAAGTTCTTTACTGGGACTGCCTTGGGAAAATTAGGATATTAGTCTTGAAACAAGAAAGCACACATTTAATTCACAACGTATTTAAATCATGACAAAATTCTATGATTACAAATTATTGTATATCATACAAACTGCTTTATATTGAGGACCTAGCACAATGTCTCCATAGCTCCTACTAGATGCTCAACAAATATTTGTTAAATAAATGAATTAATTCTATGTTCTGTGGTCTTTGGAGTTATCAAAATTTCACAGAATAATCAATACAGTGAGGCCCATAGGGAAACAGCGAGACAAACATTTTCTTAAATGTCTAGCCATCCTTCTCCCAATTGCCTAGTAGAGAGTGCAATATAGTGACTATATATCATTTAAATTGAAGAGGGCTATCTGACAAGCATTTTTCTTGTTCTAGAAAAGCATTAAGCTGTAGGAGAAATATGGGCCCAGAGATAGGGTTTAGTAGTAACTTTAATTTACACTAAGAAAAAAACAAAATATGGGCATCACTTTGAAATATTGAAAATGTATTAAATTCGGGGTACCTGGGAGGCTCAGTCAGTTAAGTGTCTGACTTCGGCTCAGGTCATGATCTCATGGTTCGTGGGATTGAGCCCCACACCAGTCTCTGTGCTGACTACCAGCTCAGAGCCTGGAGCCTGTTTCAGATTCTGTATCTCCTTCTCCCTCTGACCCTCCCCTTCTCACGCTGTCTCTCTCTCTCAGAAATAAATAAAAACAGGGGCGCCTGGGTGGCTTAGTCGGTTGAGCTTCCGACTTTTGCTTAGGTCATGATCTCGCGGTTCGTGGGTTCGAGCCCCGCGTCGGGCTCTGTGCTGACTGCCAGCTCAGAGCCTGGAGCCTATTTCAGAGTCTGTGTCTCCCTCTCTCTCTGACCCTCCCCTGCTCACGCTCTCTCTCTCTCTCTCTGTCTCCTAGAAATAAATAAAAAATATTAAAAAAAAGAAATAAATAAAAACAAAAAAAATGTATTAAATTCTCAGTGGTGAAAGTGGTTTTGTAATAGACCACTCACAACCACACTAGTCCATATAGACTAAGAAGCAGAAGTGAGTAGGGAGGAGCACACATACAAAGTTCTCAAAAATAAGCTAAAAGAATAATCAGAATTGACTTTGATGGTAACTACATTACCTAGGAAAATGTTTTGAAAACGATACAATTGTTTTCAGTATCTACAATATCCTGTTTTTTTGAGAATAGCTAAATGAATCTTATGTCAATCGTCAAAATGAGTTTTTTTTTTGTTTTTTTGTTTTTTTTTTTTGGTAAATTCAAATCCAAGTGGATTCAAAAGGAGGGGGAAAATATACCCACTCTCAAGAAATCTAACAAATTTCTTAAAAGGCCATCTGTTCACAGCTGAAAGTGCTATAACTCAATGGCTACACAAAAGCTGCATTTAATTTTTCAGCCTGAGCATATTGACTATTTTATCTATTATGCTGCAGAATGAAGCCAGTTGGCCTTCTCCTACCAGAAGGTGCAATGGAAAGTGACAAGAGTTTTATTACTGCTAGTAGGTACCTAACGGATCTCTGGAAAAAATTACAAATTTCCAACGCAAAGAAGTCATAAAAATTTATGAGACACAACAAAGAGGAGAAAAGGCACCCAGCAGCAGGAAAGGTGACAAACTCTGAAAGGGATCTCAAATATAAGTTTAATGATCTTCAAGTCTGTTACATTTCATTATGACCTACCGGTAAATATATGAGAGAAGTAGAAAGCATTTATTGCTCACTGGATCACAAAAATCATTAGTTTCAAGGTAAAATCAGAAGCACTCATGCGTAAGCATGTATGTTTCAAGTTTAAACGAAAATTCTGACAATAAAGATGTTTCAGTAATGTGCATTAATTACTCTTCATTATATAAAAATCACAAAATGTAACTAAAGAATCCTAAAAATGAGGAAAAATAAAAAAAGATGCATTTCATTTTATGAGAATAAGACCACAAAAAAAATCAAAATAAAATTCAGATACTATTTCTAAATCATAAAAAAAAATACTATCAGTACTTAGTTGTTACATAAAGTAAATCAACACAATTGGGGGCCCAAGCGGTCGCAGTAGAACTGTTGCATTATTTGTGCATCTAGAAATGGTGAGAAGGTGTGGTAAGTGAATCTGAAGTTGCCATGAACCAATAGTTATTATCTTCTCTCAGGTGTCACAAGGATCACCCAAATCATCTTGTAGTTAATAATTGTACCATTCACAAAAGTGGTTTGGGAAAGTCCCATGTTTACCTTAGGGGAGTGGCTGATCCTTTGAGAGATTAAGAAAATTTAAAGATATTTGGTCTGACAAGTAATCCAGTTCTCTAACCTTGGTTTTCCCTCTTCTACCTGATACAATTTTGTCCAGGAAAGAGTAACCGTAATTGTGTGTCTTAGCTGATTCTTCCTCTTTACCACTGCAAGTGTACCCCCTTTCCCTTTATAGAAGATTTTGATAGGCGATATTTAAAAACTACATGTCTACATTTGATAAAGACCTCAAAAATATAGTACTTTACATAGCTTTGAATATAGCAAAATTTTTGTTTGTTTGGCTTTAAAAGTGGATTTTAACATGTCAAACTTTTGTATATTTGTAGTCAGATCTAAATTCCTTGCAGGTGCATGTCTCATTTTCCTGATACACTTAGGTTGTTTTAAATTAAGTTTTTATTCATTAATTTTCTTTAACCTCTGGCAAGCTAGAAAATTCCTTTTTAGGAATCTTAGATCCACAGATGTGTAGCAAGGCTAAGAACAGCATATCTTTTACTTTATAATTGCTGCTTGCCCTATACTTAGTAACATTCTTTAATTTTGTTTACTGCTCATAAATAAAACCAACCTGAGCAATTAGATCTTTATTCTATTTATATTTACCCTTTGGGTGGTTAAACAGCATTAATTATTTGCATATAAGATGGTTCTCTTAATTTCTGTGGTGTGGTCTTTGTAAATTAATGATATCTAATTTACATCACATTTATTCCAGTTCATGATTTCAAGCTTATTCATAGCTTACTATATGTTTGTCTATATTCACATAGAATATAGTAATTTTTGGCCTACTTTTCTTTCCTTAAAAATATTTATCTCTTTAAATGTAGTCATTAGTATTACAAACTATGATTCTAAGGGCATTGAAAGATTCTGAGTTTAAAACTTAGAGCTGCCATTTCACACCCACTTTCCATTTGACTTAGGCTAACTGCTTAATATTTATGGGTCTTGAGTATTTTAAACTCTATAAAAGTAAGGTAGTTCTCAGATTGCAGAGCTGTTGGTAATAGGGAAAATACATGAAGGATTTAGCATAATTCTCTGCAAGGGGTGCACATTCCATGTGGTTGTCATTATTGTCTTTATTGCCCCTTTCTTTATAACAGTCATTTTATTACAGTATTCCTTTATTTATGCTGGAATAATTTGAATTGGAATACATTCATGATTACCTTATTGAGAGTTGTTACTTTTTTTTTTTTTTTTTTACTTTTACAGAAAACAATGAAATGACGCTTGTATATTTTCAGTATTCACAATCAAACCCATTTCTAGGGCTGTCATCTATTGTTCTTTCACTTAGGTCACCTAAGTTTATACACTGTGAGTCTGTACTACCATTCAAGTCTTTGCTTATTTTGTTTTTCTTTTGTCATTTCAGATCATCATGATTTGGAGAGTAATATTTGCAATATGAATATATTTGTACTTGAGACTCACTATTTCCAATAAACTGATAATATAACAGAAAATGTTTTAGGATCATTGCCACACTATTTTGAATTTACATATCTTTGCTATACACCAACATTAAGAAGTCGTCCATAAAAAGATTACAGTAAAAACTTAGCCTATTTTCACTTCCAAATATCCCTATCAAATGTCTATTTTGGTTGATTATAAAAGTATTTTCCAAAGCCAAACAAGTGCTTAATTTTCCCTTTACAGGGAGATTTCAGTAAATTTCTCTCAAACAGATTTTTCTTCTTTCAGTTCCTGATGCTTATTTCTTGAAGTGGAACTTTCTCATAAATGCTGCTATAACCTGGGGTGCCTGGGTGGCTTAGTCAGTTAAGTGTCCAACTTCAGCTCAGGTCATGATCTCACGGTTCATGGGTCTGAGCCCTGTGTTGGGCTCTGTGCTGACAGCTAGCTCAGAGCCTGGAGCCTGTCTAAGGATTCTGTCTCCCTCTCTCTCTGACCCTCCCCTGCTCATGCTCTCTCTCTCTCTCTCAGAAAAAAAAAAAATAACAAAATGCTGCTGTAATCTTGAAATGTGTTTGTACGTTCTGTATTTCTTTAATAAATGTATAGAATGTTTATTTTATCTAGCTCGATTTATAAAACATGATGTTATTCGGTAAAAAGCTGTAGCACCTGCAAGTCATAACTATATGTCACCCAAATAAATTATGATGAATTGTGTGAAAGATTCTGGCTCAAAAGTTACCAGGTTAATATTATGGTACTTTGGTGCAGCAGATGCTTGCATTCGTGTGTAAATTATTTTGGGATCATAAAATGATCACCTTTTATTAAAATTAGCTCTGACATGAGATAAAAAATTCAAAGCAGAGCATCTGTGTTGAAAATCGCATTAAATACTAACTATACATTAACTTCCACAGCTTAACATCAATCACATTTTTTTTACTGACATTTGAAATCCTTTCAGAAAGTAGGATTTATATGTTAGGTCATCGCAATGGAAGGTGTCACAGTATGATTCATAAAGGCTGCATTATACTCAGGTTCCTCTCAGTCTCCCTTGTGTGATATCTTAAATGCATATGCACACATACAGTTATGGTAATTTTAAATATACTTTAATTGTGTGCAAAAAGAAGTAGAGTTAAATGCTTTATTTAATAGTGTTATTATTTAGGGTAAACACAAAATAACTAGATGCTAATTGTGAGGCTGTTCCTCTTCCTTTATCATTATCTTTTCTTTCTGAAGAGTCTTACAGCTTCCAAATAGAGGTAATAGCATGTCTATGGGCTCTTTGTGGCATTTTGTTTATTCCACAATTATATTATTTATCACATGATGGCTACAGTTTATCTTTTTACTTTTCTACATCCTTCCAGAGAATCTGAATACTTCTAGAATAGGGATCAGTATTCAAGCCATTACATAAAACAATGATTTATATTTCTGATGTTGTCTATAAATTGAATTATCCAGTTTCATTTAATAAGTACTGTGGTAGGCCTCCTTGATCATGGCTACCGATGTTCTTTGATTCCTGTTTGTGTAATATCCTCTCCTCCAGGAAGGGCTGGTTCTAGTGACTTGCTTCTAACAAACAGAATATCACAGAGGTAATGGGATGCTGCTTCTGACATCAGTTTATAAGAAGATTGACTTCGGTCTTGCTTGTTCTTCAGTGCTGCCTGGCTTGCTTCTTCTGCTGGAAACCAATGCTATGTTTGGACTGCCATTTAGGGAGCCTCTCATTGGTCTTTAGACAACCAATCAGCAAGATCTGAAGCTTTCAGTTCAAAAGTCAATGAGAAAACAAACCTGCCCACACCACCTGAATGAGTTTTGAAGTGGGTCCTTTCCCATTTGAGCCTTGGAATGGCTGCAGCCTGCCTCCTTAACTATAGGTTTGTGACAACCTTGAGCCAGAAGTACCCAATTCATCACTACTGATTCCAGACACACAAACAAATGTGAGAAAATGTCTGTCGTTTTCAGTTACTACATTTTGAAGTATGATGTTACACACCATAGGTAATAGAAATAATGAATAAATGAACTGGTCAGCCAATTAATGTAAAACTTAAGTTTGTAACACAATGTGCAATCCAGAGCAAATGTCACATTGTAGAAGTATCTTCACTATCTCACGATGAAGCAGAAATCAAAACTTTCATGTGATACTAAGAGATATAAAATTAAACATTGCCTTCTCATATAACTGTCTTTCTTAGCAGCATAGAGTACTTGAATATTTAACACAGTTATAATTTTAAAAAATTGGAATTAAGTTCTAGAAGTATATTTTCTATTTTAATATTAAAAAATATCTAAGTCTAAATTCAATAATTAATAAAATACTTCTAAAACCACTTCACTCTATTGGGAGGAAAAATGTGTTTGTTTGTTTTTTCTCACATCAACAGAGGTTATTATAAACAACAATTGTGGAGCATTGGGAACCTCACTATTCTGGCAATTCCACTGAGCACACATAATTGAGTCTAGAATTTAATTTCTCAATAAAGACACTATATGCAGTTACCCTCATGTCTTGTGCTGTGTCTATTCACATTGGCTATGCTTTCTTTAATAATGAAGAAGTTCAAATCTTAAATTCTTGTTACTAAAAAACTTGGGAAAATCACACACTATCTCATAGATACAGATCCCTCATTCATAAAGCTAATATAATAATACTTTCCTTTTAGAACCAGGGGAGCTATCACATAATCAGTGCTTGATAGATGTTAATTAATATGAATCAATTCTAAACAGACACAAAAAAAATCTTCTCAAAGGCCTCATTCTCTGTAGAGTCTATTTTGAAGCATTATTCATTAAGTCTTGTTCAAGGATATACATTATTTTCTGATTAATTCCTGAAAGATTTCAAGTTCTGAGGTTAAATATGTGTATGGGGTGGAGGTGGGGGAAACAGAAAAGAAAAAGAATAAAGAAAGGAAGGAAATAAATTTAAAAAGAATCCAACATTACTCAAAGTTTCTGTTGATTCACCAAATCCCCCCAATTTTCTAAAATGTTTAAACTGTGTTAAACAGTTAATTCTTGAAGACAAAGACTCTATCATTATATCTCTATCTTATTTAAATAAGAGTGTTAAAAATGTAAATGATTTTACCCTCATACCGTATTCACAATATTTAGTCCTGCTCTATTACTTTCTTATAAAGTTTCTATGTTGAAGTAATTCTAGACTTAAAAAAAACCTACAAATATGGTACAGAGAATCCACCTACATTACTTACACAGAACTCTTAATGTTAACTTATTTGGCCTCAGCACAATCCTGGAAACCAGGAAAAAAATACTGGCAAAACACTAACCGGTGGTGGGATGCTACAGCAGTTCTCCAGAGACGGGAGAGGGAGGTCTTGATGTGTAGTGTCTGCCTATTTCCTTGCGCTCCTTTTGTCACTGCAGTTAATTTCAATCTGTCAACACAGCACTCCTGGACATGTTGCACAGATCGACCTGTCCCAGCTGATACAAGCCAGCTCCAGCATGCCACTGCTAACAGCTAAACCATAGGCTTTATTTAATTGCACTAGTTTTTTGTTTGTTTGTTTATTTGGTGTTTGTTTTTGAACCAAATATCCCTTTTCTGTTTTTGTTCTAGGATCCAATCCTGAAAGAATCCCATACTCCCCTTAGTGTTGGGTCTCTCTGGTCTCATCCAATCTGTTACAGTTCCTCAGGTTTCCCTTTCCTTTCATGATCTTCATATTTTATGAGTAGTGGTCAGCTATTTTATAGGAATTCTCTTGAGTTGTTTCTCACAATTAAATTGACATTATGAAGTTTTGATTTGAAAAAATACTGCAGCCTCCAGGATACATGATATCAATATGTCTTATCACCAACAGTATTAACCTTGACCAACTGTTTAACAGATTTATCCACTGCAAGACTTCCAGTCTATTCTCTGTAACTGATAAATATTTGGAAACAGAAGATACTTTGTGACTTTACTGATAATCTTTATATCTTGTTTCTCCTCAAATGTTTGCCCACTAGTATCAGCATCCATTTGTAGATCTTATCCACAACAATTATTACAGTGGTTTTGCAGAAAACAAACCTTGATTTGAAGAACAGAGCAATGTCCTGGGATGAGGTAGAATGGAGTTATCAGTTGATAACTCAACATGTGTCTTTGGGTAACACATATAATCTCTTTGAGTGTCAGGTTTTTTTTTTTGTTTGTTTGTTTGTTTTGTTTTTTTGTTTTTTTTTTTTTAATCTACAAAATGAGAAACTTCATTTAGATGATCTGTAAGGTTTCCTTCTACTCAACGAAAGTGTTGTTGTGACTTTATTTTTCATCATGGACCCAAATTTAGAGTAACAATTTACTTTCACAATAAGCTAGTTTAAACTCTATATATAAACATTGCTACCCTTCCATTTTTCTCATTTGTCCTTGTTTTAGTATCTGAATCACTGTGAAAGCATACTGTTCTACCACACTGTTCCTCCACCACCATAGAACAATTAATGTTTAATCAAAACTTGACTATAGAGGCTCTCTCTGATTAACTACTGTATCTCAATATCCAGAAAGGCAGGTATAAAGTATACCCTCAGTGTATATTTTTCACTTTTTCTTTAACTGTTATTTGAATTAATCACCAAAATAGACCTCTGTGAAACTCTCCTTTGGGAATGTTTTTTGTTTGTTTGTTTGTTTGTTTGTTTTTCTCTTATTAATGTAAGTAGTATCCTCCCTAGGGTTTCTTACTTTGGGATATGTCAAATTCCATCTTATTATTGGCATAGGTAATAAATATAGGCTTGTCTTCTTCAGGTGCTTCCCCCTCCAAGGATAATACATTTGAAAATTGGGGCTTAGATATGGCATTTAATCTATAGTCCATCAACAATGATCAATACAAACCAGATGCAGGGAAGTGATCCACATCCCCAAGCAAATATAAAAATCAATTTTACCTGCTTCATCAATGCATGTCTTGTCTGTGCTACATTTTTACTTTTCTTTCATTCTTTATAATTTGTTGGTTTTTTTTTTTAATATTTTTATTTTTATTTCTAGGAGAGAGAGAGAGAGAGAGAGAGAGAGAGAGAGACAACGTGAGCAGGGGAGGGTCAGAGAGAGAGGGAGTCACAGACTCTGAAATAGGCTCCAGGCTCTGAGCTGGCAGTCAGCACAGGGCCCGACGCGGGCCTCGAACCCACGAACCGCGAGATCATGACCTAAGCGAAAGTCGGACGCTTAACCGACTAAGCCACCCAGGTGCCCCATTCTTTCATTCTTTAAAAATTCCTCATAAGTCATCTGCATGAGGATGTAAGGATTAAGAGGACGGTAATTTGAGCTGTTTTAATGAAAATGCATCATGGATGTTTTCCTCCTCAGATGGAGAAACTATCACATATATAATCTATGATAATATATCAAACAGCTTCTATAACTGATGTATAACTTCTAGAGGAAGTTCAAACTCTGGAAAATGACTTATGGTTGATTGACAACATCTGATTCACTCTTGAGTGAAATATTTCTCAAATGTGTTAGAATGTGGCAGTTCAGCTTTGGGTATTGAAGAGTCTAGTATCTTACCCCTTTGGAGGAAAAAAAAAAGAAGTCTCCATAAACGGTTGGCTTAATTAATTCTGGAAGTAAAAATAAGACAAATACGTCTCTTTCCAGTCATGATTTCAGGAAAAAAAAGAGGAAAATAGAAAAAGAATGAATGCATATCAAGAAGACCATATAAATATTTCCCCCTTAATTTGGATTAAATCATCCCTTCTTGATTGCAAGACTACATTAAATTAGAAAGTGAAAACTACCCCTTCTTGATTGCAAGACTACATTAAATTAGAAAGTGAAAACTTTATAAACAATTATGTATCATATATTCATAAAACTGGTGATTTGTAATATAAAAATATTAGTAAGACATACCAAATAATGTAAATGCATCATGAGGTTACCTATACAGATTCAAAACTAAGTGAAATACTACTTTTTAAAAAATGTTTATTATTTATTTGAGAGAGAGAGAGAGCAATCAGGGGAAAGTTAGAAAGAAAGGGAGATGTAGGCTCCACACTCTGAGCTGTCAGCACAGAGTCCAACATGGGGCTGGAATCAAGAACCGTGAGATAATGACCTGAACTAAAGTCAAATGCTTAACCTACTGAGCCACCTAGGTGCCCCATGAAATACTACTTTGAATTTCCTTTATCACAACAAAGTATCCACGTTAATATGGCTTTATTTTGCGTTCTAAATCACTTTATTCAAATTCACATAATCTCTCCATAAACACTAATAAAACAAAACCACTTTTACTTTCCACAGGTGGAAGATTTTCCTTCCTAACTCTGAGGAGTTTCTCTGCTTCCTATTCCCAGAGGAGAACCAGGCTGACCCCACAGCCTATATTTACTGGCACAGAGAATACATCTTCTTCACTGCCTGGTGGTCTCCAGAAGAGGATGTATGCTACAACCTTTTGTATCCCTAAATAGTTAATCAGTGTTATTAATGAATATTAATTAATCAATGAGTTTTAAATTGAAAATAAGGTATTTGTCCTGTGATATCTGTATCCTCAATATGTGGCTCAGCTCAACATCCATTATTGTTTTGTTTCTCTCCACAAGACTTGAGCCAAAGGACTATGAAAGAAATATCAAACAGTATAATAAATAGAATCTGAATAGCGATGGAGACAATGTGGGAAGTGGAATGAGAAAAGACAAGGTGAAAGCAGACAGAAGGCTATTGCAAAACTCCAAGTGACAGATGATAAGAAACCAAACTAAGGCACAGAAGATGAGGATGACAAGAGGAGGGCAGGAGAATCAGAACTTGGGAACAAATTAGATGTGGAAATTAATGAGATGAAGTGTCAAAAAAGATGGTGATGTTTTTAGCACTTAAGTTATTCAATAGAATTTAAGTAATTTTCTAATCACTCATAAAATATTAGGTAACAGCTAAAATTACATATTCATGATAATTTGAACTCAATTTCAACCTTTTCTGTCTAAAACTATTATAAGAAATTGATAGGTAATCTTCATATTACCATATTTATTGAATGGTATTATATACATTTCAATTATCGTATGTTTATCACTAATATTAACATTTGTTGCTAGTGTAGAACAATCTGAATTTGAGACTAAGTTTGAGAATCAGCCACATTCTTTTTTCTCCCTCTCATGTTGACCATTTCACAGTTCATTATCACATCCAACAGTGAAAAGGGAGGATAGGAGAGTAAAAATGAGACTCCTACTTATCACATATAGGTGTTGATTCCTGAGTCACTTTTTTTTTAACAGTACTTTACACAATGTGAAGATACTTTTCTGTAAAAACTGAAATAAATTAAATTTTCCATACGTCAGCATGGCCTGGACTAGGCAAATTCAGCAATGCTTACTTCCACGCTGCACAATTTAAACCAATTATAGTTGCTGATCTGCAGAGATCTGAGTTTTCACGGTTTAATAAAGAGTTAAATTGTGAATAGTAAAAAAAAAAAAAAAACTATTCTGTTACTAGACTATGTACTGTATTGGTTAGCTGTATTTTTATAAGATAGAAGATATTCTCCCAAGATTTCCCTGAATTATTAAGACCATGTCTCTCCAGAACTCTTGGCAATCGTCATTTTTATATACCAAATATAACCAATGGTAATTGTTCCTATAAATCCAGCTTCAGTTAACTGTATATTATTTGTTGATACAGACCTTGAGAAACTGCACAAATTTTTAAGTTATAACAATACAATATAAAGAGAAAAAGGCCTTGGGAATGAGGGTTAGCAAGAGATTTAATTGTTCTGCCCTTGATTAACAATTTTGAACTATCGATTTTTCCATGTTTATAAACAGAATATGTCTAATTATAATTACAAGAAACACTCAAATGCACAATTGCTCTTAACATTACAATGAAACAATTATCAATGATACATTGACAATAACTTGGATATATATGGTATGCAATGATTATTAGGTCACAGTGCTCACACTAATGACTTGGCAGGTTCTTCACATTTTATTAAAAATAAACTAAATAGATGTTTCTTGATGGTTTAGTAGGTTAAATACCCAACTCTTGGTTTTGGATCAGGTCATGATCTCAAGGGTCGTGGGCTGAAGCCCCATGACAGGCTGAGTGCTGATAGCATAGAGCCTTCTTCGGATTCCCTCTCTCACTCCCTCTCTGCTGCTTCCCACTTACACGTGTGTGCACGCATGTTCTATCTCTCTCTGCCTCTCTTAAAGTAAATAAACTTTAAAAAATACTTTAAAAATTTTAAAAAGCTAAATAATTATTATACCATTGACATTATCAGTAATTTAAAACATGTACATATACACATACTCAGACAAAACCATCAGGAACTCTTGCTGAACTGTACCTACTCACCTGAAGAATTTGTAAGATGATGCTAAAGCCAAAGAAATACTCAGTTTTGACCGTTATTGAGGCATCGGTAATGGAATCATACACCTTGGAATTAGACAGACATGAATTATATGTTTTGTTACAGTTAGCTTCATGCTCTTGGGTAATTTACTTGATTTCTCTATTCAGCTTTACTATAGGGATGACAATATCTATCTCGAAGACTTGGTAACTGCATAACAATTGGATAACTATCTAATTTGAGGGATAATTGATCTCATTTCCAAAACTATTTTGCCTTCCTTGAATAATGATTTGATTAAACCCATACTATATTTAAAATAGTTTTAACTCTTTTCTAATTACACATAGGTTTTAGTGTTTAAATCATTGATATAATATGCATGAAGAGTAAGATTTTATTTTTCTAGGAGTGAGAAATTGTTTTACACATTTGTGATGCTGTGGGGTACAAAGCAAATAAAAAATAGGAGTCCTTAAATCGAGTTCTGACTCCTACAGAGGGTATTTGATAAAAAAAAATCTTTCCTGCTAAATCACAAATATATAATCAGTACATATGCTAGGAGTTGTGTTTTTTGTTTTTTTTTTTTTAATTTTTTTTTTTATGTTGTATTTATTTCTAGGAGAGAGAGAGAGACAGCGTGAACAGGGGAGGGTCAGAGAGAGGGAGTCACAGACTGAAACAGGCTCCAGGCTCTGAGCTGGCAGTCAGCACAGAGCCCGACGCGGGGCTCGAACCCACGAACCGAGAGATCATGACCAAAGCGAAAGTCGGACGCCTAACCGACTAAGCCACCCAGGCGCCCCTAGGAGTTGTGTTTTTAACTAACTTCTTTCATTCTTTTAATATGATTCAATTTGAAAAGAGGAAATTGTCTAAAAGTGTCTAAATGCTGCTTCCATTGCCAAAATACCATACAATTTTAAATGAGAAAGTATCATCTACAGACTAAATAATAATTATTTTCAATGCTTTTCTAGGGCAACAGTATTATGCCAGTTATTTATTTAACTATAATTTTAAATAACTTATTAAATATTTTCTGAGTCTTTGCTAAGTACAAATACTTAGATGTCATGACTAGGTACACATAAAATTTAAAATTTTTAAGTTACACTACTCTCCTTAATCTTACCTAAATAAATACAGAGCCTACAAAAATACTAAATAAAAAGCAAAGGTCAAATAGTAAAAACATTGGGTTCTAGATGTTATCGTAACAGTATTGTAATTAACACACACAGAAAGTCACATTTTTATCAAAGTCAACATAATACATTTAAGATAAAAATTGGTATGAGAATAACATAAAACTTGGGAAAATCATAGACCCAACAAACAAAACCAGCTTCCTGCCAGCCAAAGCTCTTTTAAATTACACTGTGTGATAAAACAGATTAACTCCAAAAATGGGATGGTGCCTGCTAACATTCCTGCTGACCACTCTTAAGTATTGTATAAGGGACTAAATTTCTCAGGCATCCTGGCAATTGCTTTTTATAAGTGCTAGCTGAGCTAAATCTGCTAAATGCAAATCTCTCTAGGTAACAAAATGCAGAAGCAATGTGAGCTGGCTTTTGCTTGTGCTAATTCCAAAGTATGGTACATGAACCCTTGTAGTGGAAAATGCAGAACTATGGCTGGCAAGCTGGGTTCATACTCAATATTAACCTCTCTGTGCATCACTGTAAGATTTGCAGTTTTTAGATTTCAGCCTGAATTACTAGGAAATGAGGCTGGATGTGTCATTATTCAATGGCACAATCACACCTTGCTCTTTGGATACAGCAACAATACATGGAGCGGCAGTTTTCAATCTTTAGCATGCATACAAATTACCTGGGGATCTTGTTAAAAAGTAGGTTTTGATTCACAGGTTTGAAAAAGGCTCTGAGATTCTTCATGTCTAACAATATCCTAGGTGATACTTATGCCATGATCTAATGTCCTTGTTTTGTGTATCAAAAGTATACATGCATGCTGTATACATTAAATATCTGTTTACAGATATTTAATGGAGCCACATATGTGGTATTAAATTTTATAATATCTGCATTAAATAATCATTTTAAAAGATGCAATTAGCTTTAATAATTTGTTTTATTAAAATAAATATATACAAAACATTGCCATTTCAGCATATAATCAATATACCATTGATAGACAGATATTTCACATTCATTTCTTAGTACTATCTTCAAATATGATGTGTTTTATACTTCTGGCAATCACAATTTATAAGAGCATCATTTCAAATGATCAATAGTTACACCTGTGGCTAGCAGTTACAATGTTAGACAGCACCAATATAAAATTTATGGTTTAAAAAGAAACACAAAAATTAACATTTTAGTAGTGAAATGGTGGGTTGTGTTCTTTTCTAAATCCCTCCCTTCTTTTTAAAGCCTAGGCTCCAGGTGCTTTCTGTTGTGGTCTTATAATAATAACATCCATAATTTATTTTATCTTTGCTAGGGAAATGAAGCAATCCGATGCCGACATCAGACCATTGGAGAACTTCAAACAGGATAATCAGAGAAAGAAGCATAGCAATAGTAAAAGCAACAACAAAAATGGAAATAGGTTCCTTCACCAAGTTTTTTTTAGAGTGCCTATTATGTTCCAGATACTGTGCTGGTGACAGAATTATAATAGTGAACAAGAAAAATGCCTTCCTGTTTTCAAGACTCTTGGAGTGAATAAACAAGAAATAAAGAGATGGTGGTTAGGAATCAAATTGTTGAGGAAGTTTATGCATAAATAACTGTTCTGGGTTAATGAAAGTAAAGTCAAAGTAAAACATGTAGAGCATCTGGCAATATGAAATGGGTATGTCAGAGCTCAGTTACATAATATTTTTATGCCTATATCACCAAAGTGAACAAATTAAAATTTTTGATGACCACCACACACAAGAAAAGAAAGGCTTCACTATATGTACAGAGATATCAAAAATGAACTCAGCTATTAAAAGTTTTCATTTAAGAAAGAAAACACCCTAAGTCCATTGTACTGTTGAGGCCATTGGTAGGTGCTAAGTTTAAATATTTTAGAACATGTATTATTTCTTTCAAATTACCAGGCCCCTCTTAATTACAATAGAGGTTTTCTAACCAGTAGCATTATTCTACATATTACCCTTTCCACCCTTAGTAAACATCCCTCTCTTTTGCTTTCATTAAGTCATGCCCTTGACTTCCTTCTATACCTCTAACTATTCCTTCTTCCTTTCCTCTCCTCTGTCTTCTTTCCAAAGCCAGGCTCTAATCACAAAGCCCCCATGGATTGATCCTGAACCCTTTTTCTCTTCTATATATAGACTATCCTTTGATGATCTTGCTAAAGACTATGTCTAGCATACTGACAAATTTATAACTCATGCCCAGAATTCCCTTTTTCTCTCTCTAATCTCCCAGGTGACTAACAGAAATTTCCTTTTGATTGTATACGTTTAAAAATTAAAAATATTTTTCATTAGTTATTCTTCTTACTTATATATCTTTCCTAATCTTTTCTATTTGACCAAATAGCATCATCATCTATATAGTTGCTCACCCTAGAAATGTGGGAATCATCCTTGATCTTTTTCTTTTCCTACCCATATTCAATCTATCAGCAAAGTCTATTGACTTTAAATCCAAACATATATCCTCAATGTGTCCATGTCACTGCAACTCCATACGAACACTTTAGTCCAATCACATCTAAACTATAGCAATGGCTTTCACTCCTTTTCCTGGATAGTTGATTCTTTACATTGTAGCCAGAATATTCTCTATAAAAATTAAAACAGAAATGGTATACTTAAGTCTTTAGAGAACCATTTTATAAAGTAGTAGATGTTAGAAAGTTCTTCCCCCTGCCTACCTCTTCAAGTATACCCTCATCATAGTACTACAGTCTTAGTAATTTATTTTCTGTTTTTGGAAATCACTAAGTTCTCTCTTAATCTTGAACCCTTGTGTTGTCTCCTTTTTGTCCTTCAGTTTTCATATGAAATGTTATCTCTTTGGAGAAAACTCCCATCAGTCTGTTTAGAATAGTATTACACTACTCTCCTCAATTACACTTCCACAGATCACATAATATATACTCCCACATAATATATATTTCAATACATAATTGTCTGCTGTATTTATTTAATCACATTTTAAGTTTTTGACTCCCCTCTCGGAACCTGGCACATATGAGACATGACATAAATATTGACTGATTGACTGATTGTTGGATGAATTGTATGAGTGTGGAAAAAAACGAGTTCTACTTTCAGATCTGCTACTTACAAACTATACTGTATTTGGTCATGAATGCTAATTCCTGAGTCTGCTTCTTCATGAGGTAAATAAGCATTAAGGTATGAATTTCCACTTTAATAAGAACTTATAATTTTATGAAGTAAAAGAATGGATAATGAAAAAAAAAAGTAACTACTAGTGACACTATTATTTACTATAAAACATTCATGCCAACTGGCTAATATATCCATGAAATTACTCAGCTATGCTCAAACCACAATTCTGGAAGAGTCAGCAATAGACATCAATTCAATTTGGTTTGCTAATGTACGGAGAAGTATATAGATAATACTAGATGGCAGATTGTAATTTACACTTTGTAACTGTGTTTTGCTTTTGGTAATACTAAATTGCCATATAATGTCTGTTCATAGGTAAGCTGGGAAATAGGGTTCATTATCCCAGGAATTTATTCCATGTTTAGGGAAAAATATCCCATGGCTAAAATTAAAATTATCATTAAAAGGTATATATGTGTATAATCAAGAGTTGCCTGTATTCATATAATACAATATTGTTAAAGACACCCCAAACAGAAGGGCCAGTTCTACTGGCATTTATGTATGCTATTATCTCTGTGACTCACTATCCATGAAATGATAGAAACGGGCAGAAATGTCTTACATATATGTGTTATTATTATAAAAGGATTTAAATTTACAGTATGCATCCCTTTATTAAAAAAATATCTTCCTTTGTTTTTGCTCATGCCTCACAAACCTGCATATTAATCCATATCAATTTTTTTATGTCTAGAGAGAGATTTGCTGTATGTTAATTTTCTTTAAACTCTTTTTTTTTTTAATATTTTTAAAATTTATTTCTAAGAGAGAGAGAGAGAGAGAGACAGCATGAGCAGGGGAGGGTCAGAGAGAGAGGGAGACACAGACTCTGAAATAGGCTCCAGGCTCTGAGCTGGCAGCCGGCACAGAGCCCGACGCGGGGCCCGAACCCACGAACCGCGAGATCATGACCTAAGCAAAAGTCGGACGCTTAACTGACTAAGCCACCCAGGCGCCCCTAAACTCTTTTATTTTTAAGTTATCTCTACACACAACATGGGGCTTGGACTTACAGCACCAAGATCAAGAGTCACATGTTCTACCAACCAAGCCAGCCAAGCACCATATTATCAGTTAATTTATATTCTTGTTTTACCTATTGAATCATTACTTATTCTGACTAAGTTGAAATAGTCTTAGTGTCTTCTAAACGTTCAATACTCTATGATTGTGTGGAAGACTCAAAACATAGAAACTGAAAGAATACTCTGTATTTATATGTAAGTTTCAATAATTTAATTTGGTAGTACATTAAAGCTTTGCTTAATACAAAGCAGTTGCATGTGGCTCATGAGAGGATACATAAATGTTTCATACCGTCATGGAAATTTACTTCTTCTGAGCCTTTAACTAGGCCATCTATATCTCAGGAAGCAGGAGAAGAAGTTAGTTCCTGCTATCAGAATATTCCACAATCCCCTGTTAGATAGTAACTTCATGTAATGTAGACGTTATCCAATTTTGTTAACAACAATTTGTAACCTGGATGCCTACATCAGAGTAGCAGTGTTCATCTCTCTTCATATGCTGCTATCATCAGCTGCAGAACTGAATGCCAGCAAGTTGTTACTAATGATAGTGTATTGATTGTGAAAAGTCTCTACTGTGTAAAGTAAGTTTATAGAAATTACTTCACATAACAAACAAAATAAAAAGTGAGATGAGAGGGTTGATCACTTCTGGTTTGCAACCTACAAGTAATGACACTGCTGTTGTGTACATTACGTATTATGGGACTACATTATAACTTCAAGCCATTTTTTATCCAAGATTATCATGGTCTATTCCTATATGTTAAGAAAGTGACTACTGCATGCCAGAAGCATTCTGTTATGATTAAATTCTCAAAAAACAGTTTGAGAAGAAAAACTTCATGATAATACAATCATTTTCACACTACAGAAGTATTTTATTCTGTTCACCCAATATATTAGATTGTATACATATTGTGAGACAATTATTAAATCAGCATGTGTTGAAAACAAAGTGTACAGTGTATGTTACAGTTCTCAATGATTTTTAAATAAACAATTAGTAGTTTAAACAATTACTAGAAAGCATTATTTTATATTCACTAAATGTAAAGAGTTTACTAAAATTATAATAGTTTGTCTTGAATTTATCTACCTTCACATCTCACATTAATATAGATATTTTTATTTTAGTTTAAGTTTCTAATACTCTTTTTTTGAAGGTTCTAATACTCTTAATCTTCCCACACTTGTTCTGGTCAAAACTGAACTCATTGGCACATAAAGTAATTTCTTCTTCTTTATGAATTAATAAATAACGGAGATAGAAAAGCATTAATCCATCTACACAACTGCTATGAAATTAGATTCTCTTCAGTGATGTTGACTTATGAGGTAAGGCATTTAAAGCAATAAGCACAATGCTTTTTACACAGTGGTCATTCCATAAATGTCAATTATTATAACTATTTTTCCTATCTTCTAAGCACATGGGATCCAAATTCAACTGCTTTCTGATACATTCTCATCGTTTCTCTTCTACCTAAATATCAGGATATACATATAAGGAAATTTAAGGAAAAGCGTTTCTCTCTTTCCAACAGAGAAAATAACTTTTTTCTTTTCCTGAGAGAACTAGAAAATTGAGGTCACTGATATCCCTAAATATATCCCAAAAGGATATTTCTAAATAGTAGAATCATAGACAAAATCATCGTTAAGTTTTCTTGGATACAGACTATTTTCAGGAGACCAACCTATGCTATACTAATGCATTATCTATGTTATTCATAAACCCTGTATTATATAGTTTTTTATTATTTCCCAAATTAATAAGATATTTTACTCCTTGTTCTTATATCTTCCAATATTATTAAAATCCATCTTTCCTTATCAATTTTAAAAGATGATATTTTTAGAATTGTGAAAATTAACAAAACAGGAAATGACAAATGTTGGGGAGGATGTGGAGAAGGGAAGCCCTCTTACACTGTCAGTGCCAATGTAAACAGGTACAGCCACTTTGGAAAACAGTGTGGAGATTCCACAAAAAGTTAAAAATAGAACTACTCTATGACCCAGCCATTGCACTACTAAGTATTTACCAAAGGATACAAAAATACTGATTAGAAGGGGGCACATGCACCCCAGTTTTTACAGAAGCATTATCAAACAATAGCCAAAGTATGGAAAGAGCTCAAATGTCCACCAACTGATGAATGAATAAACAAGATATGCTTTGTGTACACACGCACACACACACACACACAGACACACACACACACACAACAAGGAATTTTACTCAGTCATAAGAAAGAATGAAATCTTACCATTTGCAAAGATGTAGATGGAGCTGGAGTGTATTATGCTAAGTGAAATAAGTCAGTCAGAGAAATTCTACTTTATGTGGAATTTAAGAAACAAAACACATGAACAAAGGGGAAAGAAAAACAAAAATAGACAGGGAGGCAAGCCATAAAACAGACTTTTAATTATAGAGAACAGACTGAGGGCTGCTGGACAGGAGGTGGGCAGAGGAATGGGCTAAATGGGTGATGGGTATTAAAGAGGGCACAGGTTATGATGAACACCAGGTGTTGTAAGTAATGAATCAATGAATCCTACCCCTGAAACTAATATTATTCTATATATTAATTAACTACGATTTCAATAAAAACCTGAAACATAAAGAAAAATAATAAGATACTTAACCATGTCTTTATTTCCATGCTATTACCTAGGATTTAACTTCAGAATAACTGAACTAATATGAGTCATTATGTTTGCGCAAAGCATCTACTTCCAGGCATTTCCAACCTAAAATATTCATTTAAAAATTTCTCGATAGTTAATCAAGAGAGAATATATTATGAGAATATTACCTACAAAGGTTTTTCCATGTTGCTTATTTGAAGGTTTTAACATTATACATACGTACATACACACATATGTGAACACACATATACATACCTAAATATGAATTGCTAATTAACACTTTTAAGTTAGTTATCTGTCATAAGGTATACAAAATATACACAGTGAGGCGAACACCTGGGTGTGTGAGGCGAACACTTGGGTGGCTCAGTCAATTCAATGCCCGACTCTTGGTTTCATGATCTGTCAGGTCATGACCTGACAGCATGGAGCCTGTTTGGGATTCTCTCTCTCTCTTTCTCTCTCTCTCTTTCTCTCTCTCACTCACTCTCTCTCTCTCTCTCCCCGCCCCTCTCCCACTTGTGCATGTGAGCTCCCCCCCACTCTGTCTTTCTCTCTTCTCTCAAAATAAACTTTACAACTAATAACAACAACAAAAACCCCCAAAGGCTACTAAGGGATATTTTATCATTATCACATACACTGTAATATAATGAAATGGAATTCATTGGTACATATTTTCTCATTACCAAGGATACCTTATCTATTATTGGACTATAGCTAAAATCCTGGTTAAAGAGAAATATTTGGAAATTAAACTTTCAGTTGATTTTATACAATCACACTAACAGAATTTAACAAAATTATTTCTTTAAAAAATTATTTATTTATTTTGAGAGAGAAAGGGAGACACAGAGAGCATGCAGGTGGGGCAGGGACTGAGAGAGAAGGAAAAATAAAGAATCCCAAGTAGGCTCCATGCTGTCAGCACAGAGCCAAACGTGTGGCTCGATCCCATGCTCCATGAGATCATGACCTGTGCAGAAATCAAGAGTTGGACGCATAACTGATTGAGCCACACAGGTGCCCCTAACAAAATTATTTCTAAAATATTGTCTCTCCCTAATTACTATTTTGAGAAACTAACATCAAAACAACTTTCAAAATTTAGGTTCTTCTAATATTATTGTATAATAAATATATGTTCTTAGCATTTATGTGTTAAACAAAATGTCATAGGCTCAATTTAGTCACACAGTTCAAATAACCTCAATTTAATTTTAAGAGTTCCATTTTGACAGGTATAAAATATACAAGTTATTGTTTTTAAAAAATCTGTTGTATTCTATCTAAATTAATATGTACACAATATATTGGAAGACACATTCATCCTTATCTTATTTTGGTGATAAAAAAGACTGTATAAACTTAGACTGAATGTGAACACTTATTGCTGTTAAATGTGAAAATCTTCCCTTGATAGAAATATAATTTGTGTTAGGTGACCCATAACTTGGTGGGTTAGTTATGGTTCAGCTGCCACCACAACTCTGCAGCCCCTGACATTCTTACTCAAAGTTAAAAATATTTATTTGTCTTAAATTTTCTATTTGCTTGACCAATACTAAGATATAAAAAAGGGGAGGATTTCAAACCAACCCCAAATCTGCTAAAAATGAAAACATCTGACTGGAATTTCAAAGAATGTTTCTGCTAGTCTTGACATTCTAGAGTTAATTGAAACCAGGATTAAACATATCAGACTGAAAACATATTGTATTAAGAGACTTTTTAAAGTGTTTTGTGTCAAGAAGTATCTTCATTGAGACAGAATTGTCCACTATTCTTGTGATCCTTTCCTCATGAAACATTAGTGATCTAGATCTCAGGCTCCTATGTTTCTTTCAAAAGGAGATATGGAATTCGACAGGGTCTAGGTAAAGTAGCATTTTTTCACTGGAAAAAATAATTGTTAATAATGCAATTTTCCTGTGTTAGAAACACAATGAAAGCCAGACTATAGAGTTAAATTAGGAAAAGTGTGATATCTACCAATGCTTGCTGGGGCTCCATTGGCAATGTACTTTCTCCTCTCCGTGTCTCATGGTCTTATGGTGAGGATGAAATTACTGAATGCATGTAAATCCCTTGGAGCAGTGTTTGAGAAAAGTACATACTCAATAAATGTTAGCTTTAATAATAATAATAATATTATTAATTTCATCGAAGACAATAAATTTTACCAAATTTCCTCAAAGAGCTCATTATATATAATGTGAATCCCAAGAACATTCTCTTAATTATAAAATCACCAGATCATTAGTTATCATTAATTCAAGATTAAAATTTCCATTGAAGTTGGTGTTAATATCCATGTTTTTCTATATCTAATAAAGCATTTACACAACATTCAATCAATATTATTTATCTATGGTTGAATTGCTCATATTATAGATTATTTATAATGAGGTTTTTATCTCCAGCTGACTTCTGCTTGACATAACACTTCAAATCCATCTCTATCAGCTTCTAGTTGGCATATTGTAGGGGAATTCAAAGTAATTTTGATATTACTGTAGCTGACACTGGTATTCAAGCAAACATGCTGTCAAAATTGCATATAGTATATCCCTAAGGTAAATGTAAATGGCTTGAACATTAACTACGCTACCATTGCCCTCTATTAGTCTGAATATCAAGAATTCAGTACAATTAAAATATTGTAATATTCAAGAGCTTAATATTTTCAAACCCATGGTAACGGACCCATGGTAAAGGTCAAATAATGAAAGTATCAGTTTCTTTGAGTGATGGCACTTGATTGAATAATATATAGTTTAATGAACATAGTTTTCCTTTATAGAAATATTTTAATCCAAGTTCTTTTAATATGCCAAGTAAAAAAAAAGCCAGTCTAAAAAGAACATATAGTATGCTATTCCATTTATTTGAAAAATCCAGAATAGGAAAATCTATGCAGGCAAAAAGTAAATTAGTGATTGCCAAGGACTGGGGAACATGGGTGGGGAAATGAAGAGTGATTGTTGATGAGCATGGAGATTCCTTTTGGGGTGATGAAAATGATCTAAAATTAGAATGTGGCAATGGTACACATCTGTTTGAATTGATTAAAGTCATTGAAATATATACTTCAGATGAGTAAATTCTATGGTATGTAAATTATACATCAATAAAGAGATTAAAAACCTAGTTTCTTTTTTTTTATTTTTTAATGTTTATTCATTTCTGAGAAACAGAGAGAGACAGAGCACAAGTTAGGGATGGGGGAAAAGAGAAAGAGAGATACAGAATCCAAAGCGGGCTCCAGGCTCTGAGTTGTCAGCACAAAGCCTGATCTGGGGCTTGAACTCATGAAGGATGAGAGTCATGACTCACGAGATCATGACCTGAGCTGAAGTCAGATGATTAACCGACTGAGCCACCCGAGAACCCCCCAAAAACTAGCTTCTTAAGAGAAACTTGTTTTCAATGTTATAGAAAACAAATTATTATTAAAAAGTCTAAAAATTGTTTTAAAATTTTCAAATATCATGACAAAATAAAATCCATTATCATCACCAATATATTTTCCATATTATAATGTAGTGACTATAAGTTCACTGATTAAAAAATGGAATCACAAGATTGCCAATTAAATTTATCATGGAAGTTATATTTTCAGCAAATGTTTTCTGCTTCATGAATGGTTTCAACTAAAAAAATATTTCCACAGCTCTAATCTTCCTTGTGAATGCAGAAAAACACAAATTATATGTGTCAGTTGTATGTCCAAATGGAGGAAGAACAACAATTAATCATTACTTTTTGTCATTGTTCAGCATCTGTCGTTGTTGTTGTTTTGTTTTTATGAAATTGCTTTGCCAGAGACAGAATGAGAAGTAGGTAGACAGATGAGGTGGAAGAGTTGGGAACTATAGGAATTGAGAAACCAAATAACAAAGGAATGAAGGAGAATATAGGCTCCATTCCATTTCAATCCAAAGAGAACATAGATTATATATGTATAAAACACATACACACAAACCATGCCAGGATACATTAATGTCTTTTCTAAGCCCTCCTAATCTATTTAGTGCTATGCCATTAACAAGTGGCATACCTTTCTATTGATTTAAGTTTCAAAGCAAGTGAAAGAACCATGGGCCCAGACCTTTGTGTTTGGTTCTGTCCCCACACATAAAATGATTATAACAAGCTTGCACACAATGCTTACCACATGCCAGGAACTGTTCTCTGTGCTTTATATATGATAACTTTGTAACATTACATGGTGAAGTAGATTCTATTGTTATGCACAATTCACATACAAAAAACACGCCCTAAGAAGTTGAAATAACTTGCCAAACAGACAGGTGGTAGAGACAGAATTTACTTAAACCTGGTGTTCTCATGGTACATTCTCTGCTTCCAAACACTGCATTGCTAATTGAGTGGTGCTCCATTGCCTCACCTAAAACAGTACATAACTGAACAAATAACACATTTGAAGAACACAAAATCTTCATTTTTTACATATTTTAGAAACATCACTAGGGAACATTTTTTTTTTTTTAATCAAAGTAATCATCAAGGTGGCTATTGTTAAAAGCCATAGTGGTATCAAAAAATTGTTACGTCTTAATTATTAGTACACTACAAGTAACACTTCATTGGGCCAAATTAGGATATGAAAATAGAATAAACAAAAAAATCTGACTTTAGTTTTGGTTCTTCAGATGACACTCTATGAATCTCAGTGAGAACAATAACTTCTTAGTATATTATACGGAAGCAAGTGGAAAACCACGGAAAATTATTTCCAAGAACATTCCAACTCTAAAATTGTAGGATTTATTTTGTTTTATCTAAGTACAGAAACTATTGGGAATCTCTCAATTCAATATTTCAAAATGATGCTTTAAAATTTGAGTTTAAAGACCCAGAATAGGCAATATAATATTAAAGGACAAGAATAAAGTTGATATACTGATGCTACTCAACTTTAAGATTTACTATAGAGCTATAGAAATCAAGAAAGTGTGGTATCGGTGAACATGATAAATTGATCAAAGGGACAAAATAGAGTACACCGAAACAGAATCCATAAATATAGTCAAGTGATTTCCGACAAAGGCGCAAAGGCAATACAATGAAGCAATCTGACAATCTTTTTGACAAACAGCCCTGGAAACTACTGGACATCCATGTGCAAATAATAATAATAATAATAAATTTTGACACAGATCTAAAACCACTCGAAAACTTAACTCGAGATGGATCACAGATCTAAATATAAAATGCAAAACTATAAAACTCATAGAAGGTAACACAGGAAAAAAATTTTGGAGAACCGAGGATATGCAGTGACTTTTTAGGTACAACACCAAAGTCGTGACCCATCAAGGAAAAACAAAACAAAACAAAACAAAACAAAACTGATTGGCTGAGCTTCATTAAAAATTAAAACTTCAACTCTGCAAAAGACATTGTCGAGAGAATGCATAGATAAGTTCAGGATCTTGGGGGGAAATTATAAAATGCCTATCTGATGAAGGACTGTTATCCAAAATATACAATTTTCTACTAAAATACAACATTAGGGGTGCCTGGGTGGCTCAGTTGGCCAAGAGTCTGACTCTTAATTTCAGTTCTGGTCATGATATTGTGGTTCAGAGGATCAAGCCCCATGTCAGGCCCCATGCTGACAACATGGAGAATGCTTGGGATTCTCTCCCCACCTCCTGTCCCTTTTTACCAGATAAATCGATAAACTTAAAAATAACTAATAAAATAAAATGCAACAATAAGAAAATAATCCAATTGAAAAATGAGACAAAGACCTTAACAAACATTTCAACAAAGAAGATGTACAGAGGGCAAATAAATACATGTCATCATATGCCATCAAAGAAATGAAAAGTAAAACAATCATGAGGTATCAGTATGCACTATTATAATGGCCAAATCCCTGAACACTAAACAGTACTGGTGAGGATTCAGAGGAATAGAAACTTCATTCATTAATGGTGAGAATGCAAAATACTAAAGGTGTTTTGAAAAACAGTTTGGTGGTTTCTTAAAAACTATATATATTCTTACCATAGAATTCTTTTAAGGGGAATAAAGTATTCTGAATTAATTTACTTTGGGACAAGAGTGGTCTCTATTTGTTATATTTAGTAGGTGTCCTGATAGCCTGGCATTGGAGCTCAAAACTGATTGTTGCTGAACAGATCAGAAGTGAGGCACATGCCCTATAACAGTAAAGATGTAGACTTGGAAACCAGATCTCTATCATGATATAATGGTTTTATATTAAGACTGAGCCTGGATTTTTGCTACCTAACTTAAATTTGTCAATGTAGACTATCTAAGATGTTGTGAAAATTAGAGAGATTATGATTAGCGCCAGAATATCACACTACAAAAGCCTAATGATGAACATCTGCATTAGTTTTATCACTCAGCTCTGCTTCTCTGTTTGTAAATCAAATCTTTATTTTTCCCCTTTTTAAAAGAAGTTTATTTATACATTTTGAGAGAGAGACAGAGAGAGACAGAGAGAGACAGAGAGAGAATACCAAACAGGCTCCATACTGTCAGAGCAGAGCCCACCATAGGGCTTGAACCCACGCACTGTGAGATTATGACTTGAGCAGAAATCAAGAATCGGACACTTAACCGACTGAGCCACCCAGGCACTCCTGTATCAAAACTTTTCAATGCAAAGTGGACACTGAGATCGTATTCACTACACCATGTTTGTAGCCTGATGCTATGTTAGATGCTACAGAGAACACACACTCAGAGCCTCTGCCCTCAAGATACTTACATTCATTACAAAAGGGAGATTAACAAATATCCAAGATATGATAGAGTGCTAACATAAATATATCCTAGAACTCTTCTTACACTTCTAACCAATGTGTAATTACTTCTGAAATGAATGCTTAGAGAAAACTTCAAGAATTTCTTAGAGCCATCTAAATGGTTCTTCTGTTGTTTATGAATATTCTTTTTTGTTGTTATTGTTGTTTCAGATGCTCTTTTATTCACTTACATCACAATATTTTTTATGAATATTCTTGACCCTACATATCTTTCCAGATATTTCCACAACCTTGAATGCAAAAGAGATCATTAATTCCAGACTTTGAAAAAAATATCTAATCTCTATTTACATTAAGTAATTAAAATGCATTCCAACTGAATCTAAATTATGTTAAAAGTCAAAAAATACTTCAGAGGAGAGCTGAAGTTTTAAAATCAAGTAATATGTAATAAATTTCTGATTTCCAAATATGAACTATATTTCTATTACCAATAAATAAATAATACTTGCAACCAATAACAAAAATATATAAGTAACCAAATACATAAATAAAATCTGATTAGCAAAGATTAAGAAATAATGAAAAAAACAAAGAATTATCCTTTAGACTAAATATAAAAACAACTTTCCTAGTTTATTTGAATTTCAAAAAGTAAAACTTTTTCAATTTTACTTGGAGGCATTTGATTTATTTATTAAAATAAAAAATAAAATGATTTAGGACATCTCGATGGTTCAGTTGGTTAAGTGTACAAGGCCGGCTCAGTACATGATCTCATGGTTTGTGAGTTCAAACCCCACATGGGGCTCTGTGCTGATGGCTCAGAGCCTGGAGCCTGCTTCAGATTCTGTGTTTCCCTCTCTCTCTCTATCCCTCCCCTGCTTGTGCTCTGTCTCTCTCTCATAAATAATAAAAACATTATATTTTAAAAGGTTGATTTAACATATTAATTTTTATATTTCATAATTATTTGACAGGTTAACTTTTTATGATATAAAATTAATCCAAGCAAATGGTGAACCAGGTTTAATTAGTTTGCTTAATTAATCCACTACAATTCATATGACTCCCATACACAATACAATTTGGACATCTGTTCAAGGTAGTTGCTGATTTAAAACATTAACTTGAACATACTGACCAGCTTTATCAGCTTTTTGTTGTCTTAAGCTGGGAGAGAGTATTAAGTGTGAGTATACTTTGTCATTAGATTGCTTCATTTAGACTGCATTTATTACTTCTGAGCTATGTTTAACAGAGGAGAGTTACATAATTTCCCTATGTCTCAATTTTTCATCCTAAAACAGGGATGGTCAATAGTGCCTACATGCTTCTGTTTAGGATAATACTGGACACATAAACCATTAAAATTAGCTTTAATTATTATCTATACTTTCAAAAGTCCATTAAACCTAAATGTGAGACAACACGGTATAAATTATGAGCTTAATATTTTAACCAAAATCCTAGTTCATCTAATGCATAGGTCAAGGGCTTTGTTTGTACTCTGTGTGGTCCACCTTATCCCTTTTGACAAAGTAACTAAACCTCACTTAAGCTTACAGTAAATATTATCATACCACTTTTATGGTTTGTAAAGTAATTAATCCTTAAGACCATGCATATTTCTTATGCCATACTCTGGCATTTCACCTTCAAGCCTTGTCTTCTCAATTATATGGTAAACTCTTGAAAACAGAGACCTTACTCTGAACTCCCTGCTATCTTCAATAGCACCTAGTAAATGTCTTGCACCAGAGTAGGAATTCATGACTTGTTCTTCAGCTATAGATTTATATCACTATAATAGGAGTTTCCTAATGAATTTTTCACATAACATAATAACTTTATCATACTGTGAGTCTTAGAGGGAAGGGTCTATACTCTATTTCTAAAATATAGCTCAGTTTCTGGCACAAAGTAGGTACTTCACAAAATTCAACCAATGAATAGCAATTTGATCAAGAGGATAAACTTCCCTGCCTATACTTAGAGGAGGGCTTAATCGTCTTTATAGATATTATAAAAGAGTAAACGAGAGAATCAAAATATAAAGAAATATACCAACTTTAGTCAGCTGAGAATTTAAGTACTTAAGTTTTAGACTGATATTGTCTACTCTTCTGGAGAAAATATGCTCTACCACCATTAGAAAATACTCCTTATCACAACAACCCACTATTGATCTACTTCATTTCTAGGAATGTAATAATAGATAAGAGCAAACATTAATGGGCCATGACACCATACCTGGAAATAGTTGGAGTTGGGTTAGATGTCATATCTAAAATTAATTATTTGAATTATTTTTCAATATGCTTTGGGATTTGTGTTCAGCATGTATATATGTCTGTGTGTGTGTTTGTGTGTATGTGTGTGTGTGTGCAAACATACACACACATGTACACATACATATGTGTGTGTACTGAACTCGGGTTAATAAGGAAACTGTTAAAATATTGCATAAAAGGATGAGTGAGAGTACAAGACATAAAATATAGTCAGCATTTTTAGGAACAGACATTATAAAATTCTAAGAATCCATCAGATTTGATCTGCAATAAGTTAAAAAAAAGCATTTTAAAACAAATGATAGCAGGAAAAACAAAAGACATAAGGGAGTTTCAATATTTAAAACCTGCAAAGCCCTGATATAAAAATAGAATACATTTCTGTGTCAATTTTCAGAAGTTAATTTTACTACTATTGGTTCCTATGAAACAATATGGTGTGACGTCTTCAGCTAGTTGGGACTCTTGGTGATGGCTGATTACTAATGAGTCATCATATTGATTCCTGTTGGATTTGTTTGCTATTATTGGTTTCCTGATGACAGACTTGAGCAATAATTCTGGTTGGTAATTTCTGTTAAATGCACATCATGAATAAAGAAAAAATATAATACAAAAATATACTTCTTTCCCAATTTGATGTGACTGACAAAAATAAACCATGGGTAAGTTTAACACAATTTCAATAAAATTCAATAAAAATTTCTTTACCAAATTTTCCTAATGCTGAAAATAATAACATTTATAGTAGACCACAGTCTAAATATATATTCATAGATTATATAAAAGTTGTAGGAAAATGTTATAATATATGTAATTAATGTAAACTCGAGAACACAGAGATTTACTTTGGAATATCATTTCTGTAAGATTACTCAAGGACTGAGGTTACACTCTATTATATATGTTATGGTTTGAAATATGTCTCCACCCCCCAAAAAAAAACCCCAATAAGGTTGAAATCGTGACTCCCAGTACCTGTGAATATGACCTTATATGTGAATAAGAACTTTGCAGATGTGTATGATTAAGATGATCAAGTGAAAATGGGATTATTAGGCTGTGCCCTGATCTAATATGACTGGTGTCCCATATGACAACAGGGGCAGAGATTACAGGGATACAGTTGAAAGCCAAAGAACACCAACGATCGATGGCGATCACTAGAAAGTAGGAAGAGGTAAGGAAGGATTCTCTCTGACATGTTTCAGAGGGAGCAAAGTTTTACTGATTTATTTTATTTATTTATTTTTAGTTTTAATTTTTACAATTATGAGACAATATGTTTTTGTTGTTTTAATGTACCTAGTTTGTGATATTTCATTATAAATAGTCAAGAATGGTTCTGTAGTAGAAAAGTGATTGATATAGGGGCACCTGGGTGGCTCACTCAGCTAAGTATCCAACTTTGTCTCAGGTCATGATCTCATTCTCCATGAGCTGACGCTGGCGTCTGGCTCTGTGCTGACAGCTAGCTCAGAGCCTTGAGCCTGCTTCAGATTCTGTCTCCCTCTCTCTCTCTGCCCCTCCCCAACTTGCATTCTGTCTCTCTCTCAAAAGTAAAAAAAAAAATGAAAAAATTAAAAAATGGTATAAAAAATGAACAGATATAGCCATTTCTTCAGATGATAAAACATATACATATAATTATTTTCTTCTGATTAAATTTCTGAATAAAACATATTAGATGGGTATTTATTAAAAGTGGAGAATATCTATGCCTCACTCTAAAAGTCAGGATTATAATTAGTTGGTAAATGCTAGAAAAATTCCTCCTCAAACCAAGAACAGATAAGTTCCCTAACCACTATCAATTCATTTTTTTTTTTCTAAAAGCAATAGCCAATTCAAAAATGACACTAAAACTAAAAAGATTGAGGGACACCTGGGTGGCTCAGCTGGTTAAGCATCTGACTTCAGCTCAGGTCATGATCTCACGGTTTGTGGATTCGAGTCCCATGTGGGGTTCTGCGCTTAGAGCCTGGAGGCTGCTTTGGATTCTCTCTCCCTCTTTCTCTGCCTCTCTCCTGCTCACTCTCTCTCTCTCTCTCTCTCAAAAATAAAGAAACATTAAAAATTAAAAAAAAAAAGAAATAAGATTCGTAAGCAGGAGGTAATAGCATTATCCATAAATCATGTGTTTATAAATGTGTAATTCACAAGAGGGTCACCGAAAACCTACTATCCACAGTAAGTAAATCAGTAAACTTGTAAGGTGCAAGATTAATATATAGAAATCTATAACTTTTGTAAAGTATAAAAACAAATTAGGAAATATGTAGCAAAATAATGGCAATAGCAATAACAACAATAACTGCAAATAGTATAATAAAATACCAAAAAATCAACTTTAGTTTCATTTAAAATGTCAATATCTATACCAGAAAAAAGTTGAAATGTTTTTAAAAAATGACTTTAATACACTGTAAGTTGTATTTCCTTCTTGGTTTTGAACAAATCCATAAAGATAAAAAAAATTCTCCAAATTAATCTAGACACAATTTTCAATAAAGTATCAAGAGCATTCTTGGGGCGCCTGGGTGGCTTCGTCGGTTAAGCGTCCGACTTTCGCTTAGGTCATGACCTCGCGGTTCGTGGGTTCGAGCCCCGCGTCGGGCTCTGTGCTGACTGCCAGCTCAGAGCCTGGAGCCTGTTTCAGTCTATGACTCCCTCTCTCTCTGACCCTCCCCTGCTCATGCTCTCTCTTTCCTAGAAATAAATAAAACATTAAAAAAAAAAGTTTAAAAAAAAAAAACAAAACGTATCAAGAGCATTCTTGTTTTTTGAAAGGAAATAATTTCAAGTTTATGATAAAAAATTACAGAAACTTAAGATAACATTTGGAACATTTCACTGAATCTACTGATTTCAACAGAAAAGGAGTGCATAAACTTATATGTCTCCCAATAGGGCAAAGGTTAAATAAATTACCCATGTAATAGAATAATATGCAGCCATAATAAGAATATGGAGCTATTCAAGGATAAAGAAATGTTATCCAAAAATATATTAAGTGACGAAGCAAGATTCAGAATGTTATGTGTAGTACACAGCAATCTGAATAGAGAAATACGAGGTTTGCTTGTGTAATCTACAGCATATATTTAGAAAAGGAAATGGGTGGATGGGCCATAGTGATTCGTAGAAATCTAATCACTGGTCCTTATGCTTTTTAAAATGTGAACAACTGAATGAATTATTTACTAAAATTTTCTACTGCTAATTTTTGGAGAAGTATTTTATATGGCATGCCATAAAATCAATAGTTGTAACTTTATTTTTGTTCAACCAGCTTAGACATTTAATGATTAGAAAGCTAATGATAATTCTGTTGTATTGATGAAAATCATGTGAAAAATAAAGAGCATTAAAAATATCAAAAAACAATACCTATCTCTACATAGGTTAAAAACTCCTAGAATGTATGTGCTTCTAATAGTGTGGATCTAGTTCTTATGTGCAAAGAAATGTCAGAGAACTTGGTAGTCTCTAGAGAAAACTGATTAAATAGAGTTCATTTTAGAAGAATAGTGAAAAATATTTAAGCATGTATAATAGGAAAGGAAAATACTGAAAGTGAATAGGAACACAATCTATAAAACCATGATCAGTATAAATGACTCCTACATGGACTTGGCAAGTAATTCTCAAAACAACAGAACAAGAAAGCATTCCATAATTGAAACACAATTAGGTGTCATTATAAAAAAAGTGAAAGAAACAAGTCTAATTTGCCCAGAGGGGAATGTTTTTCTAGTATACATTATTTCTAATGCTGCAAAATTTAAGATTTCAGTGCATTTTCAAAGGCTTAGAAAAATGATGGAAAGTAGGGCTAAAATGAAGGACTAACTTTGGGGGCCAATTATTTGGGAGACAAACATATCCTACCACCATGCTCGTTTGGTACCAATGCCTGAGGAAGCATGCTATGTAGAACTGCCTGTAACTAATGCTATTTCTTCTGGGACTGGAGCAAGAAAACTGCCAAAGTCCTAGTTGTCCAACGAAAGAAGCATCAGGGGGGTGAAGTAATATTAACTAATAATTGAAACTGGACTGAAAAAATCATGTATCTGTCTAATCCAATGTGCTTTGATATTTTGATATTTCTATTCAAACAAAAACACTCATAGGATCCATCACTTAGTACATAAATCCTCCATAATTTACACTGACCTTGCTAGCGGAAACATATTCTTTGTTGTTTTTGTCCAAGATTTACTTTGCTCTGTCAGTTGGAGAATCGATTCAGGTCAGGGAGAAAACCTCCAAACACCTATTGTGAGCCAACAGGCAAAAATTAGACCACCTGGTGTCTGAATGCCAGAGGACAAAACACTGCTTTTTCGGAAAACTCAGTAGAAGGTGTAATGCAGAATAAGTCTGTCAAAGTAAATGATTAGTTTCCCAAACATGTACAGCTGGTCAGAAGAGCAAAAGAGGACAAATCCAAAAGCCAAACTTTGCTACATCTTTATTGATTTGTCTTGTTTCCCTTCTCAAATAGTCATATAAAAAGAGGCATTCCTTTTGCCCTAAACATATACTGCTATCTCTTTGTGAGAACGGCTAAAGACAAATGGATTAGCTGAGGGAGATGGCCAACTGTAGGTTCAATCAGGATGTTTATCTGAAGCTGACTGATCTCATTAGATACTGAAGAGTATCAAATAGAAAAATCTTTAAGAGATAGTTCCTCTTCACCTCATGCTCATGGACACAGAGAAAAAGAAGCCTTGGTGCATGATCTATACCAACAACAGTTCAGCTGCAATATTTTGGATGGTAGCAGGTTTCTAAAAAGCGTCCATCTCCCTAAACAAAAAAATATTTGACCTCATAAAGTGCTCAGAAGAGTGCGCCAGGTACAGAAATGTTACGAGATTCTATCTGAAAGAGCCCATCACTTCCAAACTAGATCATTGCTAAAGCAATTACTTTAGCTATTTTTTCCCATTTCTTATCACAGTGGAGTTGTGTTTAGCTTCCTATCTGAACTCTGCCAATTCTACTGCTGGAAGAGAGTCAATCATAAACGAACATTCAGTCACCTCTGAAGTTATAAAGGCTATTTTAGCTTCTCATTCAATAATCATTTTTCTAAAATGTTATGCTCATTCTAAACTCTCTCCTTAATATTCAGATGGATACTCAATAATTATAAATTCAACAATTAGCTCTATTTTAATGTATCCCATAAAAAAATTTAGAAGTTACTCCACAAATACTCTTTCCCTTTCTCTCTCCCCAAAACCTCCCCCCTACACATGCATAATTTCCTTTCTCTAATTATAGAATAATGATGTCCTTAGATCCTGCTCCTTGGTCCACTCTTACTGTCACATGTTCAAAGGACTCATATTGTTATTCGAGAAAAAGCACATCAACTCACACAAACATAGACATACACTCACAAATCACATTTAGTAAGGACTTTTGGGAAGGAATGTGTTTCTGGGGAGGAAATGTGTGTAAGATCTCATCAATCCCCAATTAAAAAAATTAAGACACTCATTTTACAACTGATTCAGCTACATCTAGAGAAACTGACACAATACATCCGAAGGTTAGATGCTGCACATTTTATTCTCATGTGTTATTTCTCTTTGTATTCTCAAAGGTTTCATTAATTCATCATGCTTCAAGTTGCAAATGAAATGATTTTTACTGTGGAAACTGTTAAGCAAAGACATATGTTCCTATAGCTTATTGTGTTTTATAACCTAAAAAATTAAGAGCATTAATTCTATGCAATATATCATGCATATGTCGCATGTTGGACCACATATGAATTGTAGTTTTTCTTAAACATAAATCTACGTCCTAATACTGGGTTTGTTTAGTAACTGTAAACAATGTATTAAAATCAACTATACGAATCAAACATATATTTACCTTAGACTTCCAGATTTGAAATAGGAAAATGTTCTGAAAGTAGTATTTTCAGAATCTTAGTAATTCTTTTCCTCCATTTACATAATATGTTATAGTAACTATAACTACAGCTGCATTTTAAATTGAAGTAGAAAACAATTAGCCTAAGGTCATATTAAAAATGGTCTAGCACACACAAAGCTACAAATATGCAAATTAAAACTACAAAGATATATTATGAATTTACCTACCAAATTGGTAAAAAATATAAATATAAGATAGCAGGCAGTATTTATTTACAAGAACATTGTAAAACATATCTTCTTACTATAGATAGGAGTTTTAGTTTGTTGCATTTTTTTCTTTGCAAAAAATTATTAAGTCATGAATGTGTATATGCACTAACTCAGCAATTCCACTTTCAGGAAACAATTTTAAAGAAGTTCCCAACAATAGAGAGACATGCTTAATTTATGCCATGTTTATATGCTTTAATATTGTTTGGACATTAAAAATCATGTTTTAGAAGCATGTTTGATGGCATGGAAAAATGCTGATAATATAATGCTAAATGATTTTTTACAAAAGGTAATTAAACTGAACAAAGAGCACAAGCTTCCTTTTATTATCACACTGGAGGTAATCAACCAAAAATATAGCTCATCAGATAAAACTGCAAAAGCTTGTTGATAAATACGATGTGGAAGGCAGCCTTTCTAATGCATTTTTTTTTTTTAGTGTTAATAATGTTTCAAATATTCTGCATTGACTACGTTTTCACACATACACACAGATACACTCTGAAGGATATCTAAAACCTATTTATGTTCATGTAGCAGTGTCTCTTTATTCAAATCTATTCTCAGAAAAGTAGACATTTGTTCATGTTATCTAGCTTATCTTAAAAGCTAAATTATGAGATATATTCAGTTGTTTAAAAATGTACATCTGAGACTTTATAAGTTCGCGATTCCATAGGGAGCATTCATGTTATTACTCCTCAGAATGGGAAACTAGTGATTCTGATTTTATTTCAGCCATTATTATATTATTTATAATTGCTAAAAGAGGAACAGTTTTATCTTGTTTAAAATAATGTCTCTGATATATATTTCTTAAGTATCTGTATATAAAAACTGTTTATTATTTATTTTACATGTGGAAACCAAAAAATGGTGACAAAAAAGGATGAGGTCCATTTTAATTTCCATGTTGTTGCTGTTGTTGTTGTTGTTTGCATAGTTCCATAATTTGCAATAATTAGCTGGAATTAATGCTTATGTGTACTTTGACTCATTTTACCAAAGTTTAAAACCACTGGGCATATAAATATACCCAGTTTTCTTCTATGTCATCCTTAGACATCTGTCTCTGCTATTCTCTGCCTATGGAAAATATCAATATGGCACAACTATATAACGTAATGCTTTCAGAAACTCTTGATATATTTGGACTTTTTCTAAATCCTCTCTCTCCTATTCAGGACTTTTGAGCTACATTATTTTTTTATGGGATAGTGATTCTCTAGACAATGGTTCTCATTATAGTTTCCAGATCAATAGTATCAGAATCAGACATCAAGAAATGAAAGTTATTGAACTCCATAAAAATAATGGGATTTTATCTAGAAACTGTTATATTACCAAGTCTTTTAGTTGATTATGATGGTTGCTAGATTTTGTAAACCATAGTTCTAGGGTGTAGAAAGTTGTGAAATTTTCTATATCCACTTCACATATGGTTTTTGCTTTGCAGATAGAAGTTAATGTTTTGGAGATGAGAAAGTATTCACTGTTGGATATAATTAGCAACCCTCAATATTATTGAGTACTATATAGCAGAATTTACATAACAGTACAGGCAAAACATTGGAATTTATAATAAAATGGTTAAAACAGACAACTAAAATAGCACAGCTGTCACTAGAATTCCTTTATGGAAATAAAGTATGTAGGAAATTACTTGGATAAGCTTCTTGAGAAGAAGGTGAACTCTTGAGGACATATCAGAAAGAAATAGGAAAAAAAAGATATAGATAAAATAATCTATATAAAATTGCAAAGAAAATGTGGGCTTTGGGATAGGTATAGAAGAGTGGGTAATGAGAATGCAGTCTAAGTAATAGATAAAACAGTCAAATGATTACATAATAGAAAACAATAGTCAAATGACTTTTGAGAACATGTGTAAGTTGCAATAAGAATGAATGGTTTCTGGGACCTTCCGTCTACCAAAGCTTCAATAAAATCTATGAATATGCACAAATGCTATGTGTCAGTAAATTGTGTTAAGAAAATTTTTGATTGAATAAGATGGCTTGTGAAAATGCAGTTATTTTTCTTCCTTCAGAGAAAACTAAACTATGATAGTAAAATTACTTTTTAAAAGCCATAAGCCATAAAAATGAAGAGACCATAGGTCATCAGCAAACTAGACATTTCAACAATTTTTAGAAGACAGGTGGAAAGGTATTGACTCATAAAACACAGTGTAGGTAGTTGCAGCCAAAAATATTTATAGGGAGGTCTGGAGCTAAGCAGACACGAATCTTTCCTAAAATACTCTTTAGAGGGTTGGGAGGCAGACTTGATGAATCGAGAATGGCAGGCAATAAAAAGGCTAAAATCAAGATGATCAACTGAAAATATTCCCATCAACTACACTCTTCCACTATCTGTAACAGAATTAAAAGCAGTCAGTTCAGATTCTCTCTTTCAAAGCAAAACAAAAGAGATCAAAGGATTTTATTTTTCCAAAATGTAGTAGCTAGCATGGATCTTTATGCTCCTTAGTAAAATCTTCTTGCCAGTGACCATTAGTAGTTCTTTAGCTCACTGAATTAGAGAAAACAAAGGATAAACATTACTAGGGAAAATGAAATAAAATTCCCCAGAGCTGAAGAATTACAATATTAATTGTGTAGCTTAAAAAAATAATTTTAAAATACAAATAACTAGCAATAATGCTGTAGATCTTTAGGAGAGCAAAAATTATAGAGCTGATCCTAAAATTTTTCCACTGGTGGTGGGTGGGGGAACAGACCTTTTACAAACATATGATAACACAGTTGGTATTATCATAAGTAATGCTGGATTCTGTGGAACAATAGAATAATGTTTTCAAAGATCTGAAAGAAAATTATTCCCACCTATTCAATTGACACCACACTGAACTATACATCAATGGTGAGGGTAGAATGAAGAGATGTTCATATATGGAAGGACTCAAAATTGTGTATCACATGCATCATCACATATTTAATTACTGAAGGAGGAATGTCAGCAATAGAATAGTAGAAGACATGTTTAATGAATGAAGAACTTAATTTCAAATTCAGATAACAAAAATTTTCAACCAATCCTCATTGATTAGTGAAACTGAAGAATCAATTTAAATGAAAACAGTTATTTATAGGTTTAATATGGTCTATAGATAGGCAAATATAATACCTTTGAAGAGAAATTCTTTAGGTCTTTGGGTCTAATGTATAAGTATTTTATAATCACTGCATTTAGAAGCTTCAAATTGGCAGCAAACTCCTGAAGGGAAGTTTATGTTCTACATTCTGATTAGTTTAATGACAAGAAAGAAGAAAGAAAGAAAGAAACCCACAACCTATTGCTTTAAAAATAAATCAACTGTTAAAGCTTATGCAACAGTATAGATGAAAAAATCAAATGAGTTATAATATCAGAAAGACTGATGATATTTTTCCACTACTCTGGATACCAAATGGCTAGAATGATTATTACACTGTACGTTAACTGTCTCAATTTAAAAGAGATTTGGAAATAAAACCAGTGGGAAGTAATGGAAAAATAATTCCTTCTTTTATGAAAAATAATCCAAAGATATTTAAAGTTAGCTTAATGCAAAAGAAAGTTTATGTATGCTTTTGAAATTCCTGGGAAACAAAATCAGAGAAATTGATGATGCAGATATCTAGGTTATTAATAAGAAAAAAAACTGCAATAAAAACAATTTCTGAATCCTCAAATACTACTAGTAAACTGAATTTTCCAACATACTAAAATGATTATATTCCATGATCATGAGGAGTTTATACCACTAGTGCAAAGGTGGTTTAACATACAAAAATGTAGTATACCATATTAATAAAATAAAGGGAAAAATAAAGCAGAATTTCTTTTTAATTGATAAAATCTATTTGATAAAAATCTAACTGGGGCGCCTGGGTGGCTCAGTCGGTTAAGCATCTGACTTCGGCTCAGGTCATGATCTCACGGTTTGTGGGTTCGAGCCCCGCATCCGGCTCTGTGCTGACAGCTCAGAGCCTGGAGCCTGCTTCAGATTCTGTGTCTCCCTCTCTCTCTGACCCTCCCCTGCTCATGCTGTCTCCTCTCTCTCTCTCCCTCTCTCAGAAATAAATTTTAAAAAACATTAAAAAATAAAAAAAAAGAAAAATCTAACAAATTTTCATCACAAAACACTGAAGACTAGAACAAACCCCTCAACATGATAAAGGGCATTTATGGAAAACACACAGCTACTGTCACACTTAATGGTGAAAGATTGAAAAGTTTTCCTTTAGTTGAGGAACAAGACAAAGATGTTCGCTTTTGCCACTGTGATTTAACATTTTACTGGAAGGTCTAGCAAGAGTAACTAGGCAAAAGATATCAAGAATAGGCATCAAATTGGAAACAAAAAGGTAAAATTATCTCTATTCACAGATGATGTGATACTATATATAAAAGATTATAAAAATTCCATAAAATCATTAGAGCCAATAAACAAATTCAACAAAAATTGCATAATGCATGATAAAAACACAAAAGCAAGTTTTATTTCCATAACCCTACAATAATATTTCTATTTACAAGAACATGGAAAAAAGAAACACTTAAAAACAAATTTAACCAAGGAGGTGCAAAGCTTGCACAGTGAAAACTATAAAATATTTCAGAAAGAAATGAAAGAAAATCTAATAAGTAGGAAAACTGCTGATTTTTTTTTATCATGTTACAAACCCCTAAAAATAATATAAATTAAAAATGACCTATTTTTGTCTATTATCACAAAGGCGAATGCAATTAATGGCATGACTCAGATTTATAAAGAAATCTCAAGGGTGTCTGAGTGGCTCAGTCGGTTAAGTGTCCAACTTTGGCTCAAGTCATGATCTCACAGTTCATGGGTTCAAGTCCTGAGTTGGGCGCTGTGCTGGCAGCTAGCTCAGAGCCTGGAGCCTGTCTTCAGATTCTGTATCTCCCTCACTCTCTGACACTCCCCTGCTCACACTGTCTCTCTCTCTTAAAAAATAAATAAAACATAAAAAAAGAAATCTCATTTGATATCTTATAGTAAAATATTTCTATTTTTATATTATACAAATGTTTAATCAATTTGTAAGGCAATGAGGCCTCAGTTATGAATCACTCAAACAATTATACAAATATAACATATTTGTGTCAAAAGTGATTCATTTGTGAAGATCACAAAATAAACATAATAACTGGAAAAAATGAATGAGAGAAGAAAAAGTATTATATATTTTAAAAAGTGTAGTATATATCTTTTGTGTAATATTTTTCAATAAAAACATGTTCTCCCAGTAGATCTCATTTAAGTTTCTTAAGTAGGAAAAAGCATTTCAGGCTTCAAACTCTCTACTCATTCTTGAAAAATATTAAAATAAAAACTTAACTTGGGTAAACATACAGGAATCATTTTTTAAAAGGGTTAAGTATATGTTTGTATGACTTTCTACAGATAGTAGACAGACACTGCTTCTATAATATTGTAAATCATTGCCCTCGTAATTTCAGACTTATTTATCTTGCACATACAAAGCCAGTCTAAATGGATAGACAACACTCTATTTCTGAGAAAACAGTAGCCTTTCAAAGCATAGCTGAAGATAAAATATTAGAAATTGGCAAGGAAGAGAAAGGAAAAAGGTTTCATTTTATATTTGTTTGCTGTGATACTCAATGGGCCAAATTATTTTACATTTTAGCCAGAAGTTCAATAGTATTTTAAAAGGAGACCAGTGGAGGGAAATGTTATGGAACTACTATGAAACTTTCTAATAAACAGAAATAAACTTGGAAAATTACAGTTATTTAGTCCCAACTCTATGGTCCAGTCTCATGGCATGGCTTATTTCTTCAGCATCAAGATCATTTATCCTTGACCACAAAACTGAATGATTAAAGTCTTATATCAATTTCTTGGAAATAGCTCTGAGATAGTCCCTGATATTCAAATATTCTTCTTTCTTTTTGGTACAGTTTGAAAGAATGACAGTGATCAATGTGCTTCACAGATCTATGAAATTTCTCATAATATACTATCTAAAACATTATGTAAGTCAGATTTGAACTGAAGTGGACAAACAATACTCTTTTTTTATTTTTTTTAAATTTTGTATTTATTTTTGAGAAAGAGACATAGCACGAGTGGGGGAGGGGCAGAGAGAGAGGGAGACAAATTATTCGAAGCAGCCTCCAGGCTCTGAGCTGTCATCACAGAGCCTGACATAGGGCTCGAACCCATCAACCGTGAAATAATGACCTGAGCCAGAGTCAGACGCTCAACGAACTGAGCCACCCAGGTACCCCTAAACAATGCTCTTTAGGGGCGCCTGGGTGGCTCAGTCAGTTGGGCATCTGACTTCAGCTCGGGTCATGATCTCACGGTTCATGGGTTTGAGCCCCACGTAGGGCTATGTGCTAACAGCTAGCTCAGAGCCTGGAGCCTGTTTCAGATTCTGTATCTCCCTCTCTCTGACCTTCCCCTGTTCACGCAGTCTCTCTTTCTCTCTCTCTCTCAGAAATAAATAAAATATATAAAAAAACATATTTTTGCTAGCTTTACTGAAAATTGACAAATAAAATTATATACATTTAAGGTGTACAACAAAATATTTTGATACATATATACACACATACATAATATGTATATGTACACATATAATATGTATATATATTATTATTTATATATTATATATACATATATACTATTATTTATATGTGTATATTTATATATGTATGTATGTACATATACTTATATATGTATGTATGTACATATATTTATATATGTATGTATGTACATATATATGTATATATTTGAAATGATTACCACTTTCAATCCAATTATCCACTACGTCAACAGTTACAATTTTGTGTTTGTGTGTATGGTGAGAATATTTAAGATCTACTCTCTTAACAAATTTCAAGTGTACAATTGAGTATTATTAAGTATAATTACTATGCTGCACATTAGACTCCAGAACTTATTAATCTTGCATAACACAATTTGTACCATTTGACCAATATCTCCCCATTTCTTGCATTCCCCATTCACTGACGATAACTGTGCTACTTATGTTTTTGTGATTTTGAATATTTGAATATTTTTGATTCCAAATGCAAGTGAGATCATTCATTATTTGTCTTTGTAAATTTGGTTTATTTTACTTAGGATAATGTTCTCCAGATTTACACATGCTGCCACAAACGACAGGATTTCCTTCCTTTTTTTAGTTGAAAAATATTCCATTATATGCATCTCACATTTTCTTTATCCATTCATCCATTGATGGGCACACAGGTTGTTTCCATATCTTGGTTATTGTGAATAATGCTGCAATGAAAATGGGTTGCAGATATTTCCTCAAGATCTTTATTTCATTTCTTTTGGATATATATCTAAAAGTGAAAGTTCTGGATAATATCTACTTTTAATTTTTGAAGAATCTCCATACTGTTTTCCATAATTGCTGTATCAAACTGCATTCCCACCAGTAGTGTACAAGGGTTGTGTTTCACCAACATCCTTGCCAACATATGTTAGCTTTTGACTTTTTGATTCTTAGCAGAATTACTTAGGTAGACAAGAACACAACAGTTCATTTCAAAATCAAGACAGTATGATTCTAGAGAGTCAAGAAGATGTCAGAAGAATAGGAGGATCCTAGGTTCGCCTGATCCCATGAATACAAATAGATAACTATCAAATCACCCTAAACACCCCAGATATTCACCAGAAGACTGACTGAACAAACTCCACAACTAAAAGAAGAGAAAATGTCACATTGAAGTAGGTAAGAAGTATGGAGACATGGATTAGGGGAGAAATGGATCTTGGCTGCTACAGAGGGGAGGAAGTCATGCTCATTGAGAAGGGTGAGAGAAAGAGAGGAGCACACAGGAAAACAAACAAGGATAACATTTCCCAGCAGCCATTAGCTTGGAAAATGATGGTGGCTGAATTTCATGAGTTCTTGCAACCAGCAGAACTTAAAGCTCAGAGTTTTAAAACTCAGTGGGTTTGCCTGGGATAGAGCTGGGAGAGTACTGTATTGCTTTTGGACAGAAGGCATGCAAACAACCTGGAAGCCATTAGCATGGAAACAACTATCTGAATAGCACCTGAGGCACACAATAGGGAGATTATTTGCTCTTTGTGGAGCATATCTTTGGGAGAAGGTATTCAAGAAGATACCTCTCCAGGAACTAAGGAGCTGGCAAGAGCCATTTCCCTCCCATGCCTCTCAGCATAAACACAGATCTACCTGCTAAAAGTACCACAAACAATGACTGCCTAACTTTTTTACACTAAGCCCCAATACCCTGGACTCTGGCGGAAATGCCCTTCTCAGTGAGGCTTACTTCAGTCCTATACTGGTGACCCCTCCTTCAGGAGACCAGTACAAACTCCAGCCCACATCATTTTTACCAACCAGAGAGTTATGTGGAGCCTCAGTTCTGGTGGAGGTGGTAAGAGGTCTCATTTACCAAGCAAACCTGAGCATATCTAGTAAAAACTAGCCATATTCAGGCCAGGGACCAAAACCTGCCCACCTCAGGCAAGAAGAGCCTCTGTACATGATTGGGCTGAAGGATAGAAAAGAACAACATCAGAGTACATTCAGCACACACTGGTGACATCCCCTGAAGCACCAGGCTCTGGGCACTGCAGGAATTTTGTGTCATAAGTCCACTACTTACAGGAGCAGGAGACATAACTGGTTAGTCTAACAGACAGAAGAAGGCAGAGACTTAGACAAAATGAGAAGACAGAGGGATTTAGGCCAAAGAAACAAACAAGATAAGGCCATGGATAGAGATCTAAGTGAAACAGATATAAATAACATGTCTGATGGAGAATTTAAAGGAATGATCATAAGGATACTCACTGGACCTGAGGGAGAAAAAACTGGAAGGCATCAGTGATACCCTTACCACAGAGATAAAATGGTTAAAAAACAATTAGTCAGGGATGAAAAATACACTACACGGAATTAGAAACATGCTCGATGTACCAACAGCAGGCTGGATAAAGCAGAGAAATGAATTAATTTCCTAGAAGACAAAATAATGGAAAGCAATGAAGTTGAACAAAAGACAGAAAGAAGAATGATGCAAAATGAGAATAGACTTAGGGAACTCAGTGACTCCATCAAACATAATAAAATTGTATCATAGTTGTCCCAGAAGAACAGAGAAAAAAGAAGGCTCCACATTGGGCATGGAGCTTGCTTATGATTCTTTCTCCCTCTCTGTTTATCTCTGTTTCTGTCTCTTTTCTTCTCTCTCTCTCAAAAAAAAAAAAAAAAGGAAAAACACACATGCAATAAAAATGAATATTTATATAAATATCAGTCAAGGGACTAAAAAAATAGAAATGATATAAAAAATATAACACATGCCTAAACTGTAGGGAGAAGAATAAAAAATGGGTTTAAACTTAAATGACCACTAATTTAATATAGATTTATACATGCAAAAGAGATTATATACAAACCTAATGGTAACCACTAAGTTGTCATTAATTACTTAGGTTAGGTTATCAAAAACCACTAATAAACATGCTAATAAATAAAAAAAAGCATTGAAATATATCACTAAAGAAACTAAACAATTAATCACTAATAATACTAACAATACTAACACCACATAATCACTAAAGAAATAAATCACCAAAATATGAAAGAGAGAAAGACAAAAAAGGTTCAGGGAAAATCTTCAGAAACATTCCAAACAAGTAATAAAATGGCAATGAATACATATCTATCAATAATTATTTTGAATGACAATGGACTACATACTCCAGTCAAAAGACACAGGATGTCAGAATGGATTAAAACAACAACAACAACAACAAAACAGACAAGACCCATCCAGATGCTGTCTACATGAGTCTCACTTTAGACCTAAAGAGATCTGCAGATTGAAAGTGAGGGGATGGAGGGGGATGGAGACATATTTATCATACTAATGGATGTCAAGAGAAAGCTGGAGTAGTAATACTCATATTAGACAAACTAGACCTTAAAACATAAACTATAACAAGAGGCAAAGAAAGTCATTATATAATAATAAATGAGACATTCAAACAAAATGTAATAAGTAAATACTTATATACCCACCATGGAGGAACCCAAATACATAAAACAACTAATAACAAATATTAAAAAAAAAAAACTAACCTATAATAATACATTAATAATAGAGGACTTTAGCACCTAATTTATATCAAGCAACAAATAAAATAAACAAAAAATAAACAAGGAAACAATGGCTTTGAATGAACCTTGGATGAGATGGATTTAACAAGTATATTCAGAACATTCTATTCTGAAACAGCAGAATACACATTTGTTTAAAGTGCACAGGGAACATTCTCCAGAATAGATTACATATTAGGACACAAAACAGGCCTCAACAAATTCAAGATCAAAGCCATACCATGGGCCTTTTCTGAACACAAGATTATGAAACTAGAAATCAAGCACAAGAGAAAACTTGGAAAGACCACAAATATATGGAGATTAAGTAACATTCTACTAAGAAATAGGTCGAACAGAAAATCAGAGAAGAAATTTTAAAAAATGAAAAATGAAAACGAAAACACAATAATTTACACCTTTGGGGCACAACAAAAGTGGTTATAAGAAGGGAGTTTACAGCAATACAGGCCTACCTCAAGAAATAAGAAAATTTTCAACTAAACAACCTAATTTTACATCTAAAGGAAATAGAAAAAGAAGAACAAAGCCTCAGTACAGCAGAAGGAAGGAAATAACAAATATGAGAACAAAAATAAATGGTATAGAAACTAAAAAAAAACACAAAAACACCAACACCAACAAAACAAAAACCAATATAACAGATCAATGAAACCAAGAGATGGTTCTTTGAAAAATTTATTAAAATAAACATCTACCTAGACGTACTAAAAAGAAATAATAAAATCATAAAAATAAATAAAATCACAAATGAGAGGGAAGAAATAAAAACCAACACCATGGAAATAAAAATAATTATAAGACGACATTATTAAAACTGTATGCCAAAAAAATTGAACAATTTAGAAGAAATAGATAAATTCCTAGAAACATATAACCTACCAAAACTGAATCAAGGAGGAAATAAAACATTCGAATAGACCAACATCCAGCAAATAAACTGAATCAGAGGAGGGAAACAAAACAAAACAAAACAAAACAAAACAAAAAAAACCAAAAAAAACCCTCTCAAAACCAAAAGTCAGGACCAGATGGCTTCACAGGGAAATTCTATCAAACATTTGAGTTAACACCTATTCAGTGCACACCATCCATAAAATACGAAAAAAAGGAAAACCTCTAAATTAAGTATGATGCAAGCATTACCTTGATACCAAAACCAGATAAAAACACCACAAAAAAAGGGGCACCTGGGTGGCTCAGTTGGTTGGGGGTCTGACTTCCGCTCAGGTCATGCATGATCTCACGGTTCGTGGGTTTGAGCCCCGCTTTGGGCTCTGTGCTGACAGCTAGCTCAGAGCCTGAAGCCTGTTTCAGGTTCTGTGTCTCACTCTCTCTCTGACCCTCCCCCGCTCATGCTGCCTCTCTCTCTCTCAAAAATAAATAAATTTTGGAAAAACACACACACACACACACACACACACACACACACACACAAAAGGGAACTACAGGCCAATATGTCTGATGAACACAGATACAAAACCCTTAACAAAATACTAGCAAACTGAATGTAACTATTCATTTTTTTTTTTAATTCTTACTTTTTTTGAGAAAGAGAGAGAGAGACAGAGTGCAAATAGGGAAGGCCAGAGAGAGAGGGAGACACAGAATCTGAAGAAGGCTCCAGCCTCTGAGCTGTCAGCACAGAGCCTGATGCAGGGCTCGAACCCACGAACTGTGAAATCATGCACTGAGCTGAAGTTGGGCGCTTAACCTGATGGAGCCACTCAGATGCCCCTGTAACAATACATTTAAAAAAGCATTCATCACAATGAAGTGAGACTTATTCCTGGGTTGCAAGCATGGTTCAGTATTCTTAAATCAACCAGTGTGATACATAACAGTAATAAAAGACATTATAAGAACCATATGATCATATCAATAGATGTAGAAAGACCATTTGACAAAACATAACATCCACTCACAATAATAAAACCTCAATAAAGTAGGTTTAGAAGAAACATGCTCAACATAATTAAGACTATATATGAAAAGCCCAGTTAATAGCATTATAAACGGGGAAAAACTGAGAGCTTTTCTTCTATCGTCAGGAACAAGACAGAAATATTTATTCTTACCATTTTTATTCAATATAGTACTGGAAGCCTAGCCACATCAAGAAGACAACAAAAATAAATAAAAGCCATCCAAAATGACAAGGAAACGTAAAATATTCACTGTTTGCATATGACATGATATTTTAAATAGAAAGACTAAGACTCCACCAAAAAACTGCCTAGAACTGATAATTAAATTCAGTAAGGTCTGATAACAACTAAATCAACATACAGAAATATACTACATTTCTTCCTATACACCAGTAGTGAAGCAGTAGAAAGAGAAATTAAGGAACAAATCTCATTTATAATTGCATCCTCCCCAAAATAAAATATTTAGAATAAACCTAACCGGAGAGACGAAAGGCCTGTACTCTTAAAACTATAGAACTCTGATGAAATAAATTAAAGATGACACAAAGAAATGAAAAGACATTCAATGCTCATGGATTGGAAGAACAGTGTCAAAATGTTTACACTATCCAAAACAATCTACACATTAAATGCAATCCCTATCAAAAACACCAAAACCAGGGGCACCTGGGTGGCTCAGCTGGTTGAGCGTCCGACTTTGGCTCAGGTGCTGATCTCATGGTTAGTGGGTTCGAGCCCCGTGTCAGGCTATGTGCTGACAGCTAGCTCAGAGCCTGGAGCCTGCTTCAGATTCTGTTATCTCCCTCTCTGACCCGCCCCTGCTCACGCTGTCTCTCTCTCTCTCTCTCTCAGAAATAAATTTTTTTAAAAATGTTTAAATACCAAAACAGTTTTCACAGAGCTAGAACAAAGAGTACTAAAATTTGTATGGAACCACAGAAGACTTCAAATAACCAAAGCAATCTTGTAAAAGAAAAGCAAAGCTAAAGTCATCACAATACCAGACATTAAGCTATACTACAAAGCTGTACTAATCTAAACAGGCTGGTAATAACACAGAAATAGATACACAGACCAATATAACAGAAGAGAAAGTCTTGAAATAAACTTATGATTATATGGTCAATTAATCTTAGAACTAGGAAGTAAGCATATGCAATGTGACAAATACAGCCTTTTCAACAAATATAAAAAATGGTGGGAAAATCAGACAGCAACATGCAAAAGAAATAAATTGGACTAATTTCTCACCATATATATGGTGAGAGATTTATATATAATGTATATAGGTATATATATTTATGTGTAATATATATAAATTCAAAATAAAGACCAAAATGTAAGACCTTGAAACCATAAAAATCCTAGAAGAGAACACAGGTAGTAATTTCTTTGACTCTGGCCATAAGTAACTTATTTCTAGATAAATCTCCAGAGGCAAGGGAAACAAAAGTAAAAATGAACTATGGGGATTATTAAAAAAAAAAAAAAAATCTTCGGCACAGTGAAGGAAACAATCAATAAAACTAAAAGGCAACTTTTAGAATGGGAGATTTGGAAATGACACATTTGATAAAGGGTTAGTATCCAAAATATATATAGGACTTATAAAACTTAACATCCCTAAAACAATTAATCCTGTTTAAAATGGGCAGAAGACATGAATAGACACTTTTGCCCAAACAAGAGATAGATGGCCAATAGACACATGAAAAGATGCTCAACATCACTTATCGTCAGGGAAATGCAAATTAAAAGCACAATGAAGTATCACTTCATACCTGTTAGAATGGATGGAAACGAGAACACTTCTGCACTGTTGGTAAAAATAAAAACTAGTGGGGCGCCTGGGTGGCTTAGTCGGTTAAGTGTCCGACTTTCGCTTAGGTCATGATCTCGCGGTTAGTGGGTTCGAGCCCCGCGTCGGGCTCTGTGCTGACTGCCAGCTCAGAGCCTGGAGCCTGTTTCAGTCTGTGACTCCCTCTCTCTCTGACCCTCCCCTGCTCATGCTGTCTCTCTCTCTCTCTCCTAGAAATAAATAAAACATTAAAAAAAAAAATTAAAAAAAAAAAAAAAGAATAAAAACTAGTGCAGCCACCATGTAAAACAGTATGGAATTTCCTCAGAAAATTAAAAGTAGACCTGTCCTATGATCCAGCAAGCACACTATAAGGTAATTACCCACAGAATACAAAAATATTAATTCAAAGGGATACATAC